>NC_086446.1:306770047-307091714 GCF_028390025.1 Pseudophryne corroboree
ACGTACTCTGAACCCAAGAGATTGGGTGGCAATAGAAGAGTTCCGAGTACAGAAACGTGAAGCTGCAGTAGAACTGAGATACGCAGCTACCCCTAACAAAAATCCCTGACTCCGTTGTCCTTCGTTCTTCCTGCACTGTTACTTGGTTAATTAATGTTGTTTCAGCCGTTGCTGTTTCTGTTTCAAGTTTCGTAAGCTTGGCTTTCCTCTTGTTGTGTGTGCTGGTTCGGAATCTCACCACTATCCTTATCTATCCTTCTCTCGAAGTATGAGTCCCTCTTTCTACCTCCCAAAAGTTGGGAGGTATGGATTAAGGACTTTAGACAATGCCTGTAATGCAGTAGTTCCCAAACTGGGTGTCGAGGCACTCGCAGCACGGTAGATGCTAGAATCAAGTTGGAGAAAGGATCTCTGACATCAGGGGGAGGAGCCACGACACCAGGGGGGGGGGGGGAGCTACACTAGCAGGATAGTTCTTCTGTCCACGCCACCAACTACTCCCTTTAGTAACCCGGTGGCGAGCGAAGCAGAATGAGCCACCGAGCCCAAAACATGGCGAGCGAAGCATGGCAAGCGAAGGGAGCCCGCGAGGGTACATTTTGGGTACCCTGTTCGGGCATGGCTCCTCCCCCCGGTGATGTCAGAGGTCCCTTCCCCAACTTGGTATTAGACCTAACCCTCGCACGGGTGGCTTGGATTGGTGGGTTCAGGCCTAGTTCAAACTATTCACCAAAATGATGATTCGATGGTCTATGGCCAATGTTGAATACTTTTACCATCGATGGTGTATAATCAGATAGTGTCTCTCCCACCCCACCCCTTTCGTTTTTAGTGCTGCCAGATGTTGCACAGGGCTGCTAGGCTTCCCCGTGCAGTCTACGGCCATCGACCATTGATGATTCAAATGCTTTCTCTTACGTCCTAGAGGATGCTGGGGTCCATTTTAGTAACATGGGGTATAGACGGTTCCGCAGGAGCCTTCGGCACTTTAAGACTTTTCAACAGTGTGAACTGGCTCCTCCCTCTATGCCCCTCCTCCAGACCTCAGTTTAGAAAATGTGCCCAGGAGACTGGATGCACACTAGTGGAGCTCTACAGAGCTTTGCTGGAAAAAGACTTTCTTAGGTTTTTTATTTTACAGGGAAGCTGCTGGCAACAGCTTCCCTGCTTCGTGGGACTTAGGGGGGGAAGTAGGAACCAACTTCTCAATTAGTTAATGGTTCTGCTTCCGCTGACAGGACACCATTAGCTCCTGAAGGGTACTGAACACAGCCCAAGCCTGGCCAGCGTTCACTCCCACAGCACTGCCGCCACCCCCTAACAGAGCCAGAAGTCAGAAGGCTGGTGAGTATATTACCAGAGTCCTGCAGAGAGGGGATCCTCCGGTCATCGTTGGCGGCATACAGGTACACGCGCAGTGCGCACCATGTCTCTCAGCACAAGGGTGCAGAGCACGGGGGAGGGGTGTGCTCTGGGGGCATGTTTTAAAACCTTACTCTTACTGGCAAAAAGGGTACATACATGCACAGCCGCTGATGTGCCATCCCCAGCCAGTATAAATATTACATTGCTGAGGCTGAAGGGCGGGGCTTCTCCTCCGACTTCCCAGAACACTCACTGGGTGCCATTTTCTCCTGCAGAAACTCCAGTGTGAAGCTCCTGAACGCTGTTTCTCCTCATGACAACGCTGATACAAGTACAGGGTGTTATAGAAGTGTTCATTATAATTAGGTCTGTGGGCCTATTATTGGTATATGTGCTGTAAGTGGGTAATATTTCCACAATTCACAATAAGACGCAGTGTGTGGACTGGCAGATCCCTCTGTGTCTCTCTGACAGACTTAGTGTGGGTCTGTCCCCAATAGCTCCGTGTGTGTGTGTGTGTGTGTACAAGTGTGTAACATGTCAGACATTGGGGAGGGTTTTTCCCAGGAAGAACCCATTTTAGATGCACAAGAGGGTAATGTGGTGGCCCTTCCCTCTCAGAAGGAGCCGGAGTGGGTGAGAATGTTGCAAAAGAATATGTCAATGCTTGCAAAGCAATTCTCTGAGTCTGAACAACAGACTAAATATTGGAGGCAGTCTGTGGAGGATGCCCTGTTTACTGACCGCTCCATATCAGCGACTCGGGTCCCATCCAGTTTCCAGAAAAGGTCTCTGGCCCAGATAATGCAAGGGGACACAGACACAGATTCTGACGTCGACACTGGGGATTTGAGAGGGGTAGACCCCAAATTAGCCAAAAGCATACAATGTATGATAGTTGCTATAAAGGAAGTGTTGGAGTTTCTTGAAACAACACTGGTCCCAGAGGAAAAGGATTATTTTAAATTAAATAAAAAGCAGGTTGTGACTTTTCCTCCTTCAAAGGATTTGAATGCGTTCTTTGAAGAATCCTGGGCTAACCCTGAGAAGAAATGTACCCTTCCCAGAAGGATACGTGTAGCGTACCCTTTCCCTGAGGAAGACAGGCACAAATGTGAGACACCCCCAATGATAGACACCTCAGTTTCTCGGCTGTCTAAGAAAATAGTTTTGCCTGCCCCTGGTTCAGCCTCTTTAAAAGATCCAGCTGACCGTAAATTAGAAACAACCCTAAAATCCATATATACGGCTAACGGAATGGTGCCCAGGCCCACCATTGCTTGTGCGTGGGTAGGTAACGCTGTGGAAAAATGGTCTGACAACTTGCTTGTTAACATAGACACAGTTGACAGGGATGAAATAGTCCTAACTCTCGGCCGTATCAAAGATGCTGCAGGTTACTTAGTTGAAGCTATGAAGGATATTGGGTTGCTGAATTCAAGATCCTCCGCTATGGCGATTTCAGCCCACAGGGCGCTATGGATCCGCCAATGGAATGCTAATGCGGAATCAAAAAAGAATATTGAGGCGCTTCCTTACAATGGAGAAGCCCTCTTTGGAGACAAGCTGGATGCCATGATTTCAACAACTACATCAGACAAGTCAGCATTTCTGCCTTCCGCAGCTGCTCCACCTAGGAAAGGATTTCATTCTCATACGATGCAATCCTTTCGGCCCAACAAGTCCAAAAAGGCAAAGGGTACCCCCTTCTTCGCAGGAAGAGGTCGAGGATGAGGTAAAAAATCTACAACACCATCAGGCTCGCAGAAGTCAACAGCTACTTCTACTAAAACCTCAGCATGACGCTGGGGCTCCCCTGCGGGAGTACGATCGGGTGGGGGCACGTCTACTGTCTTTCAGCCAGGTCTGGGTTCACTCAGATCTGGATCCTTGGGTATTGCAGATAGTATCCCAAGGGTACAAATTGGAATTTCAGGACCTTCCCCCATGCCGATTTTTCAAATCAGCCTTACCAGCTTCTGTTCAGGACAGAGCAAAAGTGCTGAACGCAATACAGAAATTATGTCAAGATAACGTAATTTTCTTAGTTCCTGTGCCACAACAGGAAAAAGGGTTTTATTCAAGCCTGTTTGTAGTAACGAAACCGGATGGCTCGGTCAGACCGATTTTAAACCTAAAGACTCTGAACCTTTATTTGAAAAGGTTCAAATTCAAGATGGAATCCCTGAGAGCGATGGCTATACTGGTGAATTCTACAAAATTCTTCAATCATCTGTTGCCCTTCCCCTTACTAATCTTTTTAATTGTTTTCTTACAGATAATGTTCTCCCTTCCTATTTTAATGATGCTATTATTAAGGTATTGCCGAAGCCGGGTAGGGATCCTGCCCTCTCTGGCTCATATCGCCCCATCTCGTTGCTAAATGTCGACTACAAACTTTTCACTAAAATAATTGCGGAGAGGTTTAGGGGGGTGGTTCCCGACTTGGTACACTGGGACCAGATGGGATTTATATGGGGCCGCAATGCGGTCACTAGCATCAGGAAAGTATTGTCAGTCCTTCAACATATGGATGACATCCATGTTATTGAACTCCATATATTATTATTAGTGATGTGCACCGGACATTTTTCGGGTTTTGTGTTTTGGTTTTGGATTCGGTTCCGCGGCCGCGTTTTTGGATTCGGACGCGTTTTGGCAAAACCTCCCTGAAATTTTTTTGTCGGATTCGGGTGTGTTTTGGATTTGGGTGGTTTTTTTTACAAAAAAACCTCAAAAACAGCTTAAATCATAGAATTTGGGGGTCATTTTGATCCCATAGTATTATTAACCTCAATAACCATAATTTCCACTCATTTCCAGTCTATTCTGAACACCTCACACCTCACAATATTATTTTTAGTCCTAAAATTTGCACCGAGGTCGCTGGTTGACTAAGCTAAGCGACCCAAGTGGCTGACACAAACACCTGGCCCATCTAGGAGTGGCACTGCAGTGTCAGACAGGATGGCACTTCAAAAAATAGTCCCCAAACAGCACATGATGCAAAGAAAAAAAGAGGTGCACCAAGGTCGTTGTGTGACTAAGCTAAGCGACCCAAGTGGCCGACACAAACACCTGGCCCATCTAGGAGTGGCACTGCAGTGCCAGACAGGATGGCAGATTTAAAAAATAGTCCCCAAACAGCACATGATGCAAAGAAAAAAAGAGGTGCACCAAGGTCGTTGTGTGACTAAGCTAAGCGACCCAAGTGGCCAACACAAACACCTGGCCCATCTAGGAGTGGCACTGCAGTGTCAGACAAGATGGCAGATTAAAAAAATAATCCCCAAACAGCACATGATGCAAAGAAAAAAAGAGGTGCAATGAGGTAGCTGTGTGACTAAGCTAAGCGACCCAAGTGGCCGACACAAACACCTTGCCCATCTAGGAGTGGCACTGCAGTGTCAGACAGGATGGCACTTCAAAAAATAGTCCCCACCATCGAAAGAAAACAAGAAGAGCTTATCGCCTTCCAACAAGAATCAGAACAGGAGATATCACAAATGCGTACGGATGTTATGCTCTTAGCGGATAAGCAGGAAGATTTGGACAACAGAGGTCGTCGGAACAATCTTAGAATACGCAATGTGCCCGAGACGGTGGAACAAAATCACCTCACGGATTATCTACTCCGCCTCTTCCGCTCACTGGCTCCCTCCGTTCCAGACGACATGCTCCTTCTAGATAGGGCCCACAGGGCTCTACGTCCTAGATCCCAAGACGCCAAAACAACAAGAGACGTAATTCTCCGCTTCCACTATTTCGAGGTCAAAGACCGAGTCTACGCCAAAACCAGGAAGATGTCGACTATCCCGTTCGAGGGCTCCGATCTCTTGATCTTCCAGGACCTGTCGCCGGTCACGCTGAACAGAAGGAGGGAGCTAAAAGATATAACCAAAGCCCTAAGAGACCATAACATCAGATACAGATGGGGCTTCCCTTTTGCCCTCCAAGTCAGAACGGATGGTAAATTCCTCTCTGCTAGGTCCCCAGATGAGGCCCTTCAACTACTCCATCAACTGAACATCTCCGGCCCCCCGACCACCACTCCTCAACGCTCTCTCCCAGTCAACACCTCCCCTTCTCTCACAGCCCCAGCCTCAAACTGGACCACCGTCGGATCCGCTTCTCACGCCTCCCCAGATACATGAATCGCCATGTATAGAGGTCCATGATGGATCTCGATGCGCATACGAATCCCTGACGGACTGCGGGGGGTCTTTCCGCACTATGCCAAGACTCCCATAAGATGTAGAGACTTTGGTTAAGTTAATGTTTACCATTTAATGCCTTGGTGATCCTGCTGTGGGGGGGCCTGTCCGGGCCCGCGGGGCCGGGGTTCGTCGTGGCTGGCCGCGGGGGTCCCGGCCCCGGGGGGCCCGTATGGGCCGAACCTTCTCTCTTTACCTCACGTAGGCTGTAATGTTATTGTTGTTGATATGTGGTCGACTTGACATGTTTACCCCCAGTTCCATTAATGCTGTTTCCCTCCCTCCTCCCCCCCTTCCTCCCTCCCCTTCAAGCTCCCCTAGTATATTGTCCGCAACATGTACACTTACCCTTAGTCTGATTGCACATGGGACCCGGGCTCCTCTCCGAGCAGCTGGGTCCACCCACCCCCCATTCGACCTTTAAGGTCGACGTCGGACGACCTGGACCTACGGGGCGACTTCTTCCTTGGGTCCAACTAACGAGAATGGATTTTCTCCGCCTTCTAACCACTGATACTAATATAGGCTTGCCCTTCATCTGTTCTCCTACCCTCTCCCTTCTTCTCTCTCCGATCCTCTCTCCTTTCCCTTCCCCTATTTCTTTCGGAGCCCAGCTGGTGCGCTCCCACATGAAAAGTGCTCTGTTCTCATATCATGGTTCTTAGAATAATCACATTGAACACGAAAGGTCTGAATAACCCGCGTAAACGATCTCTATTATTCCAATCCCTTAAGCAACTTAAAGGCGACATCGTTTTCCTACAAGAGACTCATTTCTCGGGTAAGTCTCATCCAGAACTTAAGTCCAAACACTTCCCGCTCACTTTCCATGCTTGCGACCCCATACACAAGAAAAAAGGGGTCTCAGTACTCTTCGCTAATCATTTAGATTTCATCCCCTCTGAAATACTGAACGACCCCGAAGGTAGATACCTGTTGCTGGTGGGGATGTTAAATGGGTCCCCCTATACATTTTTAAATGTCTATGCTCCAAACCAGAACCAGGCCCCCTTTTTCCACTCACTAAATAGCCTCTTAACCCTACACAGACGCGGGAATGTGGTATTAGGGGGGGATTTTAATGTGACTTTGGACAGCGTTCTGGACAGATCTAAACCTCTACCCAGATCTATGCGCCCCTCACACACGCGTAACGCAGCTGCTCTGAATCTCCTGCTGTCACGCCACCTTCTCTTCGATACATGGAGAGTGAAAGAGCCGACCGCTAAAGATTACACATACTATTCCCCCATATACGATGTTTACACAAGACTGGACATGATTTTCCTGAGTTCGGAACCTGCGCAATGTATCATAGACACCTCCATTCACCCCAACACGTGGTCAGACCACGGCCCGGTCACCGTAGATGTCCAGGGCTCACACCCACCCGCCCGCCATCCTGTGTGGAGACTGAATGATAGACTCCTTCTTAACCCCCAAACGAAAGCCCACATAGCCGCTGAAATCTCCCACTACTTTGAGACAAACGCATCCCCATCTGTTTCCCCTATGCTACTATGGGACGCTCATAAAGCGGTTATACGTGGATGCCTGATCAGCGCCTCCTCCTATAACAAGAAGACCAGATCTAAACGCATCCGGGAACTCTCAGACATGCTTGGTTCCCTCTCACTGAAACACAAAAAAACAGGATCCGAAACGGATCTCTCCTCCCTAGCTGCGGTCAGAGGTGAATTAAACATGCTCCTGACGACGAAGGTGGAGACCAGCCTGAAGTGGCTCAACCAATCCTTTTACGAAAAAGGGGATAAAGCCGATCGGCTATTAGCCTCTAGGCTCCGGGCTAAACTTGCAAGGAACAACGTTATGTCCATTCAGCTTCCCTCTGGTGAGAAGACTAGGGATCCTAAACGTATCACGGAAACTTTCTCTCGCTTCTACGAGAAGCTATACAATGCCCACGAGACCTCTCAGACAAAACCAGACTTTATTGGGGCTATCCGTTCCTTCCTGGCTCAAAGCCATCTCCCTCGTCTGAACTCATCGGTTTCTGCCGAATTGAATTCAGAAATATCCGACGAAGAAATTGACACTGTTGTCAAAAACCTAAAACTTAACAAAGCCCCTGGCCCAGACGGCTTTACGGCCGCATATTACAAGACCTTTCTCCCCCAGCTTACTCCCCACCTCTCAACCCTTTTCAATGCTGTCCTACAGGGAGCTTCTTTCTCCAAATCGGCACTGGAGGCTAAGATTATAGTCATCCCTAAGGAGGGTAAGGACGCATCTAATTGCGCTAATTACAGGCCTATATCACTACTTAATTCAGATATCAAGATCTATGCCAAAATATTAGCCCTCCGTCTAAATAGTGTCTTGCCCCACCTTATCCATAACGACCAGGTAGGATTTATTCCCGGCCGTCAAGCTCGAGACAACACGAGACGAGTTATTAGCCTGACTCATTATATCAACCTTACTCATACCCCTGCTCTCTTGCTTTCTCTGGACGCAGAGAAAGCATTTGACAGGATAGGTTGGCCCTTCATGTTTGAAACACTTGCTCATTTAGGTTTCCAGGGGGAATTCCTCGCAGGGATACAAGCTTTATACTCGACCCCTTCCGCTAGGGTATCTGTGAACGGAGTACAATCAGACCCTCTGAACATTTCCAATGGTACCAGACAGGGCTGCCCACTCTCACCCCTGATCTTTGCTTTAGTAATAGAGCCATTAGCAGCCCGCATACGAGCCTCGCCCGATATAGGAGGACTGGAAGTGGGGGACTCTGTCTACAAGATCTCCTTGTTCGCAGACGACGTCCTCCTATCACTTTCCTCACCTCACACCTCTTTGCCGAACCTTTTTACTCTCCTGTCTGACTACGGAAATATATCGGGCTACAAAGTCAATTGGTCCAAGACTGAAGCTCTTCCCTTCCACATCTCCCCTTCCCAAACAGCCAACATGCAAAACAACTTTAAATTCTCCTGGCGCACCTCTAAAATTCGATATCTGGGGGTCTATATTACGAGTCGCTATGGAGACTTGTTTAAGGAAAACTTCTCGCCATTGCTTAAAAACCTTAAGGCCGACCTCCATAAATGGCAATCACTAATCATCTCTTGGCTGGGTCGTATTATTGCTCTGAAGATGAATATTATTCCCCGTCTCCTTTATTTGTTCCAGACGCTGCCAGTGAAAGTTCCGGATTCGGTACTGGCACAAATCCATTCGTGGTTGCTTCGCTTTGTGTGGAGAAATAAAACCCCTAGGATAGGGTTTTCTACCCTCCGCAAACCAGTGCAAGAAGGGGGGAGAGGATTCCCAGACATCCGTCTTTACTATCTGGCTACCCATCTCAGCCAAGCAGTGGCATGGTTCGCCCCTACGCAGTCCATACGTTGGCTTCAGCTAGAGAGGACGCTTAGCCACACTTCATCGCTATCATCTATACTCTTATCCCCTCCTAAGACCAGATCTCCCCATTTGCAACTCCACCCGGTTCTGGAATTCACTTGCCAGATCTGGGACTATTGCACACGTCATTTCCACATGTTATCATCCCCCTCAGCACTTACCCCCTTGTGGGACAACCATGCTTTCGTCCCAGGCCAATCCATAACCCGCTCGCGCCCATGGTCAACACACAACATTTGCTTTGTTCTAGATGTGTTATCCGAAGGGACCTGCGCACCGTTACCGGATATCATTTCAAAACATGACTTCCCGGAAGCGAATCCTTTTACCTATCTCCAGGTGAAACACTTTGTCGCGTCCTTAACGAGCTCATCCCCATTCCAACCTCTCTCAACCCTGGAATCCTATTGTTATAACAATCCACTTGTCCGAGGAATCATCACCCTACTGTATTCCCTTCTCCAGGCAGGGGATAAATTGGTAACTCCGGCTTTTATACACAAGTGGGAACAGGACCTTGGCCCGATACCGGATGACTATGATTGGTCAGATGTCTTTACGGCGGCCGCGAAATCCTCTATCTCAACCTTAGTTAAGGAAAACGCATATAAAATCTTATATAGGTGGTATCTAGTCCCCTCCAGACTCCACAAAATGTTTCCCTCCTCTCAGCCTTTGTGCTGGAGAGGGTGCGGAGGACATGGTTCTTTCCTCCATATATGGTGGACGTGTCCCAAAATCAAGCTATACTGGGACTCAGTCGCACACTTGCTGAGTACAGTACTCCAGATCCGGATACACAAAGACCCTTGGTCATTCCTGCTAGGTCTCCCCATTGCCAATGCACCTCCGAACTCGGGCAAATTACTGACACAGATCTTGAACGCGGCTAGATGCGCAATCGCCCTCCATTGGAAAAAGATGGAGCCCCCCCCTATGCAGCAGGTCATCAACAAGGTATGGTACTTCGCAAGCATGGAAAAAATCACTGCTTACCTCCATAACAGATCTTTCCAGTTCCTTCAAAACTGGGAACTATGGTTCGACTCACAGACTACCGCACATGGAGCACGACCCTCCGGGAGCTCGACGGCCCTACTACTATGACCCCTGTACTCTCCTAACCTGATAAGTAGCCCATGGGATATCTTCAATATATCCTTTCCGTGTTCCCCGAATAGCACTTTCCATCTTGTACCGGCGCCTTGTGCGTAACCAGCGCAACACGGGGGCGTACCAGCGGCCTCTCTCCAACTTTGTCCCCTCTCCCCCTCTACTCTATCCCCTCTCAGCCTACCCTGTCTCTCCTTCTCGCCCTTCATGTTCTCTTTCTCTAGTCTTATTCCTCTTACTGATACAAACATGAGCTTGTTTTTTTTTTTGTTTTTTTTCTTTTCTTTATTTCTGGTTCCCATTCAATTGAACAGTATCTGCTTACCCCGTTGCATAACTCTTTGCTGTATCTGTGCAGCATGGGAACCATATGTTCCTTATTTTAAGGTTATATCTCTGCTTTTGGTACTATAATGTTAGACGAAACAGCCCACCCCAAGAATGGGGGGAGGCTGCTGTAATGTTTGTAACCTGTAAAGTTTATAACCTGTAAATTAAAATAAACAATTTAAAAAAAAAAAAAAAATAGTCCCCAAACAGCACATGATGCAAAGAAAAAAAGAGGTGCACCAAGGTCGCTGTGTGACTAAGCTAAGCGACCCAAGTGGCCGACACAAACACCTGGCCCATCTAGGAGTGGCACTGCAGTGTCAGACAGGATGGCACTTCAAAAAATAGTCCCCAAACAGCACATGATGCAAAGATAAATTAAAGAAAAAAAGAGGTGCAAGATGGAATTGTCCTTGGGCCCTCCCACCAACCCTTATGTTGTATAAACAGGACATGCACACTTTAACAAACCCATCATTTCAGCGACAGGATCTGCCACACGACTGTGACTGAAATGACTGGTTGGTTTGGGCCCCCACCAAAAAAGAAGCAATCAATCTCTCCTTGCACAAACTGGCTCTACAGAGGCAAGATGTCCACCTCCTCCTCATCGTCCGATTCCTCACCCCTTTCACTGTGTAAATCCCCCTCCTCACAGATTATTAATTCGTCCCCACTGGAAACCACCATCTCAGGTCCCTGTGTACTTTCTGGAGGCAATTGCTGGTGAATGTCTCCACGGAGGAATTGATTATAATTCATTTTGATGAACATCATCTTCTCCACATTTTCTGGAAGTAACCTTGTACGCCGATTGCTGACAAGGTGAGCTGCACTAAACACTCTTTCGGAGTACACACTGGAGGGGTGGCAACAGGTAAAATAAAGCCAGTTTGTGCAAGGGCCTCCAAATTGCCTCTTTTTCCTGCCAGTATACGTACGGACTGTCTGACGTGCCTAATTGGATGCGGTCACTCATATAATCCTCCACCATTCTTTCAATGGTGACAGAATCATATGCAGTGAAAGTAGACGACATGTGAGTAATCGTTGGCAGGTCCTTCAGTCCGGACCAGATGTCAGCACTCGCTCCTGACTGCCCTGCATCACCGCCAGCGGGTGGGCTCGGAATTCTTAGCCTTTTCCTCGCAGCCCCAGTTGCGGGAGAATGTGAAGGAGGAGCTGTTGACGGATCACGTTCCGCTTGATTTGACAATTTTCTCACCAGCAGGTCTTTGAACCTCTGCAGACTTTTGTCTGCCGGAAAGAGAGATCCAAGGTAGGTTTTAAATCTAGGATCGAGCACGGTGGCCAAAATGTAGTGCTCTGATTTCAACAGATTGACCACCCGTGAATCCTGGTTAAGCGAATTAAGGGCTCCATCCACAAGTCCCACATGCCTAGCGGAATCGCTCTGTTTTAGCTCCTCCTTCAATGTCTCCAGCTTCTTCTGCAAAAGCCTGATGAGGGGAATGACCTGACTCAGGCTGGCAGTGTCTGAACTGACTTCACGTGTGGCAAGTTCAAAGGGTTGCAGAACCCTGCACAACGTTGAAATCATTCTCCACTGCGCTTGAGTCAGGTGCATTCCCCCTTCTTTGCCTATATCGTAGGTAGCTGTGTAGGCTTGAATGGCCTTTTGCTGCTCCTCCATCCTCTGAAGCATATAGAGGGTTGAATTCCACCTCGTTACCACCTCTTGCTTCAGATGATGGCAGGGCAGGTTCAGGAGTGTTTGCTGGTGCTCCAGTCTTCGGCACATGGTTGCTGAATGCCGAAAGTGGCCCGCAATTCTTCGGGCCACCGACAGCATCTCTTGCACGCCTCTGTCGTTTTTGAAATAATTCTGCACCACCAAATTCAATGTATGTGCAAAACATGGGACGTGCTGGAATTTGCCCACATGTAATGCACGCACAATGGCCCTCATTCCGAGTTGTTCGCTCGCAAACAGCTTTTAGCAGCATTGCACACGCTAAGCCGCCGCCTACTGGGAGTGAATCTTAGCTTAGCAGAATTGCGAACGAAAGATTCTCAAAATTGCGAATAGAAATTTCTTTGCAGTTTCTGAGTAGCTCGACACTTACTCTGCCACTGCGATCATTTCAGTCAGTTTCGTTCCTGGTCTGACGTCACAAACACACCCAGCGTTCGCCCAGACACTCCCGTTTCTCCAGCCACTCCCGCGTTTTTCCCAAAAACGGCAGCGTTTTTTCACACACACCCATAAAACGGTCAGTTTCCGCCCAGAAACACCCACTTCCTGTCAATCACACTCCGATCACCAGAACGAAGAAAATACCTCGTAATCCCGTGAGTAAAATACCAAACTTTTTAGCAAATTTACTTGACGCAGCCGCAGTGCGAACATTGCGTATACGCAGTTAGCGAAAAATCGCACCGATGCAAAGAAAAATAACGAGCGAACAACTCGGAATGAGGGCCAATATTGGTGGCGTTGTCCGATGTCACAAATCCCCAGGAGAGTCCAATTGGGGTAAGCAATTCTACGATGATGTTCCTCAGTTTCCGTAAGAGGTTGTCAGCTGTGTGCCTCTTATGGAAAGCGGTGATACAAAGCGTAGCCTGCCTAGGAACGAGTTGGCGTTTGCGAGATGCTGCTACTGGTGCCGCCACTGCTGTTCTTGCTGCAGGAGGCAATACATCTACCCAGTGGGCTGTCACAGTCATATAGTCCTTAGTCTGCCCTGCTCCACTTGTCCACATGTCCGTGGTTAAGTGGACATTGGGTACAACTGCATTTTTTAGGACAGTGGTGACTCTTTTTCTGAGGTCTGTGTACATTCTCGGTATCGCCTGCCTAGAGAAATGGAACCTAGATGGTATTTGGTACCGGGGACACAGTACCTCAAGCAATTCTCTAGTTTCCTGTGAATTAACGGTGGATACCGGAAACACGTTTAACACCACCCAGGCTGCCAAGGCCTGAGTTATCCGCTTTGCAGCAGGATGACTGCTGTGATATTTCATCTTCCTCGCAAAGGACCGTTGGACAGTCAATTGCTTACTGGAAGTAGTACAAGTGGTCTTCCGACTTCCCCTCTGGGATGACGATCGACTCCCAGCAGCAAAAACAGCAGCGCCAGCAGCAGTAGGCGTTACACTCAAGGATGCATCGGATGAATCCCAGGCAGGAGAGGACTCGTCAGACTTGCCAGTGACATGGCCTGCAGGACTATTGGCTTTCCTGTCTAAGAAGGAAATTGACACTGAGGGAGTTGGTGGTGTGGTTTGCAGGAGCTTGGTTACAAGAGGAAGGGATTTAGTTGGCAGTGGACTGCTTCCGCTGTCACCCAAAGTTTTTGAACTTGTCAGTGACTTCTGATGAATGCGCTCCAGGTGACGTATAAGGGAGGATGTTCCTAGGTGGTTAACGTCTTTACCCCTACTTATTACAGCTTGACAAAGGCAACACACGGCTTGAAACCAGTTGTCCGCATTTCTGTTGAAATAATTCCACACCGAAGAGGTGATTTTTTTTTTTGTAATTTGACCAGGCATGTCAATGGCCATATTCGTCCCACGGACAACAGGTGTCTCCCCGGGTGCCTGACTTAAACAAACCACCTCACCATCAAAATCCTCCTTGTCAATTTCCTCCTCAGCGCCAGCAACACCCATATCCTCATCCTGGTGTACTTCAACAGTGACATCTTCAATTTGACTATCAGGAACTGGACTGTGGGTGCTCCTTCCAGCACTTGCAGGGGGCGTGCAAATGATGGAAGGCGCCACCTCTTCCCGTCCAGTGTTGGGAAGGTCAGGCATCGCAACCGACACAATTGGACTCTCCTTGGGGATTTGTGATTTAGAAGAACGCACAGTTCTTTGCTGTGCTTTTGCCAGCTTAAGTCTTTCCATTTTTCTAGCGAGAGGATTAGTGGTTCCATCCTCATGTGAATCTGAACCACTAGCCATGAACATAGGCCAGGGTCTCAGCCGTTCCATGCCACTCCGTGTCGTAAATGGCATATTGGCAAGTTTACGCTTCTCCTCAGACGCTTTTAATTTAGATTTCTGTGTCATTTTACTGAACTTTTGTTTTTTGGATTTTACATGCTCTCTACTATGACATTGGGCATCGGCCTTGGCAGACGACGTTGATGGCATTTCATCGTCTCGGCCATGACTAGTGGCAGCAGCTTCAGCAAGAGGTGGAAGTGGATCTTGAGCTTTCCCTATTTTACCCTCCACATTATTGTTCTCCATTTTTTAATGTGTGGAATTATATGCCAGTAATATATCAATAGCAATGGCCTACTGTACCGTACTGCTATATATTATATACTGGTGGTCAGCAAAATTATGCACTGTCCTCCTACTACTGCGCACAACAACTAAAATGCACCACGGGTATGGATGGATAGTATACTTGACGACACAGAGGTAGGTAGAGCAGTGGACTACTGTACCATACTGCTATATATTATATACTGGTGGTCAGCAAAATTATGCACTGTCCTCCTACTATATATACTGCGCACAACAACTAAAATGCACCACAGGTATGGATGGATAGTATACTTGACGACACAGAGGTAGGTAGAGCAGTGGACTACTGTACCGTACTGCTATATATTATATACTGGTGATCAGCAAAATTATGCACTGTCCTCCTACTATATATACTGCGCACAACAACTAAAATGCACCACAGGTATGGATGGATAGTATACCTGACGACACAGAGGTAGGTAGAGCAGTGGACTACTGTACCGTACTGCTATATATTATATACTGGTGGTCAGCAAAATTATGCACTATCCTCCTACTACTGCGCACAACAACTAAAATGCACCACAGGTATGGATGGATAGTATACTTGACGACACAGAGGTAGGTAGAGCAGTGGACTACTGTACCATACTGCTATATATTATATACTGGTGGTCAGCAAAATTATGCACTGTCCTCCTACTATATATACTGCGCACAACAACTAAAATGCACCACAGGTATGGATGGATAGTATACTTGACGACACAGAGGTAGGTAGAGCAGTGGACTACTGTACCGTACTGCTATATATTATATACTGGTGGTCAGCAAAAGTATGCACTGTCCTCCTACTATATATACTGCGCACAACAACTAAAATGCACCACAGGTATGGATGGATAGTATACTTGACGACACAGAGGTAGGTAGAGCAGTGGACTACTGTACCGTACTGCTCTATATTATATACTGGTGGTCAGCAAAATTATGCACTGTCCTCCTACTACTGCGCACAACAACTAAAATGCACCACAGGTATAGATAAATAGTATACTTGATGACACAGAGGTAGGTAGAGCAGTGGACTACTGTACCGTACTGCTATATATTATATACTGGTGGTCAGCAAAATTATGCACTGTCCTCCTACTATATATACTGCGCACAACAACTAAAATGCACCACAGGTATGGATGGATAGTATACTTGACGACACAGAGGTAGGTAGAGCAGTGGACTACTGTACCGTACTGCTATATATTATATACTGGTGGTCAGCAAAATTATGCACTGTCCTCCTACTATATATACTGCGCAAAACTAAAATGCACCACAGGTATGGATGGATAGTATACTTGACGACACAGAGGTAGGTAGAGCAGTGGACTACTGTACCGTACTGCTATATATTATATACTGGTGGTCAGCAAAATTATGCACTGTCCTCCTACTATATATACTGCGCACAACAACTAAAATGCACCACAGGTATGGATGGATAGTATACTTGACAACACAGAGGTAGGTAGAGCAGTGGACTACTGTACCATACTGCTATATATTATATACTGGTGGTATGCAAAATTATGCACTGTCCTCCTACTATATATACTGCGCAAAACTTAAATGCACCACAAGTATGGATGAATAGTATACTTCATGACACAGAGGTAGGTAGAGCAGTGGACTACTGTACCATACTGCTATATATTATATACTGGTGGTCAGCAAAATTATGCACTGTCCTTCTACTATATATACTGCGCAAAACTTAAATGCACCACAGGTATTGATGGATAGTATACTTGACGACACAGAGGTAGGTAGAGCAGTGGACTACTGTACCGTACTGCTATATATTATATACTGGTGGTCAGAAAAATTATGCACTGTCCTCCTACTACTGCGCACAACAACTAAAATGCACCACAGGTATGGATGGATAGTATACTTGACGACACAGAGGTAGGTAGAGCAGTGGACTACTGTACCATACTGCTATATATTATATACTGGTGGTCAGCAAAATTATGCACTGTCCTCCTACTATATATACTGTGCACAACAACTAAAATGCACCACAGGTATGGATGGATAGTATACTTGACGACACAGAGGTAGGTAGAGCAGTGGACTACTGTACCGTACTGCTATATATTATATACTGGTGGTATGCAAAATTATGCACTGTCCTCCTACTATATATACTGCGCAAAACTTAAATGCACCACAAGTATGGATGAATAGTATACTTGATGGCACAGAGGTAGGTAGAGCAGTGGACTACTGTACCGTACTGCTATATATTATATACTGGTGGTCAGCAAAATTATGCACTGTCCTTCTACTATATATACTGCGCAAAACTTAAATGCACCACAGGTATGGATGGATAGTATACTTGACGACACAGAGGTAGGTAGAGCAGTGGACTACTGTACCGTACTGCTATATATTATATACTGGTGGTCAGAAAAATTATGCACTGTCCTCCTACTACTGCGCACAACAACTAAAATGCACCACAGGTATGGATGGATAGTATACTTGACGACACAGAGGTAGGTAGAGCAGTGGACTACTGTACCATACTGCTATATATTATATACTGGTGGTCAGCAAAATTATGCACTGTCCTCCTACTATATATACTGTGCACAACAACTAAAATGCACCACAGGTATGGATGGATAGTATACTTGATGACACAGAGGTAGGTAGAGCAGTGGACTACTGTACCGTACTGCTATATATTATATACTGGTGGTCAGCAAAATTATGCACTGTCCTCCTACTATATATACTGCGCACAACAACTAAAATGCACCACAGGTATGGATGGATAGTATACTTGACGACACAGAGGTAGGTAGAGCAGTGGACTACTGTACCATACTGCTATATATTATATACTGGTGGTCAGCAAAATTATGCACTGTCCTCCTACTACTGCGCACAACAACTAAAATGCACCACAGGTATGGATGTATAGTATACTTGATGACACAGAGGTAGGTAGAGCAGTGGACTACTGTACCGTACTGCTATATATTATATACTGGTGGTCAGCAAAATTATGCACTGTCCTACTACTGCGCACAACAACTAAAATGCCCCACAGGTATGGATGGATAGTATACTTGACGACACAGAGGTAGGTAGAGCAGTGGACTACTGTACCGTACTGCTATATATTATATACTGGTGGTATGCAAAATTATGCACTGTCCTCCTACTATATATACTGCGCACAACTAAAATGCACCACAGGTATGGATGGATAGTATACTTGACGACACAGAGGTAGGTATAGCAGTGGACTACTTTACTGTACTGCTATATATTATATACTGGTGGTCAGCAAAATTATGCACTGTCCTCCTACTATATATACTGCGCAAAACTTAAATGCACCACAGGTATGGATGGATAGTATACTTGACGACACAGAGGTAGGTAGAGCAGTGGACTACTGTCCCGTACTGCTATATATTATATATTGGTGGTCAGCAAAATTATGCACTGTCCTCCTACTATATATACTGCGCACAACAACTAAAATGCACCACAGGTATGGATGGATAGTATACTTGACGAAACAGAAGTAGGTAGAGCAGTGGACTACTGTACCGTACTGCTATATATTATATACTGGTGTTCAGCAAAATTATGCACTGTCTTCCTACTACTGCGCACAACAACTAAAATGCACCACAGGTATAGATGGATAGTATACTTGACGACACAGAGGTAGGTAGAGCAGTGGACTACTGTACCATACTGCTATATATTATATTCTGGTGGTCAGCAAAATTATGCACAGTTCTCCTACTATATATACTGCGCAAAACTAAAATGCACCACAGGTATGGATGGATTGTATACTTGACGACACAGAGGTAGGTAGAGCAGTGGACTACTGTACCGTACTGCTATATATTATATACTGGTGGTCAGCAAAATTATGCACTGTCCTCCTACTGCGCACAACAACTAAAATGCACCACAGTTATGGATGAATAGTATACTTGACGACACAGATGTAGGTAGAGCAGTGGACTACTGTACCGTACTGCTATATATTATATACTGGTGGTCAGCAAAATTATGCACTTTCCTCCTACTATATATACTGCGCAAAACTTAAATGCACCACAGGTATGGATGGATAGTATACTTGACGACACAGAGGTAGGTAGAGCAGTGGACTACTGTACCGTACTGCTATATATTATATACTGGTGGTCAGAAAAATGATGCACTGTCCTCCTACTATATATACTGCGCAAAACTTAAATGCACCACAGGTATGAATGGATAGTATACTTGACGACACAGAGGTAGGTAGAGCAGTGGACTACTGTACCGTACTGATATAATACTGGTGGTCACTGGTCAGCAAAATTCTGCACTGTCCTCCTACTATATACTACAATGCAGCACAGATATGGAGCGTTTTTCAGGCAGAGAACGTAGATATTTTCAGCACACTGAGCACAGATATTTGCAAGCACACTGAGCACAGATATTTGCAGCACACTGAGCACAGATATTTGCAGCACACTGAACACAACTGAGAGAACGCTGCACACGTCCTCTCCCTATCATCTGCAATGCACGAGTGAAAATGGCGTCGACTCGCGGCTCCTTATATAGAATACGAATCTCGTGAGAATCCGACAGCGGGATGATGACGTTCAGGCGCACCTGGGTTAACCGAGCAAGGCAGGAAGATTCGAGTCCGCCTCGGAACCGTGTAAAATGGGTGAAGTTCGGGGGGGTTCAGCGTCATCTTCCAAAATAATAGCGAATAATTTTATTTCAGACCCTATCCAAATTAACCGAGGTACCCGACAGGGATGCCCTCTTTCGCCCCTCCTTTTTGTACTTGCTTTGGAGCCGTTAGCGGTGGCTTTGTGGTCTAACCCCCATTTTACCGGAATTAAATTGGGAGAACATGTTAAGTTATCGCTGTTCGCAGATGATATGTTATTGTTTGTTTCGCACCCTTCTGTTTCTATTCCTGCTATCATGGATGATATCTCCTCTTTGGCTCGTTTGCAGGCTATAAGGTAAACATGGAAACATGTCCAGACCAGATCTTGTTCCATACTGCTCCACCTTTTCCCCATTTCATATAGTCTCCTCGCAATTGAAATATTTAGGCATTTTCATTACCCCTGATATTCGAAACATCTATTCAGCCAATTTTACCCCTACTATCACCCGAATTGCACAAATTATTTCCAATTGGATGTCTTTACCCTTGTCCCTACTGGGGAGAGTGGCAGTGATAAAGAGTGTATTCCCTAAATTATCCTTTTTACTTCAAATGCTGCCGTTCTTCCTGACTAAATCGGATCAAAATAAATGTTCATCTATGTTTCAACGATTCGTATGGAACAATAAAAACCTAGGATAGCTAGGGCGAGATTGCTTTTACCTAAAGAAAGTGGCGGACTGGGTCTCCCCGATATTTTTGCTTTTTCATGCGCTGCAGCATTTAGATATATAGCTGATTGGTGCCTAAACCGCTCCCAATTCTCGAATTTACCCCTGTAGGAAGCATTGACTTCCCCTTACTCCCCTTTTGCGCTGCTACATCTTCCAAAATCTAAATGGCCAGAGGGAGCACGGCATAATGTATTTCTGAAAGATACCTATAGAGCGTGGTCCGTCATCCATAAACGTTTGGGAACGAATCCCTCCCTAACCAAATATTTGCCTCTTTGGGGGAATCCTGATTTTTCACCTTCCCTTATGTCGCCTCATCTTCTCACATGGAAATCCAAAAGGTATAGCTTCGATCCGAGATGTTTTTGACCCAGGGGGAAATCTGTTTTCATTCCAACAACTGAAAGATATGATATTCCGAATTCCCAATTTTTTTTGTTCTTCCAAGTGAGACATTATGTAGAGAGTAAAAAGTCTTTGGGTTCATATGACTCCTTTATGGATGCCTCTCACCCGTCTGCATTTTCTTCTCTCTTTACATTAATTTTACAAAGACCTTATCTGTATACTGATCTGGTAACTTCGTTCTCTCATAGGTCGTTGCAATCAGTCTGGGACACGTGGTCTCGAGACTTCCCAGATACTGACCGTGTTGTTAAACAATTCTCGTCTATGTATAAGTGGTTGGGTTCTGCACAACTGCAGGAAATCCATTTTAAGTTTCTTAATAGAGCTTATATTTCCCAGGCACAGAGGAGTCATATGATCCCCAATTTTTCTGGTACTTGCCCAAAATGCTCTGCTTCGGCAGCTAATTTTATACATAATGTATGGTATTGTACTAAGGTGAAACGGTTTTGGTACAAGATTCATAATTTCATTCAACAAATTACGAAGGCTAGATTGCTCTTTGCTTGCGAAATGTTTCTACTGTCAGATTTTTCTGGATGGGTGCCCTTATTATTGCATAGATCTGTTCTCCGTTTTTCTCTATCGTCCTAAGTGGATGCTGGGGTTCCTGAAAGGACCATGGGGAATAGCGGCTCCGCAGGAGACAGGGCACAAAAAAGTAAAGCTTTACTAGGTCAGGTGGTGTGCACTGGCTCCTCCCCCTATGACCCTCCTCCAGACTCCAGTTAGATTTTGTGCCCGAACGAGAAGGGTGCAATCTAGGTGGCTCTCCTAAAGAGCTGCTTAGAGAAAGTTTAGTTTAGGTTTTTTTTCTTTACAGTGAGTCCTGCTGGCAACAGGATCACTGCAACGTGGGACTTAGGGGGAAAGTAGTAAACTCACCTGCATGCAGAGTGGATTTGCTGCTTGGCTACTGGACACCATTAGCTCCAGAGGGATCGAACACAGGCCCAGCCGTGGAGTCCGGTCCCGGAGCCGCGCCGCCGACCCCCTTGCAGATGCTGAAGCGTGAAGAGGTCCGGAAACCGGCGGCTGAAGACTCCTCAGTCTTCATAAGGTAGCGCACAGCACTGCAGCTGTGCGCCATTTTCCTCTCAGCACACTTCACTGGGCAGTCACTGAGGGTGCAGAGCGCTGGGGGGGGGCGCTCTGAGAGGCAAATATAAGCCTTATACAAGGCTAAAAATACCTCACATATAGCCCATAGGGGCTATATGGAGATATTTAACCCCTGCCTGACTGGAAAAATAGCGGGAGAAGAACCCGCCGAAAAAGGGGCGGGGCCTATCTCCTCAGCACACGGCGCCATTTTCTGTCACAGCTCCGCTGGTCAGAACGGCTCCCAGGTCTCTCCCCTGCACTGCACTACAGAAACAGGGTAAAACAGAGAGGGGGGGCACATTAATGGCTATATATATATATATATTAAAGCAGCTATAAGGGAGCACTTAATATAAGGATATCCCTTGTATATATAGCGCTTTTGTGGTGTGTGCTGGCAGACTCTCCCTCTGTCTCCCCAAAAGGGCTAGTGGGTCCTGTCTTCATTAGAGCATTCCCTGTGAGTTTGCGGTGTGTGTCGGTACGTGGTGTCGACATGTATGAGGACGATATTGGTGTGGAGGCGGAGCAATTGCCAAATATGCAGATGTCACCCCCCAGGGGGTCGACACCAGAATGGATGCCTTTATTTGTGGAATTACGTGATGGTTTATCTTCCCTTAAACAGTCAGTTGAGGACATGAGGCGGCCGGACAATCAATTAATGCCTGTCCAGGCGCCTCAAACACCGTCAGGGGCTGTAAAACGCCCTTTGCCTCAGTCGGTCGACACAGACCCAGACATGGGCACTGATTCCAGTGACGACGGTAGAAATTCAAACGTATTTTCCAGTAGGGCCACACGTTATATGATTTTGGCAATGAAGGAGACGTTACATTTAGCTGATACTACAGATACCGTAAAACAGGGTATTATGTATGGTGTGAAAAAACTACAAACAGTTTTTCCTGAATCAGAAGAATTAAATGACGTGTGTGATGAAGCGTGGGTTGCTCCTGATAAAAAGTTGATAATTTCAAAAAAGTTATTGGCATTATACCCTTTCCCGCCAGAGGTTAGGGCGCGCTGGGAAACACCCCCTAAGGTGGACAAGGCGCTCACACGCTTATCCAAACAAGTGGCGTTACCCTCTCCTGAGACGGCCGCACTTAAGGATCCATCAGATAGAAAGATGGAAGTTATTCAAAAGAATATATACACACATGCAGGTGTTATACTACGACCAGCTATAGCAACTGCCTGGATGTGCAGTGCTGGAGTAGTTTGGTCAGAATCCCTGATTGAAAATATTGATACCCTAGATAGGGACAATGTTTTACTGTCGTTAGAACAAATAAAGGATGCATTTATCTATATGCGTGATGCACAGAGGGATATTTGCACACTGGCATCTCGGGTGAGTGCTATGTCCATTTCAGCCAGAAGAGCCTTATGGACACGACAGTGGACAGGCGATGCGGATTCAAAACGTCACATGGAGGTTTTGCCGTATAAAGGGGAGGAGTTATTTGGAGTTGGTCTATCAGACTTGGTGGCCACGGCTACTGCCGGGAAATCCACTTTTTTACCTCAAGTCACTCCCCAACAGAGAAAGGCACCGACCTTTCAACCGCAGCCTTTTCGCTCCTACAAAAATAAGAGAGCAAAGGGCTTGTCGTACCTGCCACGAGGCAGAGGAAGAGGGAAGAGACACCAACAGGCAGCTCCTTCCCAGGAACAGAAGCCCTCCCCGGCTCCTGCAAAAACCTCAGCATGACGCTGGGGCCTCTCAAGCGGACTCGGGGACAGTGGGGGGCCGTCTCAAAAATTACAGCGCGCAGTGGGCTCACTCGCAGGTAGACCCCTGGATCCTGCAGATAATATCTCAGGGGTACAGGTTGGAATTAGAGACGGATCCTCCTCATCGTTTCCTGAAGTCTGCCTTACCAACCGTCTCTTCCGAAAGGGAGAGGGTGTTGGAAGCCATTCACAAGCTGTACGCTCAGCAGGTGATAGTCAAAGTACCCCTATTACAACAAGGAAAGGGGTATTATTCCACTCTATTTGTGGTACCGAAGCCGGATGGCTCGGTAAGGCCTATTCTAAATCTGAAGTCCTTGAACCTCTACATAAAAAAGTTCAAGTTCAAGATGGAGTCACTCAGAGCAGTGATAGCGAACCTGGAAGAAGGGGACTTTATGGTATCCTTGGACATCAAGGATGCGTATCTACACGTTCCGATTTACCCCGCACACCAGGGGTACCTCAGGTTCATTGTTCAAAACTGTCACTATCAGTTTCAGACGCTGCCGTTCGGATTGTCCACGGCGCCTCGGGTCTTTACCAAGGTAATGGCCGAGATGATGATTCTTCTTCGAAGAAAAGGCGTATTAGTTATCCCATACTTGGACGATCTCCTAATAAGGGCAAGGTCCAGAGAACAGCTGGAGACAGCTTTAGCACTATCTCAAGAGGTGCTAAGACAACACGGGTGGATTCTGAATATTCCAAAATCCCATTTAATCCCGACAACTCGTCTGCTGTTCCTAGGAATGATTCTGGACACGGTTCAGAAAAAGGTTTTCCTTCCAGAGGAAAAAGCCAAGGAGTTATCCGATCTGGTCAGGAACCTCCTAAAACCAGGAAAAGTGTCAGTACATCAATGCACAAGAGTCCTGGGAAAAATGGTGGCTTCTTACGAAGCAATTCCATTCGGCAGATTCCATGCAAGAATATTCCAAAGGGATCTGTTGGACAAATGGTCAGGGTCGCATCTGCAGATGCACCTGCGAATAACCCTGTCACCAAAGACAAGGGTGTCACTTCTGTGGTGGTTGCAGAAGGCTCACCTATTAGAAGGCCGCAGATTCGGCATTCAGGATTGGATCCTGGTGACCACGGACGCCAGCCTGAGAGGCTGGGGAGCAGTCACACAAGGAAGAAACTTCCAGGGAGTATGGACGAGTCTGGAAAAGTCTCTTCACATAAACATTCTGGAACTAAGAGCAATCTACAATGCTCTAAGCCAGGCGGAACTTCTCCTGCAAGGAAAGCCGGTGTTGATTCAGTCGGACAACATCACGGTGGTCGCCCATGTAAACAGGCAGGGCGGCACAAGAAGCAGGAGTGCAATGGCAGAAGCTGCCAAGATTCTTCGCTGGGCGGAGAATCACGTGATAGCACTGTCAGCAGTGTTCATCCCGGGCGTGGACAACTGGGAAGCAGACTTCCTCAGCAGACACGATCTTCATCCGGGAGAGTGGGGTCTACATCCAGAAGTCTTCAACATGTTAATAGACCGTTGGGAAAGACCAATTGTAGACATGATGGCGTCTCGCCTCAACAAGAAACTGGACAAATATTGCGCCAGGTCAAGAGATCCACAGGCAATAGCTGTGGACGCACTGGTAACTCCTTGGGTGTACCAGTCAGTGTATGTGTTTCCTCCTCTGCCGCTCATACCAAAGGTATTGAAGATCATACGGCAAAGAAGAGTAAGAACAATACTAGTGGTTCCGGATTGGCCGAGAAGGACTTGGTATCCGGAACTTCAAGAGATGCTCACGGACGAACCGTGGCCTCTACCTCTGAGAAGGGACCTGCTACAGCAGGGTCCCTGTCTTTTTCAAGACTTACCGCGGCTGCGTTTGACGGCATGGCGGTTGAACGCCAGATCCTAAAAGGGAAAGGCATTCCAGAAGAAGTCATTCCTACCTTGATTAAGGCACGGAAGGAAGTCACCGTGAAACATTATCACCGCATTTGGCGAAAATATGTAGCGTGGTGCGAGGATCGGAGGGTTCCGACGGAGGAATTCCAACTGGGTCGTTTCCTACATTTCCTGCAATCAGGATTATCTATGGGTCTCAAATTGGGATCCATTAAGGTTCAAATTTCGGCCCTGTCAATATTCTTCCAAAAAGAATTGGCCTCTGTCCCTGAGGTCCAGACTTTTGTCAAGGGAGTACTGCATATACAGCCTCCTGTGGTGCCTCCGGTGGCACCGTGGGATCTAAATGTAGTTTTAGATTTCCTCAAATCCCATTGGTTTGAACCATTGAAAAAGGTGGATTTGAAATATCTCACATTGAAAGTGACTATGTTACTAGCCCTGGCCTCTGCCAGGAGAGTATCTGAATTGGCGGCTTTATCTTATAAAAGTCCTTATCTAATCTTCCATTCGGATAGGGCAGAACTGCGGACTCGTCCGCATTTTCTCCCTAAAGTGGTATCAGCATTTCATCTGAACCAACCTATTGTGGTGCCTGCGGCCACTAGCGACTTGGAGGACTCCAAGTTGTTGGACGTTGTCGGAGCCTTAAAAATATACATTGCAAGGACGGCTGGAGTCAGAAAATCTGACTCGCTGTTTATATTGTATGCACCCAACAAGTTGGGCGCACCTGCTTCTAAGCAGTCGATTGCTCGTTGGATTTGTAACACAATTCAACTTGCACATTCTGTGGCAGGCCTGCCACAGCCTAAAACTGTAAAAGCCCACTCCACAAGGAAGGTGGGCTCATCTTGGGCGGCTGCCCGAGGGGTCTCGGCATTACAACTCTGCCGAGCAGCTACGTGGTCGGGGGAGAACACGTTTGTAAAATTTTACAAATTTGATACCCTGGCAAAGGAGGACCTGGAGTTCTCTCATTCGGTGCTGCAGAGTCATCCGCACTCTCCCGCCCGTTTGGGAGCTTTGGTATAATCCCCATGGTCCTTTCAGGAACCCCAGCATCCACTTAGGACGATAGAGAAAATAAGAATTTACTTACCGATAATTCTATTTCTCGGAGTCCGTAGTGGATGCTGGGCGCCCATCCCAAGTGCGGATTATCTGCAATACTTGTACATAGTTATTGTTAACTAATTCGGGTTATTGTTAAGGAGCCATCTTTAAGAGGCCCTTTCTGTTGTCATACTGTTAACTGGGTTTAGATCACAAGTTGTACGGTGTGATTGGTGTGGCTGGTATGAGTCTTACCCGGGATTCAAAATGCCTCCCTTATTGTGTATGCTCGTCCGGGCACAGTACCTAACTGGAGTCTGGAGGAGGGTCATAGGGGGAGGAGCCAGTGCACACCACCTGACCTAGTAAAGCTTTACTTTTTTGTGCCCTGTCTCCTGCGGAGCCGCTATTCCCCATGGTCCTTTCAGGAACCCCAGCATCCACTACGGACTCCGAGAAATAGAATTATCGGTAAGTAAATTCTTATTTTTAACCCTATTGGTAACATTAGCCAAAAAAATTCTACTCTCCTTCTGGATCTCGAAATCGGCCCCCACGATTATGCTACTTCAGTCTGACCTTATAACGTTTTTGTATTTTGATCGAAAAGCAGCATTGTATGATATGGAAAAAGGAGTGAGCAGATTTGATAAAAAGTGGAGTCTTTGTTTGGAATTTCTGCCTCAAGAGTCCAGGGCCGGATTAACAATGGGGCGGATGGAGCTGCAGCTCCAGGCCCCCCACTGAAAATAGGCCCACAGGAATCCATGAAGCGCAGATAGTGTTGACAGGGGAAAAAAACTTTTCTCCTGTCATCACAAGCATTCTCCCGTTTGCGTCCAGTCACAAGCAGGCAAAGGTTTGCCTATCCCCTCCCCAGCCGCTAGCAGCCCTGCACAACCAACCCCCTGCACCAGGTCAGCGATAAGCTCCGCCCCCAGACCGCGATTAGCTCCGCCCCCTTAGCTCGTCTGCAGCTGTACCTGGCTGCAGTGCCGTAACTAGGTGTGTGCTAGCGGTGCGTTGCACACAGCGCATGCGCCCTGGGGGCGCATCCGCTAGCACACACAGGAAGCGGGCAAGCAGGGTACTAGTATTTACCCTGTAGGCACCGCCGTCCCCCGTCGCTGCCGCATCCGAGTCCCCTTCATGATGCTGGTCGCCGCCCACGATTACCTGCCTTACCAGCGCAGGTGCCTGTCCCCGCCAGCGCAGGTGCCTGTCCCCGCCAGCAGAGGTGCATTGCCCTGTGGCCGGCCGCAATGCTGACTGACCCCGCTGGCGGAGGTTTCTCTCACCGCAGGCGGAAGTGCCTTTACCATAGCACTCGCGGAGGTGCCTGTCCCCGACTCCCCGCCAGTGGAGGTGCATGGCCCTGTGCCGCCCGCGATGCTGCCTGACGGATGACTTCCTGAGCCGGTCTCATCTGCACCTCTCCTCCGGCTCCCATCTACACAGCAGCCTCTCTCCTGACCGCGTGGTTCACTCATTTAACTCTCCGACTCCAGCAGCCCCACGGTACCACCTCCACACCCACTCTCTCTGTTACCCTCACCCACCAACATTGCTCCTTACTCTCACCCTCACTGATCCCTACACCCACTCTCTCTGTTACCCTCACTCACCCACCAACATTGCTCCCTACCGTTACCCTCACTGATCCCTACACCCACTCTCCCTGTTACCCTCACTCACCCACCAACATTGCTCCCTACCCTTACCCTCACTGATCCCTACACCTACTCTCTCTGTTACCCTCACTCACCCACCAACATTGCTCCCTACCCTGACCCTCACTGATCCCTACACCCACTCTCTCTGTTACCCTCACTCACCCACCAACATTGCTCCCTACCCTTACCCTCACTGATCCCTACACCCACTCTCTCTGTTACCCTCACTCACCCACCAACATTGCTCCCTACCCTTACACTCACTGATCCCTACACCTACTCTCTCTGTTACCCTCACTCACCCACCAACATTGCTCCCTACTCTCACCCTCACTGATCTCTACACCCACTCTCTCTGTTACCCTCACTCACCCACCAACATTGCTCCCTACCCTTACCCTCACTGATCCCTACACCTACTCTCTCTGTTACCCTCACTCACCCACCAACATTGCTCCCTACTCTCACCCTCACTGATCCCTACACCCACTCTCTCTGTTACCCTCACTCACCCACCAACATTGCTCCCTACCCTTACCCTCACTGATCCCTACACCGACTCTCTCTGTTACCCTCACTCACCCACCAACATTGCTCCCTACCCTCACTCTCACTGATCCCTACACCCACTCTCTCTGTTACCCTCACTCACCCACCAACATTGCTCCCTACCCTCACTGATCCCTACACCCACTCTCTCTGTTACCCTCACTCACCCACCAACATTGCTCCCTACTCTCACCCTCACTGATCCCTACACCCACTCTCTCTGTTACCCTCACTCACCCACCAACATTGCTTCCTACCCTCACCCTCACTGATCCCTACACCCACTCTCTCTGTTACCCTCACTCACCCACCAACATTGCTCCCTACGCTCACTGATCCCTACACCCACTCTCTCTGTTACCCTTACTCACCCACCAACATTGCTCCCTACTCTCACCCTCACTGATCCCTACACCCACTCTCTCTGTTACCCTCACTCACCCACCAACATTGCTCCCTACTCTGCACTATACGCTGTTTGCTGTAATGTGTAAAAAGGGGGACGCTGTCTGCCGTAATGTGTAAAAAGGGGACGCTGTCTGCCGTAATGTGTAAAAAGGGGGACGCTGTCTGCCGTAATGTGTAAAAGGGGCTTTACCTAGTGTATTGGCGCTACTGTGCAGCGTAATTTGAATAATGGAGACTACTGTGCACCATAGTATGAATTGGTATTGTTTTGTGACCACGCCCCTTCCCCACGAAGCCACGCCCCTATATATATTTTTGCACGCTCACGGCGCGCACTGCCCCTATCTTGCATGGGAAGGGGGGGGGGGGGGGCAATGCCGTTCCTTGCACACAGCGCTAAAATGCCTAGTTACGGCACTGCCTGGCTGTTCCTCTCACCAGTTCCCTCCACGATAAGCTCCGCCCCCAGACCGCGATTAGCTCCGCCCCCTTAGTCCGTCTGCAACTCTTCCTGTTCCTCTCACCTGTTCCCTCCACGATAAGCTCCTCCCCCAGACCGTGATTAGCTCCGCCCCTAGTCCGTCTGCAGCTCTACCTGTTCTTCTCACTAATTCCTCGCCCACAGCAACGGACCATTATAAGCTCCATCCCCTAGTTCTTCCGCTCCTGAGTTCCCATCACCTGAAGCTCCACCCCAGAGTCATGCTAAGCCCCTCCCCCTGGTCCATCCGCTCCTGAGTCCACTTCACTTGAAGCACCATCCCCGGAAAATACTAAGCTCCGCCCCCTGGTCCTCCCGCTGATGAGCACCCCATCAGCCATCACTCGAAGCTTCGCCCACTGGACAGCGCGCACTCCGCGCAGCATTGTCTCCCTCTCCCTGCTTCATCTGAAGGCCTACTGCTTCTGCTGCCAGTCCTGTACTTTTTTTTTTTTTTAAATGCCGCCAAACAGTGGTGTGGGGTGTTCTGCAGCTGCTGATTGGCATCTTCAGCTGCTGTTGTCATTTACGCTCCACATCTAGAGGGGTATCTGGTGGCAGCATTATGGCAGCAGTGGTGTAACAATGGCAGAGCGAGCAGGGCATGTTGGGCGCTGGAGCCCAGGGCCAGCGCAAAGCAGCAAGCTGGGGTATGCAACGCCCACAGACCTGTGAGCTCTAAAAAGAAGGGGCAGTCATTGGTCAGAGCAGCGGTCGGAAGGGAGCTGCTGAAATAGCGTAAGAAATGTGCCGGGACCTGGAGGAAGGGCAGCCGCTGACTGTGCTAGTGTTCTGACTCCTCAGACACCCCCCCGCCGTTGCCACGATGGAACCGCAGAAGGCTTTTAAGGAAGAGAGCGGAAGCTACTACAACCAGGTGTGGGGTAAGCAGAGAAGGTGTTTGAGTATAAGGGGCCAGCGTCTGCATTTATCGGGCCACCATAAAGCGATCATCCACCTCCGGTGTCCTGTACTCCGTCCAGCCTGTCACACTCCCATCATCAGTACCACTCTGCCTGCCGTGCCACTTCTCATTATCCCATCCCTCATTTACTGCCTCACCTACACTCCTAAGATTAATTTCCTCATTCACTGTCACTCTCTAACTGCCCCAGGTCTCTCTTTCTCTGTCTGTTCCTGGTCTCTCTCTCTCTTTCTGCTCCAGGTGTCTCTCCCTGCTCTGAGTGTTTCTTTCTCTCTGCTCCACGTGTCTCTCTCGCTGCTCTACGTCTCTCTCTCTCTCTCTCTCTCTCTTTACTCCATGTCTCTCTCTCTGCACCAGGTGTCTCTGTCATTCGCTTCTCTCTGCGCCAAGTGTCTCTCTCTCTGGTCCAGGTGTCTCTCTCTCTCTGCTCCGTGTCTCTCTCTCTGCTTCAGGTGTCTCGCTCTCTCTCTCTCTCTCTCTCTGCTCCAGGTGTCTCTTGCTCTATCTCTCTCTGCTCCAGGTGTCTCTATCTTTCTGCTTCATGTCTCTCTCTCTGCTCCAGGTGTCTCTCTCTCTGCTCCAGGTGTCTCCTACTCTCTCTCTCTCTGGCCCAGGTGTCTCTAGCTCTCTGTTCCACGTCTCTCTCTCTGCTCCAGGTGTCTCTCGCTCTCTCTCTGCTCCAGGTGTCTCTTCCTCTCTCTTTGCTCCAGATGTTTCTTGATCACTCTCTGCTCCAGGTTTCTCTCCGTCTGCTCCACATCTCTTGCTCTTGCTCTCTCTCTCTCTCTGCTCCACGTGTCTCTCTTTCTCTCTCTTTGGCCCAGGTGTCTATAGATCTCTGCTCCACGTCTCTCTATCTGCTCCAGGTGTCTCTCGCTCTCTCTCTGCTGCAGGTGTCTCTTCCTCTCCCTCTGCTCCACATCTCTTGCTCTTTCTCTCTCTCTCTCTCTCTCTCTCTCTGATCCACAGCTCTCTTTCTCACTCTCCCTGCTCCACATCTCTCGTTGCTTCAGATGTCTCTTGTTCTCCCTCTCTGCTCCAGGTGTTTCTCTCTCTCTCTGCTGCAGGTGTCCCTTGCTTTTTCTCTGCCCCGGATGTCCCTCGCTTTCTCTCTGCTCCAGGTCTCTCACTCTCTCTCTACTCCAGGAGTCTCTCACTCTCTCTCTGCCTCAGTTGTCTCTCTCTCTCCATTCCAGGAGTCTCTCACTCACTCTATGCACCAGGTGTCTCTTGCTCTTCCTTTGCTCCAGGTATCTCTTGCTCTCTCTCTCTGCCCCAAGTGTCTCTTGTTCTGCTCCACAGCTCTCACTTTCTCTGCTCCATGTCTCTCTCTCTTTCTCTGCTCCACATCTCTCTCTCTCTGCTTCACGTCTCTCTCTCTGCTCCATATCTCTCTCTGTTCCAGGTGTCTCTGACTCTCTTTCTGCCCCAGGTGTCTCTGACTCTCTCTCTCTCTGCCCCAGGTGTATCTGTCTCTCTCTGCCCCATGTGTCTCTCGCTCTCTCTCTGCCCCAGGCGTCTATCGCTCTCTCTCTCTCTCTTCCCCAGGTGTCTCTCTCTCTCTCTGTCCTAGGTGTCTCTTGCTCTCTCCGTCCCATGCATCTTTGTTGCCCTCCCTTACTGGAGGTTCCTTGCTCTGTATGTCAGGGCTTTTAACAGGAATGACAATTGCCCTGTGTCCGGTGTGTGCATCCCAGTGCGATGTTCTGGGTACTATATAGTTGGCGTCGGCACCAATTTTTTATTTGCCCTGGGCGCCATCAACCCCAGTTATACCTCTGCATGGCAGTAAAGATAACTATTGACACACTCTTAGAGGATAGCAGAACATAAGGACAGGTAAAATATGCTTTAAATGGACCATACCTATGGAGTGTGCTCCTATAATAGGCATTTCTAGAAAAAGTTCTGTGTAAATTGTGCACGTTTTGGTGGTTGATAGATTATCCTAACACAGGTAATAAAGAGAGGGTTCTGTGTTTAGAGGTAACACTGCTCCTTTGTACCTCCCTGTCTGTCTGTCTGTCTCTCTATAGGTCTGCCTACAGCTTGCTGTCTGATTTATCCCATTCCAGGGGTCCCTGCTGTGATGCTCTCTGTAATATATATTGGTCACTGATGATCTCTGTAATATATGGTGGTCACTGATGATCTCTTTAATATACATGGTCACTACAATGATCTCTAATATACTGTGGTCACTGTAATGCTTTCTATAATATATGGTGGTCGCCAATGCTCTCTGTAATATACAGTGGTCAGTGATGCTCTCTGTATAATATGGTGGTCAATGATGCTCTCTGTAATATACGGTGGTCACTGATGCTCTCTGTATAATACGGTGGTAACTGATGCTCTCTGTAATATATGGTGATCTCTGATGCTCTCTGTATAATACAGTGGTCACTGATGCTCTCTGTAATATATAGTGGTCACTGATGCTCTCTGTATAATATGGTTATCACTGATGCTCTCTGTAATATATGGTGATCACTGATGCTCTCTGTATAATACGGTGGTCATTGATGCTCTCTGTAATATACGGTGGTCACTGGTACTCTCTGTATAATATGGTTGTCACTAATGCTCTCTGTAATATACATGATCACTGATGCTCTCGGTATAATACGGTGGTCACTGAGGCTCTCTGTAATATACGGTGGTCACTGATGCTCTCTGTATAATATGGTTGTCACTGATGCTCTCTATAATATACGGTGATCACTGATGCTCTCTGTATAATATGGTGGTCACTGATGCTCTCTGTAATATACAGTGATCACTGATGCTCTCTGTATAATACGGTGGTCACTGATGCTCTCTGTAATATACGGTGATCACTGATGCTCTCTGTATAATACGATGGTCACTGATGCTCTCTGTAATATACTGTGATCACTGATGCTCTCTGTATAATTCGGTGGTCACTGATGCTCTCTGTAATATACGGTGATCACTGATGCTCTCTGTATAATATGGTGGTCACTGATGCTCTCTGTAATATACGGTGATCACTGATGCTCTCTGTAATATACGGTGGTCACTGATGCTCTCTGCATAATATGGTTGTCACTGATGCCCTCTAATATACGGTGGTCACTGTGATGCTCTCTGTAATATACATGGTCACTGCAGTGCTCTCTGTAATATACATGGTCACTGCAGTGCTCTCTGTAATATACATGGTCACTGCAATGCCCTCTAATATATGGTGGTCACTGCAATGCTCTCTGTAATATACGGTGGTCACTGATGCTCTCTGTAATATACGGTGGTCACTGCTGGGGATTTAATGAGTCTCCTGTTATGTGACAGTTGTGCTTGCTCTCCTGGTGCATAACTCACTTACGCAGCAGAAGAGCACAGCCGTACTTCACTGCTTCTTCTGTGTGATGGTCTCCTCAAAGGGCAAATGTAAATCAGTTCCCACCACTGATGCAAGTTGGCCATGCTGGGTACTCAGCTTCAAGGTACATGATGGCAGAGTTGGAGGAAACCGCTGAACACATGGGGGCCTGGCCCTTATGAGCCCTACACACTGGCCGATATCACTGCACGATATGAACGATCTCGTTCATTAATGAACGAGATAACGTTCATATCGTGCAGTGTGGAGGCACCAGCGATGAACGATGCGCGGCCCCGCGCTCATTCATCGCTGGTGCCATGTCGGCTGTGCATGCAGGCCAATATGGACGAGATCGTCCATATTTGCCTGCACTTCAATGGAGCCGCGTGATGGGGGGAGTGAAGAAACTTCACTCCCCCCGTCACTGCCCCCCCGCCGCTGAGTCGCCCGTCGGCCGTATCTGCCGTCGGGCAGCTCGGCGGCGGATCGGCCAATGTGTAGGGCCCTTTAGGCCACTGTACGTCTTCATTAAAAAAAGAAAAATACATGTAATCGGCCGGTGGTTGATGGCAAGCATGGGGGGGGGGGAGGGGGAAATAACGTATCCCCTGCTCCCCCCCTCCTTAATCAAGCTTTGCAGCGACACACAATAGGCCCTTCATGAATTTCAGCTCCAGGCCCATGTAGACATTAATCTGGCACTGCAAGAGTCACATGACAATGTTATGAAGGTTTTTTATTTTGTTTCCCCATGCATATATTGGGAATGTCTTGCAGCTTTCCAGGATTAATACCAGAGAACATTTCTGATTAATGTTTAGAATATGACCGCTGCATCACAGAATCGTCCCCCCCCCCTCCCCCTTTTGTCTGGTTTGTCTTTCTCTTTGGAATCTTTCTTATCTTTCTCTTCCTTCTTCGATCTTTTTTCTTCTAATCTGTTATAAATGAGAAAAAAGGATATCCGCTTGATTTTGTGGGAACATTTTAGAACGTTATGATACCCAATTTATTGCCTAGTGTAGGTGACGCCATTGTATTCTCCTACTTTGTAATCCTGCATTTGCATGTATGTTTCCTGTTCTGTATTATATATTTTTCTAAGATTGTGGTATACATGTGCTTATTTGTACGACTGGATACTCCAATAAAAATTGTTAATAAAAAAATAAAAATCCTATTTTTACCAGATGGTTATTCACCATCGATGGTAGCTGCTTGCCTGATGGTCCCCCCCCACATTTTCAGTCATACTTTTAGTGTACACCATACTTCACGGGAGATGGTAAAGAGGTACTCCCAGGTGCCGCGCAGAGCCGAAAGGGAGCGCGGTCTATAGGAAAGATTGCGTGGCTTTGCAGAGTGCTGCGATCACGAGCCACGCCTCCATTTTACGTCTCTGTGGGGGCATGCCCATCGCTCTGTGAGCTGCTGCAATCCTCCCAACATTGTCAAAGTTAAAGTAGGGACACATCTGCACGCCGAAGGCGCGCGCTCGTGAAAAGGTGGTGTGACCTCAGGGAAAGGGAGTGGCTTCTCGAGACTGCCCACTATCTCAAGCCTCGCCCCATTTTCATCACAATGGGGGCATGCAGAGAGTGCTGGGCACACCCAAACAGTGACTCAAGGCTCCGTCCCCTTTTCCCAATGCTCCGCCCCCTTTTTGGACGCTCAGACGTGAAGGGTCCCAAATTGCACATTTTCAAAGTTGGGAGGTATGACACTGTGTGTGAAATCTGGGAATGGGAACTCCTGGCTTTTGCATAGGCTAAGCTGTCACTCACAGCTCAGCCCTGTCCCCCGGCTTCACACTGAAACAGCGGTAGCCTTCGTGCATGTGCATAATCAACGATGGTAAAACCATCTAGGCTAATGCACAGAATAGTTGCCTGCCATCGATGGTTTGTGACACCATCACCATCGATGAAGGCAACACTGATGGCCAACCTTAGTAAGATATGGTAATGAGATGTCTCTTTAAGAGGCTGAGCAGTCATTCACAGCTCAGCCCCACCCCCAGCTATAACACAGCAGCATAGCCAGCACATGCGCATAAACACCGATGGTAAAACCATCAATGGATATGCACAGAATAGTTACGTGCCATTTATGATTTGTCTCACCATCGCCATCGATGGTAACGCCGATGGCTATCCCTAGTTTATGGTCAATGTAATAGGCAAAACCAGTGTTTGTGGCTTCCAATCATAAAATATATGGACAAACAGAAGCACAACCCTGTCCCCTACCACATAACTAAACCTAATGATGACATAAAAACACAATTTCTCAATAGGAAACATTTGACTTAGGGTTGGTCTGAAAAATATTCTGATACTCTAGGGTGCTGTAATTCATAAATGTTTGTGAACCACTGCTATAATGTGTACTGTCTTATTACAGATGTAGACACTGTGGTTCTTTTGCAAACTTGGCAACTTTCCCGCCCCCTAACCCCGGCAGAGTTTCTGAATGGAATAGGAGATGCAGGAGATCACTGTCTGTGAGATATGAGCAGTAGGAAGTGGACAAGATGCACAGCACCCTCCCTGCAGTCTGTGAGGACTTCCCAACATTTGGGTGATCAAGATGTTTTGGGAGAGTAGTATTAATAATAATAATAATTTTATTCATATAGCGCTCTATCTTCAATAGGATTCCATACCCTCCAACACAACCATTCCATTAGGTACAAAATGAGTTGAGCCTAATTTCCCTTCACTGGGGTATATTTACTAAGGTCCCGATTTTGACCGAGATGCCGTTTTTTCTTCAAAGTGTCATCTTGGTAATTTACTAAGCAAAAATCACGGCAGTGATGAGGGCATTCGTAATATTTTGGAAGTCCTAGGAAAAAATCACGAATCAATACACCATCGGTCAAATACGCCTGCAATTTGGTAGAAATCGGGAATTTACTAAAAAGTGCAAAACACAAACACTGCCGACAATAGCCAAACACTGCCGTGATGAAATACAAATCGTGAAAAAGTGCTAAAAAAAAACAGACCTGCTTTTTTATCCCGTGTTTGTATAGGCATGCACGGATCCATGAGATCCGTGCATGTTTTTCAGTGGGAAGGGGTGGGAAATGTTTTCATTTTTCCCCCAAAAAATGCGTGGGGTTCCCCCATATTTAAACAACCAGCACCGGGCTCTGCGCCTGGTCCTGGTTCCAAAAATACGGGGGACAAAAAGCGTAGAGGTCCCCCGTATTTTTGAAACCAGCACCGGGCTCCACTAGCTGGACAGATAATGCCACAGCCGGGGGTCACTTTTATACAGCGCCCTGCGGCCGTGGCATTAAATACCCAACTAGTCACCCCTGGCCGGGGTACCCTGGAGGAGTGGGAACCCCTTCAATCAAGGGGTCCCCCCCTCCAGCCACCCAAGGGCCAGGGGTGAAGCCCGAGGCTGTCCCCCCCATCCAAAGGGGCTGCGGATGGGGGGCTGATAGCCTTTGTTGAAAGTTATGAATATTGTTTTTAGTAGCAGTACTACAAGTCCCAGCAAGCCTCCCCCGCAAGCGGTGAAGTTACTTTCGGTCAACCGCTGACCACAAAGTTCCCACCATTGGTTATAATGGAGCGCATAGGCGCTACATTGTAACACTGCCGTGTGCCGCCTGTCAGACAGTACAGGAGAACACAGCCGATCAGGAGGGTGCCACAACGTGGCGCTCCCTGATTGGCTGAAGAAACCCACTTAGACATCAGTCAGAGGGGGTTTCTGGCATTCGGGGAAAGGGGTCCCATGTGAAAACATGGGGCCCCTTTCAGTTCGTGGTCGGGTGTCCCGTTTTTTTATTTTTACAAGTACGTGGATTACAAATGGATTACCCGAGGAGCCCTCTACACTGGATTTGGTGAGTGGAATTTTTTCAACAGGTACACCATGGATTCTACATGGAGAAGAGGACCGACCCTCGTGTGAACATAAGGTAAGTATGTGTATATGGTGGTGTGTATGTATGCATTAAAGTTATACTTTCAAGTAGAGATGAGCGCCTGAAATTTTTCGGGTTTTGTGTTTTGGTTTTGGGTTCGGTTCCGCGGCCGTGTTTTGGGTTCGAACGCGTTTTGGCAAAACCTCACCGAATTTTTTTTGTCGGATTCGGGTGTGTTTTGGATTCGGGTGTTTTTTTCAAAAAACCCTAAAAAACAGCTTAAATCATAGAATTTGGGGGTAATTTTGATCCCAAAGTATTATTAACCTCAAAAAACATAATTTACACTCATTTTCAGCCTATTCTGAACACATCACACCTCACAATATTATTTTTAGTCCTAAAATTTGCACCGAGGTCGCTGTGTGAGTAAGATAAGCGACCCTAGTGGCCGACACAAACACCGGGCCCATCTAGGAGTGGCACTGCAGTGTCACGCAGGATGTCCCTTCCAAAAAACCCTCCCCAAACAGCACATGACGCAAAGAAAAAAAGAGGCGCAATGAGGTAGCTGACTGTGTGAGAAAGATAAGCGACCCTAGTGGCCGACACAAACACCGGGCCCATCTAGGAGTGGCACTGCAGTGTCACGCAGGATGTCCCTTCCAAAAAACCCTCCCCAATCAGCACATGATGCAAAGAAAAAGAAAAGAAAAAAGAGGTGCAAGATGGAATTATCCTTGGGCCCTCCCACCCACCCTTATGTTGTATAAACAAAACAGGACATGCACACTTTAACCAACCCATCATTTCAGTGACAGGGTCTGCCACACGACTGTGACTGATATGACGGGTTGGTTTGGACCCCCCCCAAAAAAAGAAGCAATTAATCTCTCCTTGCACAAACTGGCTCTACAGAGGCAAGATGTCCACCTCATCTTCACCCTCCGATATATCACCGTGTACATCCCCCTCCTCACAGATTATCAATTCGTCCCCACTGGAATCCACCATCTCAGCTCCCTGTGTACTTTGTGGAGGCAATTGCTGCTGGTCAATGTCTCCGCGGAGGAATTGATTATAATTCATTTTAATGAACATCATCTTCTCCACATTTTCTGGATGTAACCTCGTACGCCGATTGCTGACAAGGTGAGCGGCGGCACTAAACACTCTTTCGGAGTACACACTTGTGGGAGGGCAACTTAGGTAGAATAAAGCCAGTTTGTGCAAGGGCCTCCAAATTGCCTCTTTTTCCTGCCAGTATAAGTACGGACTGTGTGACGTGCCTACTTGGATGCGGTCACTCATATAATCCTCCACCATTCTATCAATGTTGAGAGAATCATATGCAGTGACAGTAGACGACATGTCCGTAATCGTTGTCAGGTCCTTCAGTCCGGACCAGATGTCAGCATCAGCAGTCGCTCCAGACTGCCCTGCATCACCGCCAGCGGGTGGGCTCGGAATTCTGAGCCTTTTCCTCGCACCCCCAGTTGCGGGAGAATGTGAAGGAGGAGATGTTGACAGGTCGCGTTCCGCTTGACTTGACAATTTTGTCACCAGCAGGTCTTTCAACCCCAGCAGACCTGTGTCTGCCGGAAAGAGAGATCCAAGGTAGGCTTTAAATCTAGGATCGAGCACGGTGGCCAAAATGTAGTGCTCTGATTTCAACAGATTGACCACCCGTGAATCCTTGTTAAGCGAATTAAGGGCTGCATCCACAAGTCCCACATGCCTAGCGGAATCGCTCCGTGTTAGCTCCTTCTTCAATGCCTCCAGCTTCTTCTGCAAAAGCCTGATGAGGGGAATGACCTGACTCAGGCTGGCAGTGTCTGAACTGACTTCACGTGTGGCAAGTTCAAAGGGCATCAGAACCTTGCACAACGTTGAAATCATTCTCCACTGCACTTGAGACAGGTGCATTCCATCTCCTATATCGTGCTCAATTGTATAGGCTTGAATGGCCTTTTGCTGCTCCTCCAACCTCTGAAGCATATAGAGGGTTGAATTCCACCTCGTTACCACTTCTTGCTTCAGATGATGGCAGGGCAGGTTCAGTAGTTTTTGGTGGTGCTCCAGTCTTCTGTACGTGGTGCCTGTACGCCGAAAGTGTCCCGCAATTTTTCTGGCCACCGACAGCATCTCTTGCACGCCCCTGTCGTTTTTAAAAAAATTCTGCACCACCAAATTCAAGGTATGTGCAAAACATGGGACGTGCTGGAATTTGCCCATATTTAATGCACACACAATATTGCTGGCGTTGTCCGATGCCACAAATCCACAGGAGAGTCCAATTGGGGTAAGCCATTCCGCGATGATCTTCCTCAGTTGCCGTAAGAGGTTTTTCCGCTGTGTGCGTATTCTGGAAAGCGGTGATACAAAGCGTAGCCTGCCTAGGAAAGAGTTGGCGTTTGCGAGATGCTGCTACTGGTGCCGCCGCTGCTGTTCTTGCGGCGGGAGTCCATACATCTACCCAGTGGGCTGTCACAGTCATATAGTCCTGACCCTGCCCTGCTCCACTTGTCCACATGTCCGTGGTTAAGTGGACATTGGGTACAACTGCATTTTTTAGGACACTGGTGAGTCTTTTTCTGACGTCCGTGTACATTCTCGGTATCGCCTGCCTAGAGAAGTGGAACCTAGATGGTATTTGGTAACGGGGGCACACTGCCTCAATAAATTGTCTAGTTCCCTGTGAACTAACGGCGGATACCGGACGCACGTCTAACACCAACATAGTTGTCAAGGACTCAGTTATCCGCTTTGCAGTAGGATGACTGCTGTGATATTTCATCTTCCTCGCAAAGGACTGTTGAACAGTCAATTGCTTACTGGAAGTAGTACAAGTGGGCTTACGACTTCCCCTCTGGGATGACCATCGACTCCCAGCGGCAACAACAGCAGCGCCAGCAGCAGTAGGCGTTACACGCAAGGATGCATCGGAGGAATCCCAGGCAGGAGAGGACTCGTCAGACTTGCCAGTGACATGGCCTGCAGGACTATTGGCATTCCTGGGGAAGGAGGAAATTGACACTGAGGGAGTTGGTGGGGTGGTTTGCGTGAGCTTGGTTACAAGAGGAAGGGATTTACTGGTCAGTGGACTGCTTCCGCTGTCACCCAAAGTTTTTGAACTTGTCACTGACTTATTATGAATGCGCTGCAGGTGACGTATAAGGGAGGATGTTCCGAGGTGGTTAACGTCCTTACCCCTACTTATTACAGCTTGACAAAGGGAACACACGGCTTGACACCTGTTGTCCGCATTTCTGGTGAAATACCTCCACACCGAAGAGCTGATTTTTTTGGTATTTTCACCTGGCATGTCAACGGCCATATTCCTCCCACGGACAACAGGTGTCTCCCCGGGTGCCTGACTTAAACAAACCACCTCACCATCAGAATCCTCCTGGTCAATTTCCTCCCCAGCGCCAGCAACACCCATATCCTCCTCATCCTGGTGTACTTCAACACTGACATCTTCAATCTGACTATCAGGAACTGGACTGCGGGTGCTCCTTCCAGCACTTGCAGGGGGCATGCAAATAGTGGAAGGCGCATGCTCTTCACGTCCAGTGTTGGGAAGGTCAGGCATCGCAAACGACACAATTGGACTCTCCTTGTGGATTTGGGATTTCAAAGAACGCACAGTTCTTTGCGGTGCTTTTGCCAGCTTGAGTCTTTTCAGTTTTCTAGCGAGAGGCTGAGTGCTTCCATCCTCATGTGAAGCTGAACCACTAGCCATGAACATAGGCCAGGGCCTCAGCCGTTCCTTGCCACTCCGTGTGGTAAATGGCATATTGGCAAGTTTACGCTTCTCCTCCGACAATTTTATTTTAGGTTTTGGAGTCCTTTTTTTTCTGATATTTGGTGTTTTGGATTTGACATGCTCTGTACTATGACATTGGGCATCGGCCTTGGCAGACGACGTTGCTGGCATTTCATCGTCTCGGCCATGACTAGTGGCAGCAGCTTCAGCACGAGGTGGAAGTGGATCTTGATCTTTCCCTAATTTTGGAACCTCAACTTTTTTGTTCTCCATATTTTATAGGCAGAACTAAAAGGCACCTCAGGTAAACAATGGAGATGGATGGATTGGATACTAGTATACAATTATGGACGGACTGCCACGGTTAGGTGGTATAAAAAAACCACGGTTAGGTGGTATATATTATAATAATAATACAATTATGGATGGACGGACTGCCTGCCGACTGCCGACACAGAGGTAGCCACAGCCGTGAACTACCGCACTGTACACTGGTTGATAAAGAGATAGTAGTATACTCGTAACAACTAGTATGACACTATGACGACGGTATAAAGAAAGAAAAAAAAATACCACAGTTAGGTGGTATATATTATAATAATAATACAATTATGGATGGACGGACTGCCTGCCGACTGCCGACACAGAGGTAGCCACAGCCGTGAACTACCGCACTGTACACTGGTTGATAAAGAGATAGTAGTATACTCGTAACAACTAGTATGACACTATGACGACGGTATAAAGAAAGAAAAAAAAATACCACAGTTAGGTGGTATATATTATAATAATAATACAATTATGGATGGACGGACTGCCTGCCGACTGCCGACACAGAGGTAGCCACAGCCGTGAACTACCGCACTGTACACTGGTTGATAAAGAGATAGTAGTATACTCGTAACAACTAGTATGACACTATGACGACGGTATAAAGAAAGAAAAAAAAATACCACAGTTAGGTGGTATATATTATAATAATAATACAATTATGGATGGACGGACTGCCTGCCGACTGCCGACACAGAGGTAGCCACAGCCGTGAACTACCGCACTGTACACTGGTTGATAAAGAGATAGTAGTATACTCGTAACAACTAGTATGACACTATGACGACGGTATAAAGAATGAAAAAAAAACCACGGTTAGGTGGTATATATTATAATAATAATACAATTATGGATGGACGGACTGCCTGCCGACTGCCGACACAGAGGTAGCCACAGCCGTGAACTACCGCACTGTACACTGGTTGATAAAGAGATAGTAGTATACTCGTAACAACTAGTATGACACTATGACGGTATAAAGAATGAAAAAAAAACCACGGTTAGGTGGTATATATTATAATAATAATACAATTATGGATGGACGGACTGCCTGCCGACTGCCGACACAGAGGTAGCCACAGCCGTGAACTACCGCACTGTACACTGGTTGATAAAGAGATAGTAGTATACTCGTAACAACTAGTATGACACTATGACGACGGTATAAAGAAAGAAAAAAAAATACCACAGTTAGGTGGTATATATTATAATAATAATACAATTATGGATGGACGGACTGCCTGCCGACTGCCGACACAGAGGTAGCCACAGCCGTGAACTACCGCACTGTACACTGGTTGATAAAGAGATAGTAGTATACTCGTAACAACTAGTATGACACTATGACGACGGTATAAAGAATGAAAAAAAAACCACGGTTAGGTGGTATATATTATAATAATAATACAATTATGGATGGACGGACTGCCTGCCGACTGCCGACACAGAGGTAGCCACAGCCGTGAACTACCGCACTGTACACTGGTTGATAAAGAGATAGTAGTATACTCGTAACAACTAGTATGACACTATGACGACGGTATAAAGAAAGAAAAAAAAATACCACAGTTAGGTGGTATATATTATAATAATAATACAATTATGGATGGACGGACTGCCTGCCGACTGCCGACACAGAGGTAGCCACAGCCGTGAACTACCGCACTGTACACTGGTTGATAAAGAGATAGTAGTATACTCGTAACAACTAGTATGACACTATGACGACGGTATAAAGAATGAAAAAAAAACCACGGTTAGGTGGTATATATTATAATAATAATACAATTATGGATGGACGGACTGCCTGCCGACTGCCGACACAGAGGTAGCCACAGCCGTGAACTACCGCACTGTACACTGGTTGATAAAGAGATAGTAGTATACTCGTAACAACTAGTATGACACTATGACGGTATAAAGAATGAAAAAAAAACCACGGTTAGGTGGTATATATTATAATAATAATACAATTATGGATGGACGGACTGCCTGCCGACTGCCGACACAGAGGTAGCCACAGCCGTGAACTACCGCACTGTACACTGGTTGATAAAGAGATAGTAGTATACTCGTAACAACTAGTATGACACTATGACGACGGTATAAAGAAAGAAAAAAAAATACCACGGTTAGGTGGTATATATTGTAATACAATTATGGATGGACGGACTGCCTGCCGAGTTCCGACTGCCGACACAGAGGTAGCCACAGCCGTGAACTACCGCACTGTACTGTGTCTGCTGCTAATATAGACTGGTTGATAAAGAGATAGTATACAATACATACAACAATATACTACTATACTGGTGGTCAGGCACTGGTCACCACTAGTCACACTGGCAGTGGCACTCCTGCAGCAAAAGTGTGCACTGTTTAATTTTAAATTAATATAATATTATGTACTCCTGGGGGCTCCTGCTATAACAACCTGCAGTGCTCCCCAGTCTCCCCCACAATTATTATAAGCTTTGCCTTTTATACATTGATGTGCAGCACACTGGGCTGAGCTGAGTGCACACAGACTGAGTCACACTGTGTGACTGGCTGCTGCTGTGTATCGTTTTTTTTCAGGCAGAGAACGGATATAGCAGAGAACGGATATATTATATTAAAATAAATAAAAGTTAACTAACAACAACTGCACTGGTCACTGTGGTAAACTCTGTCTGACTCTGCACAATCTCTCTCTCTCTTCTAATCTAATTTCTAATGGAGAGGACGCCAGCCACGTCCTCTCCCTATCAATCTCAATGCACGTGTGAAAATGGCGGCGACGCGCGGCTCCTTATATAGAATCCGAGTCTCGCGAGAATCCGACAGCGTCATGATGACGTTCGGGCGCGCTCGGGTTAACCGAGCAAGGCGGGAGGATCCGAGTCTGCTCGGACCCGTAAAAAAAACATGAAGTTCGTGCGGGTTCGGTTTCAGAGAAACCGAACCCGCTCATCTCTACTTTCAAGGTGTGTGTGTAATGTCTTTATTGGGGTATTTTTTTAGTAGTAGTACTACAGGTACCAGCGGGCCCGGTTTTCCGCCGCATGCTGGTACTTGTGGTTCTCCAAGTGCCAGCTTGCGGGGGAGGCTTGCTGGGACTTGTAGTACTGCTACTAAAAACAATATTCATAACTTTCAACAAAGGCTATCAGCCCCCCATCCGTAGCCCATTAGATGGGGGGGACAGCCTCGGGCTTCACCCCTGGCCCTTGGGTGGCTGGAGGGGGGGGACCCCTTGAATGAAGGGGTTCCCACTCCTCCAGGGTACCCCGGCCAGGGGTGACTAGTTGGGTATTTAATGCCACGGCCGCAGGGCGCTGTATAAAAGTGACCCCCGGCTGTGGCATTATCTGTCCAGCTAGTGGAGCCCGGTGCTGGTTTCAAAAATACGGGGGACCCCTACGCTTTTTGTCCCCCGTATTTTTGGAACCAGGACCAGGCACAGAGCCCGGTGCTGGTTGTTTAAATATGGGGGAACCCCTGTCAATTTTTCCCCCATATTTTTGCAACCAGGACCGGCTCAAAGAGCCCGAGGCTAGTTTGGCTTAGGAGGGGGGACCCCACGCAATTTTTTTTTAAAGTTTAAACATTTTTTTTTTTTTTTTTACAAGGTGCACAATGAAGCCCAGCACGGATCTCTCATATCCGGCCGAGATTCATTGTATTAAAGTCGGCAGTGTTTTTCAAGTCACTCACGTAAAACACTGCCTAAAAAAACGAATGACATCGACATCGGAAAAACCGAAAATGCAGAATACGGCAGCTTAGTAAATTAGTCATAATCAATTCAAAAAGTTGCATATTTACACTTTCGATGTCATTCGTGATTGAACTTTGACCTCAAACGGAAAATTACGAATGTTAGTAAATTTACCCCATTGTGAGGATCCGGACGTGACATCTAGTGAGGGCGAAAGTGCTTTAATGCCCTTAAAGCTTTTTTGTCGTAAATCTAGGTGTTTTCTAGGCTTTTCATGTCATTTGGCCTCCATTGTACCCTCGCGGACTTTGGGGCTGGTGGCCCGCTCTACTCGGCACACCAGAGGTTAGTATTCCCAATAGAGAATGATGTTGCCCCAGTGCCTGACGGTAGATGTCCTTTCAGTGAAGGAAATCTTAACAGTGGTGTAACTACCGGAGGCAATGGAAGCAGGGGCACCAGCTGTCAGGGGGACACCGAGGAGCGGGCCGGCTGGAGGAACAGAATGGCAGCCGCCGGGAGCAACCTGATCAAGACTGGCAAGGCTGGCGGCAACTGCAGGGCCAGCTGCACTGCCAGTTCTTCCCAGATGTGGCCGGAGCAGTGACCTACAGCATCATAGGTCATGCCGCCGCCCTGCGTTTTCAGCCATGCTCTAGAGTGGAGACAGACTGACAGTCTGCACTGGGGCTGCAGACACTGATGGAGAGCAGGGAGGGACAGGGAGCTCCTTTCTCCCATCTTCTACTGACATGTGAGGTAAGTCTTCTGTGGGAGACTGAGGCACAATGTTTTTCTATTTCCTGCTGGGGACAATTTTTTATTTATGTTTTTCACTGGGGGACATGGGGGACAATGTGTTTTATTTTATTTTTTTATCCACTGGGAGCCAGTGAGGTTAATGTTTTTTTCCACTGGGGGGCCAATGTGTTTATTTATACTTTTTCACTGGCGGACAATGCAATCACATTACTTCCTCCTTTGCTCCCTCAGGTGTTCTACTGCGCATACATCGACGGATGCTGTGGAGGTGGGCACCACCCTCTATTTTGCCTCCAGGCCCCTGGTATGAACTTACACCCCTGCCTCTTAATTTATTATTGCCTCTGTTGACCTAGTTAATTGATAAGAAAGTCGTTTCAACACAGGCGATGGTAATCATAAATAAAACGGGAAGTCCAGGAGCAGAGCATTTTGTACGTAATGGAATGGGTCATGTTGGAGGCTATGCGACTCTGGGCGCTTAACAGTAGTCAAGCAGCCATTTTATCGGGATGCGGACAACATCCCGCTGGACGGGATCCCGGCGGTCGAAATACCGACGCCGGAATCCCGACCGCCACAATCCCGACCGCCACAATCCCGACATATTCTCCCTCATTGGGTGTCCACGACACCCATAGAGGGAGAATATAATAGTGTGCCGAGCATAGCGAGGCACCGTGCCCGCAGCGTGGCGAGCAAAGCGCGCCCGCAAGGGGCTGCGTTCCGCTCGCCACCCCTGTCGGGATTGTGTGGTCGGGATTCCGGCGTCGGTATTTCGACCGCCGGGATCCCGTCCAGCGGGATTACGTACTGATCCCGACACCAGGGCCAGATTTATACATATATATATACATACATACATACACATGCTGTACAGTATATCTGTAATGAGCAGATTATAATGATGCTGCACTATACACACCAGTACTGGCACGTTTAGGCTCCCGGGGGTAGAGGACACCAGTAGCCACCAGCAACGGCGGCGGGGTCTGGGCATGGCCTGTGTGGGATGTGGAGGGATGAGGACAGGACCCTGCCCCTCCGCCAGCACGCAGTATATATAAAGCAACTGCGCCAGTTATCTGCCTCATCCTCATCACCTGCATCATCTGCAGCCCCAGTACTGACCACTCCTCCTCCTCCCGGTTATTGCACTGCTCACCCCACACAAGGTCTCACCCCTTTCTGCCAGACTGATTCACCTTCTTCCCCAGTTGGTAAGTGGCCACACATGTCCCCGATGCCTCCACTCTGAGCACTGCTGGACCGTCTAGTGGTTCCTGCATGATGGCAAGTAACCTGGGGTTGCAGCATAGTTTTTGGAGAAGGAGGTGCAGAGTATTCGGTATATGGCAGGAGCAGTATATGGAGGAGGTGAGTGCCCTGTATATAGGGGGCACTATATGGAGGGGTATGGAGGTGCAGTGTGTACATAGGGGCATATGGTGGGTGGTGCAGAATATGAAAGATGGGGGTGCAGTGTACATAGGGTGTGTGTGTGAGTGTGACCCGAAGGGAGCTCTGTCGGGTGCCCTCCAGTGGCCACCGGCGGCAACAGAGGATCAGCATTAGTTTTTTATATACATCATTATAAATGGCAACTGCCACGCCAAAAATCTGTGCAGCGTGGCGAGCGAAGCGAGCCCGCAAGGGGCTGCGTTCCGCTCGCCACCCCTGTCGGGATTGTGTGGTCGGGATTCCGGCGTCGGTATTTCAACCGCCGGGATCCCGTCCAGCGGGATTACGTACTGATCCCATTTTATCCTCTGGGATGCCGTCTGCTGCTGGAGAACTGTTGGGTACTAACTGGATGTGCGTTGTGATATTACTCAATGAATGGCCATTTGGCAGTCCTGTATCAGTCTTATATATCGATACCAGCTAGGCATGTTTTATTTAATACGGTAAAAAAAAATTAAATAATGTAGGTCTTCTCCACTGTTAATAATATTTTCATGTATGCCCAGTTGGTGAATTAGCAAAAGGTCGCACACGCACAGTTAAAAAAAATAGAAAAAAGAGAAGGTCACGCATGCACACTGGAGGAAGAGATGTGAGGGAACAGGTTAGAGCATCAGTGCCGACTTCATGCTATTTTGAATTGTTCCTATTGATAAAACCTACCAAAAGCATTGATCCAAAAATCACCCTGTGTGATTGTAGGGATGTCTATCCCTACTGGCATGTAAGAGGGAGATTGCAATTTCACTGTGACATCACAGCACATACGAGTCATGGTTCTTAAAGCAGGATCATTGGTGATTGTGATTGGATGGGGATGTGATACAGTAATGACTGTATTGTGCAGCAAAACAGTCTTTGTAACATTTTAGTGTGTGATTGGATGTTGATGTCACCGAGTGACCACCGTGCTTTGACAGTCTATTTAGCAGGTAAGTCTTTGGATTGGGATGTCACATTGCAAGCACACAGTCTATGCTGTAGGTGTCACAGATCCACCACTTGCATCTGAGGACACAGCAACCTCTGATCAACCCTATGTTTGCGCCGAATGACTGTCGCAAATGAGATGCCGGGGAAAATAGCACTACATCCGAAGACACAACATACCCTCAAATCAGCCATGACATTATCAAAATCACTCCCCGTCACTGCCCCCCAAATGCCTGTAATGTCAATCAAACTGTGACTAACAACAAACTGCAGCGGGCGTCTCAGCAGTATCAGGGCACATGTGCTCTGCAGCTCCATCACATGCACAGACCACCAACATTGGTAATTTGTGACTAAATCTAAGCTGCATCCACCAACAGTGATCACAGTGCAGTCACACAGTCTGTATAGCAGGTCAGTCAGTGTTTGGGTAGTTAAGTCACAGAACGAGCAAAGGGCCTGATTCAGATATGGACACAGATCACATAGCTGCTGCATCTTTGTACGCAGAGGCTGTGCAATAATATGCAAATAGCCTAATACCACAGGTGGTATCTTGTATAAATAGACACCTCCTGCCAATTTCTCTGATCTGCTGTTTTGTCCAAGGAAGCAGCATTGAATCATCTGCATGAACATTGGTCATCTAAGTAACCCCCATGTTACTCAGCATGACCGGGGAATTAACAAGGATGCCACCACTAGCTTCAGCATACCTAGAAAATGGGGCCAACACAACCCTGTAGCCCTGTATTTTTAAATGCTGCCTGTCACCACCCCCAAACGCCAGCAGCTTATCAATCAGGCTGCGGCATTTGGGACACTGCAAGTGACTTTGCAGCCCTGGATCTGCACACGTGCAGTGCGGCTTCTGCTTGTACACAGATCTAAAAACATTGGAGATCGCAAACATTGGGTTTACGTACATCTCTGAATTAGGCCCACAGTGCAGGCACGCAGGCACGGTGAGATATTGTCAGACACAGCCTGTAACATGGTAGTTAGACCCACAGTGCAGGCACGGTCAGATATTGCCAGACACAGCCTGTAACATGGCAGTTAGACCCACAGTGCAGGCACGGTCAGATATTGTCAGACACAGCCTGTAACATGGTAGTTAGACCCACAGTGCAGGCACGGTCAGATATTGTCAGACACAGCCTGTAACATGGCAGTTAGACCCACAGTGCAGGCACGGTCAGATATTGTCAGACACAGCCTGTAACATGGTAGTTAGACCCACAGTGCAGGCACGGTCAGATATTGTCAGACAGCCTGTAAAATGGCAGTTAGACCCACAGTGCAGGCACGGTCAGATATTGTCAGACACAGCCTGTAACATGGCAGTTAGACCCACAGTGCAGGCACGGTCAGATATTGTCAGACACAGCCTGTAACATGGCAGTTAGATGCTGATTGGTAGTTTATCTGTCTCCATTTTATCACTCTTCTAGGCTTAGTACATGTCCCCGTTGTAACTGCACTTTGACACCTGTGTATTCTCTACCAGTAAATACACATCTGTCTGATGATTATATATCCACATGCCTGTATTGCCATCTACAGCGTAAACTGGTTAGGTTGAAACAATCTGCCTACTAGGTGATGTAAAAGAACACAATAGGATGTGTGGTCCTCCCAGTGTGATTGGGTTGTGATATCGCAGAATGAGTGGAGCCACACATTTCATATAACAGTTTGATCTTTGGATGCTGATGTCACAGATGCAGTCATAGTCTATGTAGCAGGTCAGTGTGTGATTGCATGGTGATGTCACAGAGTGAGAACAGTACAGTCATGCAGTCTGTGTAATGGATTAGTGCAGAGGTTCCCAAACTGTGTGCCGTGGCTCCCTGGGGTGCCTCGGAACACTTGCAGGGGTGCCCTGGGTTGGTGGTTCAGGACCAATTCAAATTATCCATGGTCAATATAATAGACAAAACCAGTGCTGGTGGCTGCCAGTCATAAAATATGTGGCCAAACAGAAGCAAATCTTGTCCCTCACCACACAACTGACCCTAAGGATGACTTATAAACGCGATCTACTTAATGTAATATTTCTTTCTAAATTTCTCAATAAGAAATTTTTGGCCTAGGGGTGCCGTGAAAAAAATTCTGATATTCTAGGGCGCCGTGATTCAAAAAAGTTTGGAAACCACTGGATTAGTGTTTGATTGGATGGTGATGCAACAGTGATCACAGTGCAGTCACATAGTCTATGTAACAGGTTAGTTTGTAATTCGATGATAATGTCACATAGGCCCTACACACATGCCGATTTTTTGAAAGATATGAACGATCTCATTCATAAATGAACGAGAACTCATTCATATCTTTCAGTGTGGAGGTTCCAGCGATGAACGATTCGCGGCCCCGCGCTCATTCATCGCTGGTCCCCCGTCGGCTGTGCATGCAGGCAAATATGGACGATCTCGTCCATATTTGCCTGCACGTCTATGGAGCCGGGTGACGGGGGGAGTGAAGAAACTTCACTCCCCCCGTCACTGCCCCCCCGCCGCCGGGTCGCCCGTCGGCCGTATCGGCCGTCGGGCACCTCGGTGGCACATCGCCATATGTGTAGGGCTCAATAGAGTGACCACAATGCTGTCACACAGTCTGTGTATTATTAATTATTATTATTATCAGTTTCTTAAATAACACAGCATATTCTGTTGCGCTTTACAATTGGAACAACAGTAATAGAACAAAACTCGGCAATAACAGACAGACATAGAGGTAGGAAGGCCCTGCTCGCAAGCTTACACTCTGTAGGGAAATAGTCATTAATACACAAGGATAGGTGCTATCTATTGCATAATGGTCCACCATATTGCCAAGGTTTTTATTAATGGGCTGCATGATCTGGTCACTCAGCAATGTTGGCAATGAGAATGTGAAAGTGAAGGAAGAAAATGTGAGTTTATGTGTGGACTGTACAGAGGGGATGTAATTAGGGAGGCTGGGGGAGGTTATGTTGGTAGGTCTAAAATTTGATAGCAACTTAATGATTGGAGGGTGATCTCTCAGAATAAGCATAGTGGAGTCCTGCAGTCTATAAGGGTCATTCCGACCCGATTGCACGCTGCACTTCTTCGCAGCGGTGCGATCGGGTCAGAACTGCGCATGTGCGGCGTGTGCATTGTGCACATGCGTCGTTGCCCGGCAATGGCTGTCGCCGGGCAACGACGCCGGGAACGAGGAAAGCGGTCGCAGCGGCGACCGCAAGAAGATTGACAGGAGGAAGGTGTGTCGGGGCGTGAACTGGCTGTTTTCCGGGAGTGGCCCAGCGAACGCAGGCATGTCCAGGCGTTTTGAGGGCAGATGTCTGACGTCAAATCCGGGACCTGCATCGCTGGATCCGTCGCAAATGGTAAGTAGGTCTAGGGCTGGTCTTGTTTTGCTAGAAACTTTTTTAGCATAGCAGGGCTGCACAAGCGTTCACAGCCCTGTGAAATACAGCCCTGTAAAATACACTCCCCCGTAGGCGGCGTCAGGTTGATCGCACGAGCAGCAAAAAGTTGCTACGTGCAATCAACTCAGAATGACCCCCTATGTTACAGGTTGGTGCATGATTGGATGCTGATGTCACAGAGTTCTAAAGGTGCATACACACTAGACGATATTGTCAACAATATCGCTAATTTTTATCCTCCTGAGCGATATTGTTTACTATATCGCCCAGTGTGTATGCTACGAGTGATGCCCGATGAACGCTCACGGGTATTGTTCTATGACTATGGTGGTCATTCCGAGTTGTTCGCTAGCTGTTTTGGTCGCAGCGCAGTGTTTAGTCAAAAAAGTGGCACTTCTGCGCATTCGTAAGTGCCGCAATGCGCACGCGCGACGTACTTTCATACCAGCCGAAGTAGTTTCACACAAAGTCTAGCGAAGCTTTTCGGTTGCACTGCTGGCCGCAGAGTGATTGTCATGAAGTGGGCGTTTCTGGGAGGTAACGGACCATTTTCTGGGAGTGTGTGGGGAAACGCAGGCGTGGCTGGCCGAACGCAGGGCGTGTTTGTGATGTCAAAACAGGAACTAAATAGTCTGAAGTGATCGCAAGCGCTGAGTAGGTCTGGAGCTGCTCAGAAACGGCACAATCTTTTTTTGTTGCCGCGCTGCGATTTTTTCGGTCGCACTTCTGCTAAGCTAAAATACACTCCCAGAGGGCGGCGGCTTAGCATTTGCATGGCTGCTAAAAGCAGCTAGCGAGTGAACAACTCGGAAGGACCACCTATATCATCAAAAGCTGCGTGTACGAGCCAGTCGTGGCGTAACGTCACTGAACTATATCGCTTGCGCTATTGTTCAGTGTGTACGCACTATATCGGCCGCCCAGGAGGGTAGGGAAAACACTAGGCCATATCGCTCATGTAGCATATCTCCTAGTGTGTATGCACCTTTGCAGTACAGCCAAACAGTTTATGTAACATGTTAGTGTGTGACTGGATGTTCATGTCACAAAGTAACCAAAGTACTTTTACGCAGTCTATGTAATAGGTCGGCGTATGATTTTATGGTGATGTCACATAGTGATCACAATGCAGTCATACATTCTATGTAACAGTTTAGTGTGGCAGCATATCTTGTTTAATACAGTATCACAGATATACTAACGAATATGTCGCTGGTATTTAACATGACACACTAATCACAAGGTCCAGCGGCATCCTCCTCCTCAGTGGTTTCAATCTCTGAGTGTACAGCTAACCCCACTATAGCAGTACAGTCACAAACAGCGGTAAGCTGATAAGTACAGAACGGAGCTTATAACCCCTTTAGTGAGTGCATACTGTCACGATCCGGGTATCTGGACGCCATTTCTTACCTATCAGATGCCTCCTAAGGCTGGCTCAGCGCTCCAGGACCGGATCCCATCTGTTATCCTGATGTGCACATTCCCGCATCCTCTCCTGTCTCTCTGGACGCAGTCACAGTAACGCCTTATACATCTGGCATGGCGTCTCCCGCGGCCTCCGCCGCCGTCCCTGAGCTTCTGCATTCAGAGTGGCGATTACGTCAGCCGCGGCCTCCGCTGTGTCCGCGTGGTCGGATGTGCATCTGTCAGCTTGGCGTCTCCTGTCTCCGGTGGCCGGCGCCGCCATTACTGTTTTCCAGACCACATGGATTACAATCCAAACTTCCCTCCAAGTGTCTGCATGGGCGCAGCCATCTTGGATTCTGTCAGCTGATCATTCCTACCAATCCGTTGTCAGTATTATTAATTTGCATAATTGCCTAGCCAATGCCTTCCTTGCTGCAGGTATAAATAGGTTGTGCCTGAGCAAGGAAGGCGTCAGTGCTTTGGTTGTCAAACCTAGTTCCAGTTTGTCTCTCTTCTGTGAATGTCTTCCAGGTTCCAGCTCCTGTCTCCAGACTTCTGCTATAGAGACCCGCACCAGCATTCCATCTGCGGTGTAGCCTGACTCTCCGATCCATTCTGGACTCACCTGTTTCCAGCTACAACATCACCTGCTTCCAGCTTAGCTTCCAGCAGTGTACAGCTTCTCTTAAAGGGCCGGTGTCCTTTCTGCAGTTTACCACTCTCCACCGGTATTATTATTTCTCCGCTCTCAAATTCTACATTTCATCTACATTGCATCGCTCTCAAGCTTTATTTATTATTTAACTGGTTCCAGCCAGTATCCACTCCGTGCCAACACCTGTCTGGTTCTAACCAGTACCCACAGCAGCATTTTATCTACAGCAGTCCAGCTTTCCCTGGAACACCAGCTGGTACGACCCTGGGCTTTCCTCATTGCTACAGTTGAGCCTGGTAAGGACTTTCCAACTTGCAGATAATAAGAACTGTCTCATACCACCAGAGCTCTGTGGCCCCTGCCACCCTGTAGTACCCAGGAACTGTATTATTATTTCTCTGCTGATTTTTATGTTACTTTTTACTGCTACTGTGATGCATGGAGTTTGTCATAAATAAATATCATTGACTTTTACTCAAGTTGTCGTGGTCACGCCTTCGGGCGGTTTCTCTTCATGTTACTTACATGTCCAGGGGTCTGATACAACCTCCCAGGTTCCGGTACATCTCAGCCCCTACAACTGAGGCTGCCTTCCGTCAGCTCAGGCCCTCAGTTGTGACACATACTATTTAACAGGTCAGTGTGTGTGATTGGATGGAAATGTAACACCCCTGGGGTTGGAAGGGTTGGAAGGGTGTGTCTAAGTGGTTCAGATAGGTATCACAGTTTATGGGTGGCTATGTGATGGATCTCTCCCCTGAAATGTTGTTCCCCATACCTTGTCTTGTAGTACCGTGCTCAGAGAGGTAGGATAGATTAATATGAATCAGAAGTGAGTCAGCAATTGCAACACAAGATCTTTTTATTGAGCTGCAATGAACTCTGGATTGAAGATGATTGATAATTGATTGATTTATTGATTGATTGATTATTTGACTTTGAATTTAAAGAATCACAAAAGAATTGGGTATCAAGAAGAACAAGCCCGACTGTCTATTTCCCTCTTTTTGTGTATTTTCAGGTACGCAGCTTTATTAACCATACTATCCCATCTACAATCTACAGAACTCACCTTTCATCTAGATGGTCAGGTGCGGCAACACCCTAGTTTGCCCTACTCTACATCTTTAATCTATTCTTATACTTGGAGGAAACTAGATCTATCCAAGCATATTACGTATGTAGCCAAATAGAAAGAAACATTTATTGGAACTGACTTACAAACTTTGATCCGGTGGTGTAATCTGCTTAAAAAACAGTCAATCTCCTCATTTTATGCAGAGATGCACTATAAAATACTCAAAGGCATACTACACCCCCCTACTCCGACTTCTTAAGGGGAGCTTCTGATAACTCTCTATTTTTTAAGTGTAACTCCCGTGATGCGGATATTATATATTGTCTTTGGACAGGGGCATAGCCAGAAATTTGTTGGCTCCATAGCAACATTTTGAAGGGGCCCCCATCCCAATGCTTCTAGAGAGACACTTCTCTGCAGCAATTGTTAATTGTATGCCCTATAATAGTGCCCTAGTTTATTTTCCGAACCACAGTAGAGCCTTATTTAATGTTATGCTCCATAGTAGTGCCCTAGTTTCTTTTATAAATCACAGTAGTGCGTACGTTTACCCTATGTCACATTTTGGAGCTGCCAGTAGACATTATACCGCACAGTACCCCCAAGTCACATTATGATATATAGTGTTCCCCGTTCATATTGTGTCTCATTACAGTGCCCGCTTCTTATAATCTATAACATTAAAATGGCCTCCAGTTCATTTTATACCACACTACAAAGAGCAGGTTCAGGGGCATACCTATAGATACTGCAGGCCCCATGGAAAAAGTTTGAAAGGACCCCTAGGTACCACCCAATGGTGAAAAATGTATATAACACATGTAACTTTGACAGGGAAGATGGGCCCCTCTCAGCTCTGGGCCCCATAGCAGCTGCACTGCCTGCAACTATGGTATCTACACCCTTGTCTTTGGACATGCTCAGTAGTACAATCATTTTGGAATGCTATACAGGTCTATATTAATGTTGAATTGGGTATCTCTTTCAAAATCTCAATAGCCTGGGCTTTTTGAAACCATTTTAACCCTCAGACTCCCTCATTATCCAAAGGAACAAAATTGTTACTGGCTCGTGTACCTGCTGCTTCAAAAAAAATATTTTTTCCCAATGGATAAAAAAAACAACAAACCTATATCCTTATCTCTCATGTTACCTCACTTATCTTATCTTTATCAAATGGACTGGGTGGAATGCTCTCAAGATGCTGAGACTAGATCCTCAATTTTTTTTTATTTGGCTGCCTTATTTGATCACACTGCCAACCTACATCAAAACATATATACATAAGGTGGCCAGGTTGACTATGTGGTATAATTTAGAAACTCTAACTAATGGGTCCCCTCAATTTTAGTATAAACTATAGACATGGTTACAATATTGGGTTACCACAGAAAAAGTTGTTTATTTTTTATGTCAACGTTTTATATGTTGCTGATCTTTTTACCTATCTTTTTGCAGTGGATTGTGTTATTATACATATTGGGGGTCATTCCGAGTTGTTCGCTCGCAAGCTGCTTTTAGCAGCTTTGCACACGCTAAGCCGCCGCCTACTGGGAGTGAATCTTAGCTTATCAAAATTGCGAACGAAAGATTAGCAGAATTGCGAATAGACACTTCTTTGCAGTTTCTGAGTAGCTCCACACTTACTCGGCATCTGCGATCAGTTCAGTCAGTTTCGTTCCTGGTTTGACGTCACAAACACACCCAGCGTTCGCCCAGACACTCCTCCGTTTCTTCAGCCACTCCCGCGTTTTTCCCAGAAACGGTAGCGTTTTTTCGCACACACCCATAAAACGGCCAGTTTCCGCCCAGAAACACCCACTTCCTGTCAATCACATTACGATCACCATAACGAAGAAAAAACCTTGTAATGCCGTGAGTAAAATACTTAACTGCATAGCAAATTTACTTGGCGCAGTCGCACTGCGGACATTGCGCATGCGCATTAGCGACTAATCGCTCCGTTGCGACAAAAAAATAACGAGCGAACAACTCGGAATGACCCCCATTGTGTGTTGCATACTTTCTCATACTATGTATGTTATTCTTCAATAAGTACATTTAAAAAAAGAACAAGAAGAGACAATATGCTACAGTTTACACCACAAAGGTTCATTAAGTATGCAAAAGACAATTGGTTTGAATCAGTGGTCGAAGTGGAAATTTTGAAGTGGGGGTATGGAAAAGTCAAGACGCAATTATCGGCGTGCGCGCTCCAGAAAAGGGGACGTGTCCAGTGTAGTAGAACCCCTTATACTATCTAGTACTGGTGCCCCTTTCACCTTATAGCACACGGTACGAGCTGAAATTCACATTATAGCACACAGTACGAGCCGAAATTCACATTATAGCACACGGTACAAGCCGAAATTCACATTATAGCACACTGAATGAGCCGAAATTCACATTATAGCACACTGAATGAGCCGAAATTCACATTATAGCACACTGAATGAGCCGAAATTCACATTATAGCACACTGAATGAGCTGAAATTGTGACAGCAGGGACAGCCAGAGTGATAGCAGGGACAGGGAGAGAGAGTAACGACAGGGAGAGAGAGTGATGACGGAGAGAGAGTGACGACAGGGAGAGAGAGAGTGACGACAGGGACAGCAGGGAGAGAGAGAGTAACGACAGGGAGAGAGAGTAACAACAGGGAGAGAGAGTGACAACAGGGAGAGAGAGTGAGATTGACTACACTGTGACAGCAGAGAGAGAGAGTGTGATGACAGTGACAGCAGGGAGAGAGAGAGTGACGACAATGACAGCAGGGAGAGAGAGAGTGACGACAGTGAATGCAGGGAGAGAGAGTGACAGTAGGGACAGGGACAGTAACAATAGGGAGAGAGGGTGACAGCAGGGGAACATTACCTGACTGTGGTTGGCGGAGGCACCCATGGGCAGTGGCGGTGAGGTCCCTCTGACCGCCATTTGTTTCGGGCGGCGGACGGCTGGCGGTGGTGGGCTGCTGGCGGCGGGTGGCTGGGCGGCTGTGGGCTAGTACAGCGCTCTACACGGCCGCCGAGCAGGGATGGGAGCACCATGTGCAGCAGGATGGCCACTTCCCTTGCCTCCTGCTGCACTTTAATTTCCGGGTCAGTGGAAGAAGTGGAGGTATACCATACCGCCCCACTTCAACCACTGGTTTGAATCACAAAAGAAGAATATCATTGGAATCACAAATCAACATTAAATAATTGGAATAATAAATAAATGCAGCAGACATTAGCATTCCGTTCTATAATGTGGTGATGAGAACAACAATGGAAAACATGTCCAGTAATCATAAACAATAACTTTCTAGCTTTCCCTAGCCAAGGTACAAATATCTTCACCGACAAATATCTTTGGAGCTCTGGTTAAAGTCTGCTGTGCCACAGCATGTCATTGGAGAATTGGGCACACAAATGTATGGGGGAATCCTGAATTGGAATAATGTCAATTGTACAAAGTTATTTTATCCAGACAGGGTATAGCTAGCGAAGGAAGGGTGATGTCATATATATTGCACTGTGCCACTAGGAAGGGTGCATATTTACTCCTTTACTGGATTGGGGGTATGTGCTCACTGTGTTGCTCTAGGTGCAGACATACTTACTGCTCCACTAGTGAGGGTTATGTGCTTGCTGCACTCAAGGTAGGGTGGGGGGGGGGGAATCCCTGGATTGGCCATTTTTCAATCCCGATACCCGGGATTGCAAAAATGGCCCGGGATTGGCTTCCCTAGCTGCCAGTATTTAGAATGACTCACTTGTCTGGCGCGATCCTCCTCAGCGGTGTCCTCTGCTGAGTTACCAGCAGCATACTATTTCGGTGATGCTCATGAGCAGATGGCACGTGTGTGATAGCCATCTGCACATAAGCACTGTGCTTCAACACGTTGGGGACTCAGCAAACCCCAGAAGACTTTGATGAAACTGGAAATGTTTTTGCTGGGTCTCCATTGCTGACAATAGGGACCATACTGCTAACTCCATCTGTAGATGGTATAAGCAGTGCAGTCACAAATAACAGTAAGTTAAGCTTAACACTATATGCTAAATACAGAACAGAGCTCATAACCCCTGTAGTGAGTTATGGCTCATTCTTAAATAGAGACCACAGTCTGTGATTGGATGGTAATGTAACAGAGTGAGCAAAGTGCAGTTATGTAGTCTATATAATAGGTCAATGTGTGATTCCATGGTGATGTCAAAATGATCACAGGTCAGTGTGTGAGTGGATGGTGATGTTGCAGTAAATATTCATGCAGTCTGTAGCAGGTTGGTCTGTGATTTGTAGAGGGTGTCACAGTGTAGTCACACAATCTATCTAATGAGTCCATGTCTGTGTAAAGAGGTTAGTGTGTGATTTAATGGTGATGACTCAGAGGGGTAAATTTACTAACATTCGTAATTTTCGGAAAAAGGTCAAAGTTCAATCACGAATGACATCGAAAGTGTAAAACTGCAACTTTTTGAATTGATTACGACTAATTTACTAAGCTGTCGTATTCGGGTTTTTCTTTTGTTCCGATGTCGATGTCATTCGTGTTTTTTTTTTCTATTTTTACGGCAGTGATTAGCAAAACACTGCCGACTTTTTAAAAATGAATCTCGGCCGGATCTGTGTGATCCGTGCTGGGGTTAATTTTTTTATTTTTATTTTTTATTAAACAGTGTAAAATTAAAAAAAAAATTGCGTGGGGTCCCCCCTCCTAAGCATAACCAGCCTCGGGCTCTTTGAGCCGATCCTGGTTGCAGAAATATGGGGGAAAAAATTACAGGGGTTCCCCCATATTTAAGCAACCAGCATCGGGCTCTGCGCCTGGTCCTGGTTCCAAAAATACGGGGGACAAAAAGAGTAGGGGTCCCCCGTATTTTTAAAACCAGCACCGGGCTCCACTAGCTGGACAGATAATGCCACAGCCGGGGGTCACTTTTATATAGTGCCCTGCGGCCGTGGCATCAAAAATCCAACTAGTCACCCCTGGCCGGGGTACCCTGGGGGAGTGGGGACCCCTTCAATCAAGGGGTCCCCCCCCCCCCAGCCACCCAAGGGCCAGGGGTGAAGCCCGAGGCTGTCCCACCCCATCCAATGGGCTGCGGATGGGGGGGCTGATAGCCTTTGTTGTAAATGAAAAGATATTGTTTTTAGTAGCAATACTACAAGTCCCAGCAAGCCTCCCCCGCATGCTGGTACTTGGAGAACCACAAGTACCAGCATGCGGCGGAAAAACGGGCCCGCTGGTACCTGTAGTACTATTACTAAAAAAATACCCAAATAAACACAAGACACACACACCTTGAAAGTAAAGATTTATTACATACATCCACACAAACATACATACATACTTACCTTATGTTCACACGCAGGTCGGTCCTCTTGTCCAGTAGAATCCATGGGGTACCTGTAGAAAAAATTATACTCACAAAATCCAGTGTAGATCGGTCCTCTTCAAATCCATTTGTAATCCAGGTACTTGATTAAAATAAAAAAACGGACACACGAGCCACGAACTGAAAGGGGCCCCATGTTTTCACATGGGACTCCTTTCCCCGAATGCCAGAAACCCACTCTGACTTCTGTCTAAGTGGGTTTCTTCAGCCAATCAGGGAGCGCCACGTTGTAGCACTCTCCTGATCGGCTGTGTGCTCCTGTACTGAGTGACAGGCGGCACACGGCAGTGTTACAATGTAGCGCCTATGCGCTCCATTGTAACCAATGCTGGGAACTTTCTGCTCAGCGGTGACGTGACTTTAGGTCAACCGCAGGGCAGAAAGTTCCCAGCATTGGTTACAATGGAGCGCATAGGCGCTACATTGTAACACTGCCGTGTGCCGCCTGTTACTCAGTACAGGAGCACACAGCCGATCTGGAGAGTGCTACAACGTGGCGCTCCCTGATTGGCTGAAGAAACCCACTTAGACAGAAGTCAGAGTGGGTTTCTGGCATTCGGGGAAAGGAGTCCCATGTGAAAACATGGGGCCCCTTTCAGTTCGTGGCTCGTGTGTCCGTTTTTTTATTTTAATCAAGTACCTGGATTACAAATGGATTTGAAGAGGACCGATCTACACTGGATTTTGTGAGTATAATTTTTTCTACAGGTACCCCATGGATTCTACTGGACAAGAGGACCGACCTGCGTGTGAACATAAGGTAAGTATGTATGTATGTTTGTGTGGATGTATGTAATAAATCTTTACTTTCAAGGTGTGTGTGTCTTGTGTTTATTTGGGTATTTTTTTAGTAATAGTACTACAGGTACCAGCGGGCCCGTTTTTCCACCGCATGCTGGTACTTGTGGTTCTCCAAGTACCAGCATGCGGGGGCGGCTTGCTGGGACTTGTAGTACTGCTACTAAAAACAATATCTTTTCATTTACAACAAAGGCTATCAGCCCCCCCATCCGCAGCCCATTGGATGGGGGGGGACAGCCTCGGGCTTCACCCCTGGCCCTTGGGAGGCTGGGGGGGGGACCCCTTGATTGAAGGGGTCCCCACTCCCCCAGGGTACCCCGGACAGGGGTGACTAGTTGGATTTTTGATGCCACGGCCGCAGGGCACTATATAAAAGTGACCCCCGGCTGTGGCATTATCTGTCCAGCTAGTGGAGCCCGGTGCTGGTTTTAAAAATACGGGGGACCCCTACTCTTTTTGTCCCCCGTATTTTTGGAACCAGGACCAGGCGCAGAGCCCGATGCTGGTTGCTTAAATATGGGGGAACCCCTGTCAATTTTTCCCCCATATTTCTGCAACCAGGATCGGCTCAAAGAGCCCGAGGCTGGTTATGCTTAGGAGGGGGGACCCCACGCAATTTTTTTTTTGGAAAAAAAACACTTTACCACCCCTTCCCACTGATAGACATGCACGGATCTCATGGATCCCTGCATGCCTATGCAATCACGAATATAAAAAGCAGGTCTGCTTTTTTTTAGCACTTTTTTGCGATTTGTAATTTTTCACGGCAGTGTTTTCCTCTTTGGAGATTTGCACTTTTTAGTAAATGACCGAGTTCTACTAGTTTGCTGGCGTATTTTGACCGATGGTGTATTCATTCGTATTTTTTTACAACTACTTCCAAAAAAATACGAATGCCCTCATCTCTGCCGTGATTTGAGTTTAGTAAATTACCGAGATGACACTTTGAAGAAAAAACGGCATCTCGGTCAAAATCGGGACCTTAGTAAATTTACCCCAGAGTGCTCACAAATTCAATGCACTTTGCTCACAATGCAATCATACATTCTATGTAACCGTTCAGAATGAGCTTACTGCTGTCTTGTAGTGTGTGTAGCATCTGTGATTTGTTGGGGATGTCACAGTGAGCACAATGCAATCATGCAATCTATCTAATGAGTCCATGTGTGATTGAATAGTTTTGTCTTTGTGATAGCATACCTACCAATTTTTCTATGGGGCATAGTGGTACACATGTACTCACCATAGACACGTGACGTGGCCAAAATCAGGAGCTGTGACCTTGCGAAAAGGGTGTGTGGCCTCATTGGAATGCCATGCCCACATGATGCATTTCTGTCATATTGGGGGCATAGCAGTGCTTCAGAGTTGCCAGGCATGCCCCCGTTCCTTTTCTCCCATGAATAGATGCCGCACATGCGCCCAGCAACTATTTACAGCTTACGTTGCTAAGCAGGGCAGCGGGTGAGAGGGGGCTTCCCAATCTCCCCTAACGTGAGACATTGTGGCCTGTAGGCGGGAGATTGTCTGAAAAGTGGCACTGTCCCGCAACAATCGGGACAGTTGGGAGGTATGGGGTTTGCAGTGCAGTCATGCAGTGTATGTTGCAGGTCAATGTGTGATTGGATAGTGATGTCACAGAATGATCACAGTCCAGTCAAGCAGTCTGTGTAATAGGACATTTTTTTAATTGGATGGGGATGTCACAGAGGGAGCACAGTCCATACAGTCTATGTAATGGGTTAATGTGTGATTGGATTGTTATGCCACAGAGCCATGCAGTCTATGGCTTAATGTCGGATTGGATCAGCATGTAGCAGCATAATGCAGCCACACATGATGATGTCATAGAGCAGTGGCGTAACTAGAAATTTTTCTCCCCTGTAATTGGCACTAGCAAAGGTAGAAAAATGCGCGCGCCGCAGGCGCGCGCTGGCAAAAAGGGGTGTGGCTTTGTCGAAATGGGCATGGCTTTGCGTGGAGGGCGTGGCATTGCAGGAAAAGACTACCTTATACCCCAGTTTTGCAACCTGCACGCCCAGACGTTGGCCACCACAGGAAAGAAAAATAATCCTGATTCATGCCCCTTACATTATTTGTCATTTTTCCTCCTTATAGTAATGCCCAGTATACATTATTCCACATACTGCAATGGCCCTTAGACATTATTCCACACACAATCAGTGATCGCGCTGAGCCAAAAAAAAAGTGGGTCCCAGGGACCCTTCACTTTTAAAAATTGGGGTCCTACCGGTCTTTTTCTGGGTCCCATCGGAATGAAGGTTCTTATTAATTTTAATCTTGTTTGGACACTACAAAAGTGTTGCAAGATGGGGGGGATGGGGTGACAATGCTGCTGGGCTGTGTAGCATGCAGGACACCCTGCACCAGAGCTGTAACTAGACATTTTGGTGCCCTTAGGCAGAAAGTGAATTGGTGTTAGACCACTTAGACCCTAAAGAACAGGCAGTGCGCGCCGTAGGCGCGCCGCAAAATTTTAGGGGCGTGGCTTCATAGGGAAGGGGCGTGACCACATAATAGTGTCAATTCACATTACACCACACAGTAGTGGCGCTTATACACATTGCACCAGGTAGAACCTCCTATGCACACTGATCCAGGTACAGCACGTCATACACTTTGCTCCAGGTACAGCACGTCATACACTTTGCTCCAGGTACAGCACGTCATACACTTTGCACCAGGTACAGCACGTCATACACTTTGCACCAGGTAGAGCACGTTATCATACACATTGCATCAGGTAGAGCATGTTATCATACACATTGCCGCTAGGTAGAGCAAGTTATCATACACATTGCCGCTAGGTAGAGCAAGTTATCATACACATTGCGTCAGGTAGAACACGTTATTATACACAATGCGCCTGGTAGAGCACGTTATTATACACAATGCGCCTGGTAGAACACGTTATTATACACAATGCGCCTGGTAGAGCACGTTATAATACACATTGCACTAGGTAGAACACGTTATTATACACAATGCGCCTGGTAGAGCACGTTATTATACACATTGCACTAAGTAGAGCACGTTATCATACACATTGCGCCTGGTAGAGCACGTTATTATGCACATTGCACCAGGTAGAGCACGTTATCATACACATTGCGCCAGGTAGAACACGTTATCATACACATTGCGCCAGGTAGAACACGTTATCATACACATTGCGCCAGGTAGAACACGTTATCATACACATTGCGCCAGGTAGAGCACGTTATCATACACATTGCGCCAGGTAGAACACGTTATTATACACATTGCGCCAGGTAGAACACGTTATTATACACAATGCGCCTGGTAGAGCACGTTATTATACACAATGCGCCTAGTAGAGCACTGAGGCACATTGCAGTAACCACTCACTTATCACCTCCAGTTGCACGAAGGGGCCGTTTGACACAAGTGGCTCTGCCCCCAGCAGCAACTCACTGACACTCACCATTTTTTCTGACAGCACAGTGCAGTGAGTGCACTGGCACATGTAGCCAGCCTGCGCCTGTAGTAGCCGCAGCCTGGAGGAGCTCTATGTGAAATCGCAAGCAGAGGCTGTTCTCTGGCAAGAAGGAGCTCGTCCAATCGCTTTCCCTGACGGGCTGGCCACTGCTAAATATACCGATAATCAGTTCCAACTGTGTCAAAGTAGTGGAGCCCCAGGTGCAATGGGAAAGTCAGTGTCACTGCACAGTTGTACTGATTACTGGTATATTTAGCAGTGGCCAGCCCGTCAGGGGAAGCGATCGGAGGAGCTCCTTCTTGCCAGCCTCTGCTTGCGATTTCACAGATAGCTCCTTCATGCTGCGGCGCCGGCTGGCTACTTGTGCCAGTGCACTTACTGCACTGTGCTGTCAGAAAAATGGTGTCAGTGAGGCCCTGACACTCTGAGCGGCCTCACATTGCACACACGGAGCTTGCAGCCCCCGGACATCCCGCATCTGCCCCAGCTACTCCATGTGAAGCGGGGCGATGCAGCACTGTCTACTGCTTACCTACAGCGGGAGCTGTGCAGCCCGGCCGGCTCCTGCTGGAAGGTAGTTGTCGGGTCTCGGTGGGGCGTTGAGCGGGTCCCGGGTAGGGGGGTGGCGGCGGGCAGATCCGGAGCTGTACTCCCAGTCGCAGAAGAGGGTGCTGGCGGCAGAGCGGCAGTGGAGCCGGATGAGCGGGGCCAGTCTGTCAGCCCTGCAGCACAGATTCATGTGCTGGCGGGGAGCAGGATTCAAAGCGGAAGATGCTGCAGGCTGTGATTGGATGGAGACTACAGGAGGTGATTGGCCGAGGAAACAGCCAGTCACCTCCTGCATTCCGCTGACAGGCTTAACACATGCAAACACATATTCAGATGAGCGCGTCCTGTGGGACCCGCTCATCTTCTAAATGTGAGTCCCGGGCGGCTGTTTCTGGGTAAAATACGCGCCATAGCGCGTTTTTGCGATCACTGACAATAATGCACATGACACAATATGCACACACCGTAATGCCCCCTACACATTATGCCACACACCGTAATGCCCCCGACACATTATGCCACACACCGTAATGCCCCCGACACATTATGCCACACACCGTAATGCCTGTGACACATTATGACAGGAATCGCAATGCCCGCTATACATTATGCTACACACTGCAATGCCCCTGATACATTATAGCACATACAATGTCTGTGACACAGTATGACACACACCACAATGATCCTGAGACATTATACCACATACCACAATGCCCGTGACATAGTATACAACACACCGTAATGCCAGATACATTATGACACACACTGCAATGTCCGTGATACATTATGCCACACACCGTAATGCCCATTACACATTAAGTTCTACAGTAAGGCTTCCAATTACTTTTAAATTACCTGCTCGTTGCCAGGGGTTTCATGCTCTTGGTTCCATGCACGGTGCCAGGATGTCATGCTCGTTGCCAGGGGTTTCATGCACTGGGTGTCATGCTCGTTGCTAGGGGGTAGTGCTTGTTGCTAGGGCCGTGCTCCCAGTGCCACATATGCTCCCAGTGCCAGATATTCCCCCACAGTGCCAGGTATATGCACCCAGTGCCAGATATTCCCCCACAGTGCCAGGTATATGCACCCAGTGCCAGATATTCCCCCACAGTGCCTGCTTCCCCCCCCAGTGCCAGGTATATGCCCCCCCAGTCCCGTGTATATGCCCCCAGTGCCGGGTATATGCCCCCCCAGTGCCAGGTATATTCCCCCAGTGCCAGGTATATGCCCCCCCAGTGCCAGGTATATGCCCCCCCAGTGCCAGATATTCTCCCACAGTGCCAGATATTCCCCCCCAGTGCCAGGTATATGCCCCCAGTGCCAGGTATATGCCCCCAGTGCCATGTATATGCCCCCAGTGCCAGGTACATGCCCCCCCAGTGCCAGTTATATGCCCCCAGTGCCAGGCATATGCCCCCAGTGCCAGATATCCCCCCCAGTGCCTGCTTCCCCCCCCCAGTGCCAGGTATATGCCCCCAGTGCCGGGTATATGCCCCCCCAGTGCCAGGTATATGCCCCCAGTGCCGGGTATATGCCCCCCCAGTGCCGGGTATATGCCCCCAGTGCCAGGTACATGCCCCCAGTGCCAGATATTCCCCCCCAGTGCCTGCTTCCCCCCCAGTGCCAGGTATATGCCTCCAGTGCCGGGTTTATGCCCCCCAGTGCCAGGTATATGCCCCCCCCAGTGCCGGGTATATGCCCCCAGTGTCAGGTACATGCCCCCAGTGCCGGGTATATGCCCCCCCAGTGCCAGGTATATGCCCCCAGTGCCAGGTAAATGCCCTCAGTGCCGGGTATATGCCCCCCCAGTGCCAGGTATATGTCCCCAGTGCCAGATCTGCCCCCCCCAGTGCCAGGTATATGTCCCCAGTGCCGGGTATATGCCCCAGTGCCTGCTCCCCCCCCCCTATGTGTTGGAGGGACACGAGCGCATCGCGCGTCTCTCCTGTGTCCCTCCTGGCTCTCCCCCGGCTGGTCTAATAAAGGAAGTGCCGTTCGTGAGCCAATCAGAGCTCACGAACGGCACTTGCTTCCTTAGACCGGCCGGGGGAGAGCCAGGAGGGACACAGGAGAGACGCGCGATGCGCTCATGTCCCTCCAACACATAGGGGGGGGGCCGGGGGAGCAGGCACCGCAGGCAGGGAGAGGAGATCGCAGATTGACATGCGGACGCTCGTCCGCATGTCAATCTGTTCTAAATCAGTGGCGCCCCCGCAGCCCCTCGCCCCCAAGCCACCGCGAGGACTGCGGGGGCAGTAGTTACGCCACTGTCATAGAGTGAGCACTGTGCAGACATGGAGTGTGTGTAACAGGTTAGTTAGTGATTGGATATTGATGGCACAAAGGATGTAAGTACACTGCAGTAAGTACAGTGCACTCACAGTAGCAAGATAGTCAGTGAAAGTATGGTGATAGTGTGAGAGGTGCAGCTGCGGTGCGTGTGGTGCCTGCTGCCGTGCAGGTGTAGCTTCGGTACTCACCAGGCGCCGCTCTCTCTCACCTTCAGGTACCGGAACCTTCAACGGACCTGGCAATCTTCAATCGGATCCGGACACGGCGATTCCCTCTCGGAGCTGACCGACGACCGAGCTGAGGAGAGAATAGTTTACCTTAAAGGGGGTATCGACCCTTCTTCCACTGGAACAGGGGATACCCCAGGGGTCACCGCGACCTTCATCGGTTGGGTGAATGGTCATCACCGGCACAAAGCCTCAGCCACCCAGATTTCACACACTCGCGCTCTCGCACGTAGTGTGATGAAAAGGATTCTCACGTCCGTGAGCAATCCCGATTCCGGCGCTCGGGGACAGACTAGGGACAAACGCACACAGATGTTACTCACCGTCAGTTTCGCACTGCGAACGTCTTCTTCTCTTACAGGTCCCTGTAAGGAGGTAAACAAACAAGCAAACAGCCGTGCAGGGCCTAATTCTTACCTAGTGGCACACCCTATACTAACTACAACGGCAGAGCCCATCGAACTAGCTCTGTGGGTGTGGTGCAACAAACTAAACACACTTAACGAGCTCACACTTTGCCCCGCACGGTAACATACATCACGATACACAATGCAAGCGACGGTACGGTCCCTTTAGTTACCTGACTCAGAACACCCAGTAGTGGGGGCCGCACAGCTCACCCACCTACCGTACTCTCTTCTTGGGGGCTCAGGCTGAGCGGGCCTGCCTACCTAACACCTCAGGGTGGCCTGGGCCTAGTGCCCAGTGCCACCTTTATTCACCTCGGGGGTCTTATTCACTGGGCCTAGCGCCCCCTAGCTGCACACAGGCCGGAGGCCTGACTTCACCCACGGGCCTAGCGCCCGCCTAACTTGTTGCCCGTTGGGTGACCTGGGCCTTGTGCCCAGGGTCACCTTAATATTCCCTAATTGGCCAAAATACACTAGGGCCTAACGCCCTCTAATGCCCCGCAGGCCTGTTGCCTGATATGCCCCCGGGCCTAAAGCCCGCCTAACTGTGCCGCTTTGTGGTGGCTTGGGCCTAATGCCCAAACCACCTACTCCAATGGTGACCCCCAAACTCCTATCTGCGCAACAGGCCTAGTGCCTGAGTTGTGCCCCGGGCCTAGTGCCCGTCCCTGGTGGTCAAGGGAGGAAAAGGGGAGGGGGTGAATGTTGCCTCACCGAGGCCTCACCTGCTCCAGGGAACTCCAGCGTCCTCTTCTGCCGCTGACCCGTCCTGCCCAGCGGCGTCGCCTCCGCTGCTCCGCGTCCAGCCGCCGCTGGACATCTTCCTTCAGGAGCCCGACCGCTTTCCTCTTCTTCGCGCTCTTCCGCGCGCGCGCTGTCTTCGGCTCCCGCCCGGCGTATCTTCTCCTCGCGCTCCTGCGCGCCGTCCTGTCTTCAGGCTCCCGCCCGGCGTCTGATGTCAGATGCCGGGGGCGGGGCCTATGACGCGGCGAGCGCCGATTGGCTCGCCGCGTCCCTCTCTGATTGGCTGCCGCTCCGGGAGCCGCGATTGGCTCCCGGAGGGCGCCAACATTTAAACTACCCCGCAGCCTCCGGTCCGGTGCAGGGAAGAGGGTAATCCCTGCACCGGACACCCGCCGCTCCTGGCCACGGACAAACGCTGGGGGCAGACCAACTGCCCCAGCGCTGCCCCGCACACACTTCCGCAGGGGACACAGATCCCCTGCGTGCTGCTGAAGGGATGTGTCTCGGGGGACCGGACACATCTCCACATTATCACAATGATGCTAGCGTAGTCACGCAGTCTACGTAGCTGTTCATTGTGTTTTTGGATGGTGGTATTACGATCATCACAGTGCAGTCTATGGGCCTAATTCAGACTTGATCGTAGATGTGCAAAAACACGCACATCTACGATCAAAATCTCTGACATGCGGGAGGACACCCTGCACAGGGCAAGTCTGCCCTGCATGTCAGGGCATACCCCCCTCCCGCAGATGTGCAAAAGCAACGCACAGTGGCGATGCTTTTGCACAGAGCCGTAACTAGACTTTTTGGTGCCCTGTGCCACAGATAAAATTGGCGCCCCCCTCCCCAGCATTTTTCCAATAAGGACATAAGACGCATGCCTCGTGGGCAAGGGGCATGACAAGACTGATCCCAGAGAAAGCCCATGCTATGATGCCCCTTCCCATATATATATATATATATATATATATAAAGATAGATAGATAGATGGATAGATAGGTATATCTCACACACACATTTATAGACCACTGCAAGAAAATGGATTCGTACACAAATCCTCTTTATACCACATTCATGCACTTACCTTGAGAGCTTGCTGTAATTCAGTTACAATACCCTTTATTAGATAACACATATCAATATACTGCCACACTCAGAATTCAAAACCTATAACCTGTTTAATTCTAATGAAACACCCTACTCATTGAGTTATGTGATCCTGCATAAAAGCTAAGGGGGTCATTCCGAGTTGTTCGCTCGCTAGCAGTTTTTAGCAGCCGTACAAACGCTAAGCCGCCGCCCTCTTGGAGTGTATCTTAGCTTAGCAGAAGTACTAACGACTGCATCGCAGAACGGCTACAAAAAAATATTGTGCAGTTTCTGAGTACCTTCAGACCTACTCAGCGCTTGCGATCACTTCAAACCATGCAGTTCCAGATTTGACGTTACAAACACGCCCTGCGTTCGCCCAGCCACGCCTGCGTTTTTCCTGGCACGCCTGTGTTATTTTCAGCACTCCCTGAAAACGTTCAGTTGACACCCAGAAACGCCCACTTCATGTCAATCACTCTGCGGCGACCATTGCGACAGAAAAGCTTCGCTAGACCTTGTGTCAAAATACATCGCCATTGTGAAAGTATGTCACGCATGTGCACTGCGCCGCATACGCATGCGCAGAAGTGCCGGTTTTTTACTTAATCACAGCGCAGCGAACATTTTCAGCTAGCGATCAACTCGGAATGACCCCCTATGAACACTATATGAAGCTACTGGTACTTTGTAAAAAAAATAATCAGCATTGCAATTGAGCAGATCTATGTAGTGTGCAGCCACACATCCAATCTCTTGCAGCCACACACTACATAGATCTGATCAGCCTCATTTTTTTTCACAAAGTACAAGATAAGCTTCATAGTTAGAACTCTCTAGCTTAGAATTATCTACCTTTCTATGCAAGGGCAGCTAGCTCAGTTAATAGATTGTCTGACTGCAATGCCACAGGCAATGGGTTAGAATCCCTGGTATGTCAGCATCTTGAAATGTAATAAAGGACAGTGTAACTGAATAACAAAGACATCTCAAGTTGAGTTCATGAATGTTGTATAGATATTAGTGACAGAAGGGGTCAGGGTAGGAGACAGGGGCTGTAAGGAGATGCTGGGCTTCAAAAAGGGGGGGAAGCTGCAAGTGAAGGTAATTAAAACAGATAATTTTACAAGTGCCACCAACTGCGCCCCCTGCCCTGCAGCACTATGTGCGGTGCCCCCTCTGCACACACCTAGTTACGGCCCTGCTTTTGCTTCGCACCTGCCGAGTAGCACCTTGCCTATGCAGCCTAGCTGCGAAAGCAGACAGCTACGCGCCATGTTTTTGGCTTCAGCCATGGATGCTGCACATAAAGCATCAACACCTGATTAGCTACTACATAATTTAGAATGGCACCTGAATCACAAAATTTTATTATCAAAGACCCAGTCCCAAACCTGGACATACTTGCCTGATCGACCTAATGGGCACAAACACGGTAATTAGGCAGCTGCACTACACATCTATAGGTGGCATAAGCAGTCACAAACTGTTAAACTAAGTTTACCCAGGGCCGGATTGAGGTTGCTGGGGGCCCAGGGGCATCGCAGTTGTGGGCCCCCCTACTAAAATAGCTGAAAAATACCCATGAGCACCCCATTCCCTAAGACAGACACACACCCACACACACACACCTTTTCAGCACAGCGCACCACAGTACCGCAAGCTGCCAGCTCACACTCCGTGTCTTGCGGGATTTCAATGCAGTATCCTGCGAGACTGACTGTTTTCTGTACACTGCAGTCCTCCTCGGCAGCTGCTGTTAATGAACGTCTGAGCCACTGGAGGGGGACTACTCCGCTGCCAACAGATGACCAACCCTGTTGCCCCTCTCTTAATAAGGCCCTGAGTTTACCTTTTTTTGATAAAAACAGAAAGAATTTCATAACTCCTTCAGTGAGTGCTAAAGGGATCATGCCTTGTTCTTAAGTAGAGCCCAAAGTCTGCGATGCAAGTTAGTCTGTGGTTGGATGGTAATGTCTCAGAGTAACATAGTGCAGTAGTCCATGTAATAGGTTAGTGTGTGATGGAATGGTGATGTCACAACAATGCGTACAGTTCAGTCATACATTCTATTTAACTGGTCAATGTGTGATAATTTGATGGTGATGTCACAGAATAAACATGTTACTTTCATGCAGTCCATGTTGCAAGTCAGTGTGTGATTGGCTGGGGATGTCAAAAAGTGATCAAAGGGGGCGTGGTCTGGCTGCTGAAGGAGAAGGACATGCAGCCTGAGAGCTCCTGCATACTACCCTGATCAAAGCCCGTTTTATAATACCTGGGCTCACCCACCCTCTCCTATTCATCCCTCCTGCCGCCCTCGGACCGGCTGGACTGCCCTGGGGGGACACCGCGGAATCGGGGAGTGCTTTTTAGCGCTCCTGCGGGTTGCGGCCCTCCCCCCAGACTGAAGCCGGGGCCTGGAGTAAATAAGGATCCCGACTTGTGCCTCTGGAGCTGCGTTGGCATACAGACACCCTCCCCGACGATCCTGGGACCCCTGGTGAGGCTTGCTGGACACCCACCTTGCTCTGCCTACCCCCGTGGACACGGCGCTGTCGGCCTTTGGAGCTCCGGACGGCGGGGTCTGAAGCGGGGGCGCCCGCCATCTTGCTGGGACTCGGAAGATACGAGGCGGCTGACGGCGGCGCACGGCACCTGACCTGACGCTCTCCCCAACAGCGCCGCAGCATCCGGCGGTCGGGACACCCGTGGCGGGTCCCTGGTGAGCCGAGGCGGAGGCCGGAGGTAGGAGGTGCTTTCCCTGACCTCCCGGCCTGTGCCCCTATGGGTGCCCCTTCCTTGTTCCTTCTGGGGCTCTCTGCCCCCCAGCACGCGCGTCCCAGTCTTCCTGTCCCCGCTCTCAGGCATTGGTGGGAGAGAGCCGCGGAATCGGGAGTAGGCTTAGGCCTACTCTGCGGGTTGCGGCCCTCTCGCCTTGCAGGAGCCGGGGACTAAATTTAAAATTTTGGTTATACTCCCGGATGGGAGGGGGAGCTGCACATAGGGGACTGGACTTGCCCCCCCCCTTTTTTTTTTTTTGCTGGCATACGCGCCTGTGCTCCCCTCTCTATACCTCTCTATACCCCCTCGCCATCTGGGCCCCCATGTGCGGTCGCAGCCTGCGAGGGTGGGACATTTGAGGCATCCAGACGGAGATACTCCATGGAGGCGGCCTTACTGGTACTCCGAAGACGGTAGAGGACCTGACACCTCACATCGGCGGATCCTTTAGGGTCTGGGATACCCTTTTAATCCCCTGACCTGAAATCTCCCCGCTGGCCCCCACACTCTCGGGATCGGGAGAAGGCCACACAGACACTCGCGACCTTTAACCAGGGCACGCAAGGTTCGGCCGAGTCGTGGATTCTGTGACTTCTGTGACCCCCGTCTTCCAACTAATTCCTAACGGCCGCCAGTGCCAACGCGGCTTCCCTACCGGGGCTATGTGAACCCCAAAAGCGGAATATGACCAACAGGGTTCTATATGCTGCCACACTACCGACCTCGGTGTTTCCAGATGTTCGCCTGACGTATATTATGCTACAATAAGACCAAACCACGCAGAGGGGATTGAACTTCTAATTGGGATATGTCCTAATGCTCTCTTCCTCGGGGCTCTGTTCTGGACTCTGTTCTCTTCACTTAGACAAATGACAAGACGGCGCCGCTCTGGTAACGCATCAAAAGCTAAATCCGCAACCACACAAGCTGCTGCCTTTCATACTCTATTTGGCACCCCCGTCCCTGACCCCATCACCTCCACCACTCTCACTGACCCCTTGCCGTCAACCATCATGGAGGATGCTGAGGCCCCGCCCTCTCCAAAACATCACCAAGCTGGGCCTGCCAGTAAAGATTCTTCCGATATGGCAGCAGTCCTCATGCAACTACGCTCTCTTCCGACTCGCCAAGACATTCAACAAGATTTATCCAATATGGAAAAAAGAATCCATGATTCCCTACAAGCGAGTCTCTCCACTATCCAATCTGATCTTACGCAAGTAGCAAACAGGGTGGTTGACCTGGAAGATCACAGAGATGAAACGGACTCTAAGCTCGCCGACCTCCACGATCTTGTCTCTCGATACTCACGTACCACCACTGAAATGAGACGTAGACTGGATGATATAGATAACAGAGGTAGGCGGAATAACTTGAGGGTCAAAGGTCTACCCGAAGATGTGCAACCCCAGGGCTTGGTCGCGGCATTGACTACAATATTTAACGACCTTCTTGGTGCCGACCCCAGCTCTCAAATAGTGTTTGACAGAGCACATCGGGCACTACGGCCAAGGGGAGCGCCCACGGAGCGGCCTAGAGATGTCATCTGCCGGCTACATTACTTCTAGGTGAAAGAGAATATTCTACAGAAATCCAGACAAGCCTCGACCATAGATTTTAATGGCCACCACATCCAGATTTTCCAGGACCTTTCCTGGGTGACCCTACAGCAGAGGCGTCTCCTCCACCCCCTCACGGAAGCTCTTCGGAAGAAGGATATCAGATTCCGCTGGGGCTTTCCTTTAAGCATCCAAGTCACCCGCGATGGGACCCGATATGTCCTTGAGGACTATGATGGAGTCCCAGCATTCTGCACGTCACTGGGCCTACCGTTAATCTCACTGCCAAATTGGACAGACCCCCTGCAGCTTCCCACTACGGCATTACCCCGCAGGGAACCTTGGAAAAGAGTGGGCGCCCCCAGACGACGTAACCGGGCTGGCAGACCTAATGAAACATCTGAAACTTCATGACCACGTTTGCCATCCTAAATTGTGATATCCTTTTTCTATACTACCTCACTGAATGCTCTCATTGATCTTTTTATAGGTTGTTTCAAATATGAGCTTCAATTACCCTGTGATTGCCTACCACTCCCTCAATGTTAGAAGTTATTAACGTAATTAACTTGGGAGGTTTCTTGTGGGCTGTGTGGGATTAGGTGGCTAGATGGAGGGATGCGGTTGATTGATTTCCCTCCTCCCATCTCCTTCCTGACCATGATATGTCCCTTTACAATACCCTTTTACTTAACTATCTAATATTGTTGAACCCGCTGTTACCCTTTGGACCCCCTTCTCTGCTGTATATTTCTTAGACCATGGGATGCTTAATTTATACCCATGGCTATCAATGCAGAGACTGCTACTATATGTTGTTGTCGATGTCTCTTTTTTGGTTTCTCCTTTTCTTTTTCTATGTTAATATACCTATGTCTTCCTTTCTTTCCTCATGTGTTTACCCGACTACCCCCCCCCCCCTTCTTGTGCCACTACCAATTTCAGGTTACTTATGGTCCGGCACTGTGTCAGAGTCGTAGTCATGGTATATCGTTAATTCAGTTGATTCCTACACTCTTTTATGTATGGCTAGCTTAAAAATTGTTTCCTACAATGTGAAGGGTTTAAATATCCCTGAAAAGAGATCAGGCCTACTACATACCTTACATACTGATGGGGCGGAGGTTGTTTTCTTACAGGAGACACATTTCAAGCGGGAGGCCTCCCCTGGCCTTCGCTCTCGTCACTTCCCCAATGGTTACTTTAACGATTATTCTGGAGCGAGGGCTAGGGGTGTTGCTATTCTTTTTGCCAAACATCTGAGATTGCTGGATGTCTCCGAAATGCTGATAGGTGATGGGAGGGGGATTCTGGTTAGAGCTACTATAGCCCATCAGACATTCACTTTTGTAAATCTCTACCTTCCGAACCGAGGCCAAACTCGGTTTCTTAGAGAATCACTAGAACTAATCGAGCAAAACCTGGTGGGCACGCTGGTAGTGGGAGGAGATCTTAGCTGGGTCCTTGAACCCCGCTTAGATTCCTCCTCTGGGTCTCCACGGAATACTTTTAAAGAGTTCAGACGATTTAGAACTGTTCTACATGATTTTCAACTAGTTGACGCCTGGCGTCTTTTACATCCTTCAGATAAAGATTATACTTTTTACTCACCACCACATAATTCATACTCTCGAATAGATTGCCTCTGCGTGAGCCATGCTCATCTGGATCTATTGATTGATGCGACCATCAGCCAAATAACAATTTCAGACCATGCCCCAATTACGCTCACACTTTCTCTCCGTCATCCTCCCCCCAAACACTGGCGCTGGCGATTCAATGAACAACTTCTTCGGGACCCTGTTTGTCGAGCCCAAATTGAGACAGTAATAGATGACTACATCTCTTTGAATGCAACTGGTGATGTATCCCCGGTTGTACTATGGGAGGCACATAAATGTGTGATTAGAGGTCAGTGCATACAATTAGGCTCACGTCTGAAAAAACAGAAGGTTGAATGTAGAAACACCTTACTAGAGAAAATAAAAAAACTGGAACTGACCCATAAATCCACGTTGGCGTCGGACACTTTTGCCGAACTCCAAACAGCGAGGCAAGCTCTTAATACTTTACTCAGTGACGGTACCCGCAGGGCGTTCCGTAAATGCCGACATAAATATCATAGATGGGGAAATAAACCCGGTAAACTTCTGGCACGTGCTCTTAGAGCTCAGAGATCTTTAACGTACATATCTAAACTCACGGGCACTGACGGGGTATCCCGGGCCTCTGATACATAGATAGCAGAGATTTTCCATAATTATTACTCAGCCTTGTACAACCTGACTTCCACGCGGACATCACCTGCACGCAAAGATCACGTACGCAACATACAGAATTTTTTAGATGAAATCACTTTCCCAACTCTCCCAACGGACATTGCTCAGGCCCTAGATGACCCTTTTACTGGGGAAGAACTGCTGGCTGCCCTAAAGTCATCTCCTAACGGTAAAAGCCCAGGGCCGGATGGTTTCCCAGTCACATATTATAAGGCCTTTCAGGAGAAACTCAGCCCCCTTCTCCTTCAGGCCTGCAATGCCATATCATCAACGACTCCTCTATCAGGCCAGTCCTTAAGCGCTCATATTACTGTCATCCCAAAGGACTCTAAAGACCCGACGCTCCCTTCCAACTATAGACCGATATCGCTATTAAATGTAGATGTTAAATTGTTTGCAAAACTTATGGCTAATCGCCTTAAACCATTACTGCCAGATATAATACACCCTGATCAGGTCGGCTTTGTTATGGGCAGAGAAGCAAGAGACAATACTATTAGAGTCATTGACCTGATAGCACATGCACAGATTACTGATAATCCTCTCATGCTCCTTTCAACAGATGCAGAAAAGGCCTTTGATCGGGTGGATTGGGATTTTATGGAGGCAGTGCTTCGGCGCTTGGGTCTGGGAGATGTTTTTCTGCAGAGAATTCTTTCATTATATAGAGCCCCGTCTGCTCGTGTTAGGGTGAATGGCGTTCTTTCTGAACCCATATTGATCTCCAACGGCACACGCCAGGGTTATCCGCTGTCACCCTTAATCTTTGTTCTATGCATGGAGGCCCTGGCTTGTGCAATAAGATCCAACCCTAACATTACGGGCCTGCAGGTGGGCAAAACTGACCATCGTCTGGCCCTCTTTGCAGACGACCTATTGGCGGTCATAACAAATCCTTTGATTTCTCTACCCAACCTTATGAACGAATTTATGCGGTTCGGAGACATGTCGAATTTTAAAATTAATTATTCAAAATCCATGGCAAAGAAGGTCACGCTCCCACCAGCCACGGTATCCCTCTTGTCGCAATCATTCCAATTCACATGGCAAAAATCCCATATTACATATTTAGGAATTCAAATCCCATCGGCACTCGCCACTATAGCTAGTATTAATCATACTCCTTTACTTCGCAAACTGCGACAGGAGATGAAGCACTGGCTCACGCAGAGGTTCTCATGGCTAGGCCGTATAAATATAGTAAAGATGAACATTCTCCCCAGGTTGTTATACCTTTTCCAAACCGTCTCTTTGAAACTCCCCCCACAATTCTTAGCTGAAGCACACAAGGCGATAAGCCATTTCATTTGGGGTGGCCGGAAGCCTAGGTTCAAGCATAGCCATTTATCTAGGCTGAAATCTCAAGGCGGGCAACAATTACCTATGATTTCAACATACTACCATGCCACACTACTACATAGAGTTATAGACTGGTCCCGCCCCGCTTCCCATAGGAAGCAGTGGGTTGACCTGGAGTCTTCTTCCACTAATCTTAACCTACAGGCAGTGCCCTGGTCCCCTAGATTTAGTCGCTTATCACATCCCACTGTGGGGCCCACCTTAGCTTTATGGCGGACACTTCGCTATAAGATGGGAATCACGTCTAAACGAACGTCCCTTATGCCTATTTTCGATAATCCGTTATTCCCCCCGGGAGGGTCTAATAAGATTGCTTCTAGATGGGGGGGGGGGGGGGGGGGGGGGGTGACTAGGGTAATTCACTTGATTGCACATGGCAAACTCAAAACGTTCTCTGAAATACAGAAAACGGGCGATATACCCGCTAAAGATTATTGGTTCTACCTTCAGGTTCACCACTTTGTTACCTCACAGCGAGAGGCGATAGACCTTTATAAGGCCCTCACTCCCTTTGAATCCATGTGCAGTCGGGAGATAGCCCCCTCACATGTAGTGTCAGGTATCTACAAGATTCTTCAACAGGGTTCCTTTCCTACGGTCCCTTCTTTCTGTGACGCCTGGGATAAAGATCTGATACATCGGGGAATCAAGATCCAATGGGACACACACTGCAGGGTTATGGCACAATGCTCCACTAGCCTGGACATTGTGGAAACACAATACAGGTTACTGACGAGATGGTATAGATGTCCGTCTCTCCTACATAAATTTTACCCCTCAGTTTCTCCCCTATGCTGGCGATGTAATAAGGATACTGGTACATTGATCCACATATGGTGGGATTGCCCGTCAATTATCCCATTTTGGAATACAATTATGGATCTATCAACAAAGATTTTGGGAGGCCCAGTTCCACCGGGTCCGGACTTTTGGCTACTATCACATTCAGATATACCCCTTTCTCGCTACAAGAAGTCCCTCCTTAAGCACTTAAATAATGCGGCAAGAGCTGTACTCCCGGTGCATTGGAGATCCACTAACCCACCAACAATATGGGAGTGGTTCCAACGCATTGACTTTTACATGCACATGGAAGATGTTTATTCTGCCGCCTTAGACAAATATTCGGACTATGTGGCTACCTGGTTTCTTTGGATTGACTTTAAGACCACTAAGACCTATGCTGACTATGCACCCTGATACACACTGACGATGGAAGTTGTTGGGGCCTCCACGTTGCCCTCTAAATGTTTTACGTCTGTGGCCTATCTGCCTCCCCCATTTTTCTTCTCCTTTCTCCCTTCTTCCCCTTGTCCCCCTCTCTTTGTTTGTTTCCAAATGTTTGCTATTTCACACTTTGTTTAAATACTGTGTTACTATGCAATATTGTTCCGGAGTTGCTCTTTATTTCAGATTCTGTAACTTCTGACGAACGTTACACAGTTTAGGATAACGTATATGAATCTGTTAATCTCTCTTTTTCGCAACCATTTACTGATGTTTTATAACTACAGTTGATAAGATATGAGACTGCTGTCTACGATCTATTTTTGATATGTATGTTGACATATTTGGAAAATGTTCTATATTGCAAAATGAAAAATAAAGAATAAAAAAAAAAAAAAAGTGATCAAAGTACAGAAATACATGTGCCATAGTGAGTACAGTTCAGTCTATGTAGCAGATTAATCACTGATTGGATGGTGATACTTACATTACGGGGAGACAGTATACGTATGTAAGGGATACGTTTAGCATCCCAATGGACACCACTTGGGAGACCGGCGCTGGAACAGCGGCAGCTGACATCCCAAAGGTAAGTATCAGGGTAACTGTTACGGTTAGGGCCCGGGGGTGTGTGTAAGGTGTGTGTGTGTGTGTGGGGGGGGGGATAGCCCTAGTCACCACTCCCCGAGGGTTAGCCCTAGCCGTCACCCCTGAATACTTACCATCCTCTGACGCTGGGACCTTCAATGTCGGAATGCCGGTGCCAGTCATGTGACCGCCGACATCCCGACGAGTGGTATTTCATACTGAACCTGTATGTAACACGCTAGTGTGTGATTAGACGTTTAAGTCACAAAGTAACCACAGTACTTTCACACAGTCTATGTAGAAGGTTAGTGTGTGATTTAATGGGGATGACACATAGTGAATGGTGAAGTCACAGGGTGGGCACAGATTTAAGAATGGTACATATTTTAATTTAGTACTACAGTTATACTAACAAATATGCTGCTGCAATTTATAATGACTCACCTGTCCAGCAAGGTACAGTGGCAGCTGCCTCCTCGGTTGTGTCCTCTGGTGAATTGCTAGCAGTATACCACAGCTGGCAGTGGGTTGATGACTAATGCGCATGCATAATGGCCTTCTGCACAAAAGCACTGTGCTTCAACCCGTTGGGGACTCAGCAAATATCGGAAGACTAAGCTGAAGCAGGAATTTTTTTGTTGGGTCTTCACTGCCGACAATAGTGACCATACTGCTAACTCTGTATGTAGATGGTATAAGCAGTACAGTCACAAACAGTAGTGAGTTGAGCTTACCTTTATCTGCTAAATACAGAACGGAGCTCATAACCCATTTAACAAGTGTTAAAGGGGTTATGGCTCATTCTTAAATGGAGCCCACAGTCTGTGGTACAAGTTAGTCTGTGATTAGATGGTGATGTCACAGAGTGACCATACTGTACTCATGTAGTCTGTGTAATAGGTCTGTGTGTGATTGGATGGTGATGTCACAGAGTGACCATACTGTACTCATGTAGTCTGTGTAATAGGTCTGTGTGTGATTGGATGGTGATGTCACAGAGTGACCATACTGTACTCATGTAGTCTGTGTAATAGGTCTGTGTGAGATTGGATGGTGATGTCACAGAGTGACCATACTGTACTCATGTAGCCTGTGTAATAGGTTTGTGTGTGATTGGATGGTGATGTCACAGAGTGACCATACTGTACTCATGTAGTCTGTGTAATAGGTTTGTGTGTGATTGGATGGTGATGTCACAGAGTGACCATACTGTACTCATGTAGTCTGTGTAATAGGCTTGTGTGTGATTGGATGGTGATGTCAGAGTGACCATACTGTACTCATGTAGTCTGTGTAATAGGTCTGTGTGTGATTGGATGGTGATGTCAGAGTGACCATACTGTATTCATGTAGTCTGTGTAATAGGTCTGTGTGAGATTGGATGGTGATGTCACAGAGTGACCATACTGTACTCATGTAGTCTGTGTAATAGGTTTGTGTGTGATTGGATGGTGATGTCACAGAGTGACCATACTGTACTCATGTAGTCTGTGTAATAGGTTTGTGTGTGATTGGATGGTGATGTCACAGAGTGACCATACTGTACTCATGTAGCCTGTGTAATAGGTTTGTGTGTGATTGGATGGTGATGTCACAGAGTGACCATACTGTACTCATGTAGCCTGTGTAATAGGTTTGTGTGTGATTGGATGGTGATGTCACAGAGTGACCATACTGTACTCATGTAGTCTGTGTAATAGGTTTGTTTGAGATTGGATGGTGATGTCACAGAGTGACCATACTGTACTCATGTAGCCTGTGTAATAGGTTTGTGTGTGATTGGATGGTGATGTCACAGAGTGACCATACTGTACTCATGTAGCCTGTGTAATAGGTTTGTGTGTGATTGGATGGTGATGTCACAGAGTGACCATACTGTACTCATGTAGCCTGTGTAATAGGTTTGTGTGTGATTGGATGGTGATGTCACAGAATAATTACAGTTCAGTCATTTGTGAAAGTACATTCATACAGTCTTTGGGGGGAATACAATTAGTCCCAATAATTTTTGGGCTTTTCACATTTATTGCTTCTGACAATTAGAGCCCTTTTTTCCAACTGAAAAATTACCTGTTTTCAGGCGAAAAATACATTGGGGGGAATTCAAATGTTTGAAAAGTCAGTTGGGTGTCTGTTTTTTCCTGTCTATTAGATAGGAAAAAACAGACACCCAACTGACTTTTCAAACAATTGAATATCCCCCATAGAGTCCACAATCAATTCACAGACCTATGTGTTTTCACTGCCGGCTTCCTGAAAACAGGCTAATTATCGGGGGATTGTTATTCAGGGTCTACTGAGGTCCCAAAAAGTGCTGCCGGCAGTCGCGCATGAGCACAGTCTCTAATCACCGGCAGAGAGGGACAGGGGGCATGACCAGCAGCTCACAGAGCACTGTCCATGCCCCCATAGTGATGAAAATGGGGGTGTGGCTTGCGATCGCAGCACTTGCCGTGAGGCCAGGCTCCCTGATTTACTGTATGTGCAACATCTCCACTTCTATAAACTCGCATTTTAGTAAAGCATATGATTAGATAATGATGTCACAGAGCTATGCAGCCTACAGGCAGATAGGTAGCGAAAGGTCATGGCAGTGAGGAGTGTTGTCTGTAGCTAAAGGAGATCTAATGATCCTATTTATTAACAAAGTTTCATTATGTGTTCAGAACATTGTGGGGTTATTCAGAGATGGATGCAGCACAGGGCAAGGCCATCCAGCATGTGTGGCGTCGCCTCACGATGCATCAGCAATTTAATTGTGGACGCACCGAATTAAGGTTGACCCCTGCCAGCGCAGCCTGGCTGCGCTGTCAGGAGGTCCACCACCATTTTTTAAAATGGAACAGCTGCATGTGACAGCATGCGTCGCCGCTCACCAAATGCCCATAAATTGCTGCATCGCCGCCCACCCAACGCCCGTCATTGTCAATCACGCTGCGGACACATACTTCAGGGATGTGTCTGCAATGTGAATGTCCACGCAGGTGCAATGTACGGCAAACTGTGATGTGGCTGCATTAGTGCGATTTGCTGCATCTTTCTGGTGAATCTATTGCCTTTGGTAACTAAATGGTGGTCCCAAAATAGGGGTGGTATTCATGTGACCGCCGGTCAGCTGACCGACAGTCACATGACCTCCTCCACGAGCCCGACGGCTCACTATCCCTATGGTCGGCATGCCGACCAACAGGGACTATTTCCACTCGTGGGTGTCCACGACACCCATAGAGTGGGAATAGAACCCGTGGCGACCGCAGGTCGCCACCGAGCCCGCAAGGGGCTTGTTGCACTCGCCCCTCCCGCCGGGATCTAGGCGTCGGTATGCTGCCGGGATCCCGACGTCAGTAAGCTGACCGGCGGTCTCCTGACCGCCGGTCAGCAGTACTACACCCCCAAAATAGAGATATTGTAGTTGCAGCCAGGTTAGCTCCCGCAGCTCCAGGTGAGTCTTGTAGTGGATGGCAGGTGCTGGGCAAAGCATCTCAAAGCCTTCTTTCTCTAACATGTCAGCGACACTCCCATAACATGCCCATGTGCTCCCCCCCCCCCCCCCTTCACTTCAGGCCACCTCCCAGACACTGCCTAGGAAGGAACACCCATCACTTTGCCTCAGGATTTCTTTTAACAGTTCTCCTGATGGCAATAGCATTTTTGTGCGTACACTGTGTTATGCATGTGCCGCAAGGGTTTACAGAATAATTTGCGCATGCGCAGTAGCAAAATCTCCCTTACGCCAGTGTCGGCATTGCATGCAGTTAGCGCTCACTACAGCTTGTGATATCATTCAAATAAAAAAGGGAGAAATACAGATCATCCATCCTGGAATATTAGCTTTTATTTGCAACAAAAATGAAAAAAGGTTAATAAATTTACACCTAAAATATACCCTTCTCGGGTGCTACAAGTACTCTGATGGCAAATGGCATCTTAAAAACAATGCAGATGTTATCCCTGGAATAGATGTGCCTTTCCTCACGCTGGGCCTGATTCTCAGTTGGGCGTGGCATCGTCTTTTGCTGCGTGTTGCTTCTGCGTGTTATGTTAATGGTACGGCTGATTTTCTAACTTGCAGCATTTTGAGACTGCACATGTCCGTCGTGGAGCGTCTTTAGACTCACCATCAGTAACTCTATAGCAGGTGCCATTTCTCTGCGTATTGCCTCCTGTGTGAGCCTTTCAGCAACACGTCAGCCTTGGCTTAGCCACCTACATGTTACATCCCAGGTACACCCATGAAATTCTAAAGGCCGTGTACCTGATACTGTACTGCGTGTCTGAGTGAAATCGGACCTCAGATGCATGCACAGCCATTGGCCAACAGCGTGCAGCATCCACACTAGGGATGGCCATCAATGGTTCAGTGCTACAGAATTGTTTATTTTTTTTCCCTTAAAGTGTCAGGATACGGAGCTTAGCCCCACCCCCTGACACCTGCAAAGCCACACCCCTTGGCTCTGATTGGCCTGCAGTTAATTTTACAGTAATGCGGGGGTGACCATCAATGGGTAAAACCATCAATGGATCACTTACAGAGGTTTGTACACCAGCGATGTTAAACGTCAATAGTACAATTGATGGTGACCATCAATGGATAACCAACCGATGGCCATCTCTAATACACACCACACCCACTTCTGAACCAGGTCCATTATCTGCTACTCTTTCTCCAGGAGGACCTACCGCACTCCTAGCATAATCATTAATATATTTTTACCTGAATGGAGCTTTCTCAAGGAGGGGGCACAACAATGCTGGAAACATCGATAAAATTGATAATCAACGAGTGATTCAGTTATATGCACATTGGTATACAGAGTGTGGCTTTCTCTTTCCATCATAAAAACATTAGAGATGAGCGGGTTCGGTTTCTCTGAATCCGAACCCGCACGAACTTCATGTTTTTTTTCACAGGTCCGAGCGACTCGGATCTTCCCGTCTTGCTCGGTTAACCCGAGCGCGCCCGAACGTCATCATGACGCTGTCGGATTCTCGCGAGACTCGGATTCTATATAAGGAGCCGCGCGTCGCCGCCATTTTCACACGTGCATTGAGATTGATAGGGAGAGGACGTGGCTGGCGTCCTCTCCATTTAGATTAGGAGAGAGAGAGAGAGATTGACCTGAGGCTGATACTGTAGAAGAGAGTGCAGAGTTTAGTGACTGACCACAGTGACCACCAGCAGTGCAGTTGTTTTATTTAATATATCCGTTCTCTGCCTGAAAAAAACGGTACACACAGTGACTCAGTCACATACCATATCTGTGTGCACTGCTCAGCCCAGTGTGCTGCATGCCTGCATCATCTATGTATATATTATATATCTGACTGTGCTCAGCTCACACAGCTTATAATTGTGGGGGAGACTGGGGAGCACTGCAGTGCCAGTTATAGGTTATAGCAGGAGCCAGGAGTACAAGACAGTCACATACCATATCTGTGTGCACTGCTCAGCCCAGTGTGCTGCATCATCTATGTATATATTATATATCTGACTGTGCTCAGCTCACACAGCTTATAATTGTGGGGGAGACTGGGGAGCACTGCAGTGCCAGTTATAGGTTATAGCAGGAGCCAGGAGTACATATTATATTAAAATTAAACAGTGCACACTTTTGCTGCAGGAGTGCCACTGCCAGTGTGACTGACCAGTGACCTGACCACACTGACCACCAGTATAGTTAGTAGTATACTATATTGTGATTGCCTGAAAAAGTTAAACACTCGTCGTGTGACTTCACTTGTGTGGTGTTTTTTTTTTTATTCTATAAAAAACTCATTCTGCTGACAGACAGTGTCCAGCAGGTCCGTCATTATATAATATATATACCTGTCCGGCTGCAGTAGTGATATATATATATTTTTTATATCATTATTTATCATCCAGTCGCAGCAGACACAGTACGGTAGTTCACGGCTGTAGCTACCTCTGTGTCGGCACTCGGCAGTCCATCCATAATTGTATACCACCTACCCGTGGTTTTTTTTTCTTTCTTCTTTATACATACATACTACTACATCTCTTTATCAACCAGTCTATATTAGCAGCAGACACAGTACAGTACGGTAGTTCACGGCTGTGGCTACCTCTGTGTCGGCACTCGGCAGTCCGTCCATAATTGTATACCACCTAACCGTGGTTTTTTTTTCTTTCTTCTTTATACATACATACTACGACATCTCTTTATCAACCAGTCTATATTAGCAGCAGACACAGTACAGTACGGTAGTTCACGGCTGTGGCTACCTCTGTGTCGGCACTCGGCAGTCCGTCCATAATTGTATACCACCTAACCGTGGTTTTTTTTTCTTTCTTCTTCATACATACATACTACGACATCTCTTTATCAACCAGTCTATATTAGCAGCAGACACAGTACAGTACGGTAGTTCACGGCTGTGGCTACCTCTGTGTCGGCACTCGGCAGTCCGTCCATAATTGTATACCACCTAACCGTGGTTTTTTTTTCTTTCTTCTTTATACATACATACTACGACATCTCTTTATCAACCAGTCTATATTAGCAGCAGACACAGTACAGTACGGTAGTTCACGGCTGTGGCTACCTCTGTGTCGGCACTCGGCAGTCCGTCCATAATTGTATACCACCTAACCGTGGTTTTTTTTTCTTTCTTCTTCATACATACATACTACGACATCTCTTTATCAACCAGTCTATATTAGCAGCAGACACAGTACAGTACGGTAGTTCACGGCTGTAGCTATCTCTGTGTCGGCACTCGGCAGTCCGTCCATAATTGTATACCACCTACCCGTGGTTTTTTTTTCTTTCTTCTTTATACATACATACTACGACATCTCTTTATCAACCAGTCTATATTAGCAGCAGACACAGTACAGTACGGTAGTTCACGGCTGTGGCTACCTCTGTGTCGGCACTCGGCAGTCCGTCCATAATTGTATACCACCTAACCGTGGTTTTTTTTTCTTTCTTCTTCATACATACATACTACGACATCTCTTTATCAACCAGTCTATATTAGCAGCAGACACAGTACAGTACGGTAGTTCACGGCTGTGGCTACCTCTGTGTCGGCACTCGGCAGTCCGTCCATAATTGTATACCACCTAACCGTGGTTTTTTTTTTCTTTCTTCTTCATACATACATACTACGACATCTCTTTATCAACCAGTCTATATTAGCAGCAGACACAGTACGGTAGTTCACGGCTGTAGCTACCTCTGTGTCGGCACTCGGCAGTCCGTCCATAATTGTATACTAGTATCCATCCATCTCCATTGTTTACCTGAGGTGCCTTTTAGTTGTGCCTATTAAAATATGGAGAACAAAAATGTTGAGGTTCCAAAATTAGGGAAAGATCAAGATCCACTTCCACCTCGTGCTGAAGCTGCTGCCACTAGTCATGGCCGAGACGATGAAATGCCAGCAACGTCGTCTGCCAAGGCCGATGCCCAATGTCATAGTACAGAGCATGTCAAATCCAAAACACCAAATATCAGTAAAAAAAGGACTCCAAAACCTAAAATAAAATTGTCGGAGGAGAAGCGTAAACTTGCCAATATGCCATTTACCACACGGAGTGGCAAGGAACGGCTGAGGCCCTGGCCTATGTTCATGGCTAGTGGTTCAGCTTCACATGAGGATGGAGGCACTCAGCCTCTCGCTAGAAAAATGAAAAGACTCAAGCTGGCAAAAGCAGTAGCACCGCAAAGAACTGTGCGTTCTTCGAAATCCCAAATCCACAAGGAGAGTCCAATTGTGTCGGTTGCGATGCCTGACCTTCCCAACACTGGACGTGAAGAGCATGCGCCTTCCACCATTTGCACGCCCCCTGCAAGTGCTGGAAGGAGCACCCGCAGTCCAGTTCCTGATAGTCAGATTGAAGATGTCAGTGTTGAAGTACACCAGGATGAGGAGGATATGGGTGTTGCTGGCGCTGGGGAGGAAATTGACCAGGAGTATTCTGATGGTGAGGTGGTTTGTTTAAGTCAGGCACCCGGGGAGACACCTGTTGTCCGTGGGAGGAATATGGCCGTTGACATGCCTGGTGAAAATACCAAAAAAATCAGCTCTTCGGTGTGGAACTATTTCAACAGAAATGCGGACAACAGGTGTCAAGCCGTGTGTTCCCTTTGTCAAGCTGTAATAAGTAGGGGTAAGGACGTTAACCACCTCGGAACATCCTCCCTTATACGTCACCTGCAGCGCATTCATAATAAGTCAGTGACAAGTTCAAAAACTTTGGGTGACAGCGGAAGCAGTCCACTGACCAGTAAATCCCTTCCTCTTGTAACCAAGCTCACGCAAACCACCCCACCAACTCCCTCAGTGTCAATTTCCTCCTTCCCCAGGAATGCCAATAGTCCTGCAGGCAATGTCACTGGCAATTCTGACGAGTCCTCTCCTGCCTGGGATTCCTCCGATGCATCCTTGCGTGTAACGCCTACTGCTGCTGTTGTTGCTGCTGGGAGTCGATGGTCATCCCAGAGGGGAAGTCGTAAGACCACTTTTACTACTTCCACCAAGCAATTGACTGTCCAACAGTCCTTTGCGAGGAAGATGACATATCACAGCAGTCATCCTACTGCAAAGCGGATAACTGAGGCCTTGGCATCCTGGGTGGTGAGAACCGTGGTTCCGGTATCCATCATTACTGCAGAGCCAACTAGAGACTTGTTGGAGGTACTGTGTCCCCGGTACCAAATACCATCTAGGTTCCATTTCTCTAGGCAGGCGATACCGAAAATTTACACAGACCTCAGAAAAAGAGTCACCAGTGTCCTAAAAAATGCAGCTGTACCCAATGTCCACTTAACCACGGACATGTGGACAAGTGGAGCAGGGCAGGGTCAGGACTATATGACTGTGACAGCCCACTGGGTAGATGTATGGACTCCCGCCGCAAGAACAGCAGCGGCGGCACCAGTAGCAGCATCTCGCAAACGCCAACTCTTTCCTAGGCAGGCTACGCTTTGTATCACCGGTTTCCAGAATACGCACACAGCTGAAAACCTCTTACGGCAACTGAGGAAGATCATCGCGGAATGGCTTACCCCAATTGGACTCTCCTGTGGATTTGTGGCATCGGACAACGCCAGCAATATTGTGTGTGCATTAAATATGGGCAAATTCCAGCACGTCCCATGTTTTGCACATACCTTGAATTTGGTGGTGCAGAATTATTTAAAAAATGACAGGGGCGTGCAAGAGATGCTGTCAGTGGCCAGAAAAATTGCGGGACACTTTCGGCGTACAGGCACCACGTACAGAAGACTGGAGCACCACCAAAAACTACTGAACCTGCCCTGCCATCATCTGAAGCAAGAAGTGGTAACGAGGTGGAATTCAACCCTCTATATGCTTCAGAGGTTGGAGGAGCAGCAAAAGGCCATTCAAGCCTATACAATTGAGCACGATATAGGAGGTGGAATGCACCTGTCTCAAGCGCAGTGGAGAATGATTTCAACGTTGTGCAAGGTTCTGATGCCCTTTGAACTTGCCACACGTGAAGTCAGTTCAGACACTGCCAGCCTGAGTCAGGTCATTCCCCTCATCAGGCTTTTGCAGAAGAAGCTGGAGACATTGAAGGAGGAGCTAACACGGAGCGATTCCGCTAGGCATGTGGGACTTGTGGATGGAGCCCTTAATTCGCTTAACAAGGATTCACGGGTGGTCAATCTGTTGAAATCAGAGCACTACATTTTGGCCACCGTGCTCGATCCTAGATTTAAAGCCTACCTTGGATCTCTCTTTCCGGCAGACACAAGTCTGCTGGGGTTGAAAGACCTGCTGGTGAGAAAATTGTCAAGTCAAGCGGAACGCGACCTGTCAACATCTCCTCCTTCACATTCTCCCGCAACTGGGGGTGCGAGGAAAAGGCTCAGAATTCCGAGCCCACCCGCTGGCGGTGATGCAGGGCAGTCTGGAGCGACTGCTGATGCTGACATCTGGTCCGGACTGAAGGACCTGACAACGATTACGGACATGTCGTCTACTGTCACTGCATATGATTCTCTCACCATTGAAAGAATGGTGGAGGATTATATGAGTGACCGCATCCAAGTAGGCACGTCACACAGTCCATACTTATACTGGCAGGAAAAAGAGGCAATTTGGAGGCCATTGCACAAACTGGCTTTATTCTACCTAAGTTGCCCTCCCACAAGTGTGTACTCCGAAAGAGTGTTTAGTGCCGCCGCTCACCTTGTCAGCAATCGGCGTACGAGGTTACATCCAGAAAATGTGGAGAAGATGATGTTCATTAAAATGAATTATAATCAATTCCTCCGCGGAGACATTGACCAGCAGCAATTGCCTCCACAAAGTACACAGGGAGCTGAGATGGTGGATTCCAGTGGGGACGAATTGATAATCTGTGAGGAGGGGGATGTACACGGTGATATATCGGAGGGTGATGATGAGGTGGACATCTTGCCTCTGTAGAGCCAGTTTGTGCAAGGAGAGATTAATTGCTTCTTTTTTGGGGGGGGTCCAAACCAACCCATCATATCAGTCACAGTCGTGTGGCAGACCCTGTCACTGAAATGATGGGTTGGTTAAAGTGTGCATGTCCTGTTTTGTTTATACAACATAAGGGTGGGTGGGAGGGCCCAAGGACAATTCCATCTTGCACCTCTTTTTTCTTTTATTTTTCTTTGCGTCATGTGCTGTTTGGGGAGGGTTTTTTGGAAGGGACATCCTGCGTGACACTGCAGTGCCACTCCTAAATGGGCCTGGTGTTTGTGTCGGCCACTAGGGTCGCTAATCTTACTCACACAGTCAGCTACCTCATTGCGCCTCTTTTTTTCTTTGCGTCATGTGCTGATTGGGGAGGGTTTTTTGGAAGGGACATCCTGCGTGACACTGCAGTGCCACTCCTAAATGGGCCCGGTGTTTGTGTCGGCCACTAGGGTCGCTAATCTTACTCACACAGTCAGCTACCTCATTGCGCCTCTTTTTTTCTTTGCGTCATGTGCTGATTGGGGAGGGTTTTTTGGAAGGGACATCCTGCGTGACACTGCAGTGCCACTCCTAAATGGGCCCGGTGTTTGTGTCGGCCACTAGGGTCGCTAATCTTACTCACACAGTCAGCTACCTCATTGCGCCTCTTTTTTTCTTTGCGTCATGTGCTGATTGGGGAGGGTTTTTTGGAAGGGACATCCTGCGTGACACTGCAGTGCCACTCCTAAATGGGCCCGGTGTTTGTGTCGGCCACTAGGGTCGCTAATCTTACTCACACAGTCAGCTACCTCATTGCGCCTCTTTTTTTCTTTGCGTCATGTGCTGATTGGGGAGGGTTTTTTGGAAGGGACATCCTGCGTGACACTGCAGTGTCACTCCTAAATGGGCCCGGTGTTTGTGTCGGCCACTAGGGTCGCTAATCTTACTCACACAGTCAGCTACCTCATTGCGCCTCTTTTTTTCTTTGCGTCATGTGCTGATTGGGGAGGGTTTTTTGGAAGGGACATCCTGCGTGACACTGCAGTGCCACTCCTAAATGGGCCCGGTGTTTGTGTCGGCCACTAGGGTCGCTTATCTTACTCACACAGTCAGCTACCTCATTGCGCCTCTTTTTTTCTTTGCGTCATGTGCTGATTGGGGAGGGTTTTTTGGAAGGGACATCCTGCGTGACACTGCAGTGCCACTCCTAGATGGGCCAGGTGTTTGTGTCGGCCACTAGTGTCGCTTAGCTTAGTCATCCAGCGACCTTGGTGCAAATTTTAGGACTAAAAATAATATTGTGAGGTGTGAGGTATTCAGAATAGACTGAAAATGAGTGGAAATTATGGTTTTTGAGGTTAATAATAATATGGGATCAAAATGACCCCCAAATTCTATGATTTAAGCTGTTTTTTAGTGTTTTTTTAAAAAAACACCCGAATCCAAAACACACCCGAATCCGACAAAAAAAATTCGGTGAGGTTTTGCCAAAACGCGGTCGAACCCAAAACACGGCCGCGGAACCGAACCCAAAACCAAAACACAAAACCCGAAAAATTTCAGGCGCTCATCTCTAAAAAACATCAATGTTATATCTGTGGGGATACCAGGTTTAGGTATGCCTATGGGTCATATTCACCTTGACAAAGGGCAAATGTTTATAACTTACTCTTACATAAGCAATAGCAAAGGTACAACAATACTTTTATTGCACAGCAGGCAATGTAACCGTGTACTGTAAAGTGTAACCACAATAACAACAATATGTTTACTATATATAAAGAAATACCATTAAGTATCAACACACCTGAAGCGCCCTCTTCCTAATGACAGTCTCTGCTACTGTGTGCTTTTTAGCATTTGATTGTCTTGCGCTTACTGGCACTAGTGGGGTGCAAAGATTAGCTGATGTGTAAACTGCTTAATGATCCTATACCAGCGTGATAGGGCACAGTTACTAGTCAGCTCACTCCAGTGGGTACACCAGATCAACTGTACCAATGACGGCTCCTGATGGAGAAAGATATCAGTATCTATGCAGTTGTTTGCTAATAGCGTATACCCACTTCAAGGGTTCTGCATAAACTCATCATTTTTGTGATGTCACAGGTCTCCCATTAGATCCAAGCTTTATGTGAGTGTGCAAGGGAAGGGGCTAACTGAGAGCACCCTTTCCTAGCTTTAACAGAGCAGCACATCTGGATTGATATTAGCTATAACATAACGCACCTTATCACTCAGTTAACATATAGCATATATGCTGGCAATTAGTCTTTCAGTCCTGAAGGGATCAATATGATTTGCCGGCGTACGGGAGGCTGTCAGAATACCGACAGGGTGGAGGTAAGACTGTTCCCCTCGTCCCCTACCCCCTAACCCTCTCTTCCTGCAGTCTAACCCTAACCTCCCCTATTAGTGCTGACTCTAACCTCCCCCGCAGTGGTGCTTAAACCTAACCCCCCTGCCCTGCAGCCTAACCCTCACCTTTACTGCCTAAAGGTAAGACTGTTCCTCCCGTCCCCTACCCCCTAGCCCTCTGTTCCCGCAGTCTAACCCTAACCTCCCCTATTAGTGCTGACCCTAACCTCTCCCGCAGTGGTGCTTAAACCTAACCCCCCTGCCCTGCAGCTTAACCCTCACCCTTACTGCCTAAAGGTAAGACTGTTCCTCCCGTCCCCTACCCCCTAGCCCTCTCTTCCCGCAGTCTAACCCTAACCTCCCCTATTAGTGCTGACCCTAACCTCCCCCGCAGTGGTGCGTAAACCTAACCCCCCTGCCCTGCAGCTTAACCCTCACCCTTACTGCCTAAACCTAATCCTCCCCCCAGGGGTGCCTGAACCCCTTCCCCCATACAGCAGCTGAACCCTAACCTCCCCCCTCCTACAGTTTATTCTAATCCCCCTGGGGCCACTTAAACCTAACCCTTCCCTCCCCCGGCCCTAACAGGCCTGCTACACTTACTATCGGGATGCCAGCTGGTGGGATTCCGGCGTCAATCTCCTGACCCAGCTGGGATTCCGGCGTTAGCATTCTGATGCATTTTGGGATTTCCAACATCAGCATTTCGACTGCTGGGATCCTGACCGTATCCCATCCTGACCTATCCAGGACTTAAGAGCTCTAAGGAGCAAGGAAAATTGATGTGTCCTTTTCACTACAATGTACGAGATGAGTTACCTGAACATGAGGTTAGCAATCCCTCATCTCGTCACATTGTCTGCAAAATATCTTATGCTATATATGATTTGAAACATCAAGAAATTCGAAACTTATGACTGACTATTGCGCTCGCATAGAGAGGCTAAGTCAAATGCGGACGCTAATTGCACTGCTGCTGCATCTTTGTACTCAGCAGCGGTGTGAAAATATGCAAACGATGTAGAAGACTTCTTAAGCCCACTGCAGGCTTCTATGATCTGCTGCTGTGTCCGAGGATGTACCATCGGGTCAACTTCTCAGGTTACATTAGGTTGCTTAAACTAGTGTTGCTGCATCCGAGGAAGCAGCCACTGGCATCAACACACCCAGAAAACTGGTCCGACCTGCCCCCATTTCCCAAAATGCTACCTGTCATAACCCCAAATGCCAGCAGCATGTCAATCATGAAAATGGGGTGTACTAATTATCCTTGCCTGCTATGTTGGAGGGGCCGGCAGGGGTATGGATTCGCCGCCGCTGCACCCCCCTGACTCAACATTGGCCCTATTTCAATGGTAACCCCTTGTAGTCCCTAAACTGAACCACTACGTGCTTGAAGATATTGTGATATCAGCTAGGGCCGCTATCACCCAGAGGTGGAAGTCCACCCCCTTAGAAATTTGAAATATTCAATTCCATTTGAAATGGAGACGCTAGAGACTCTATTCCACTAAATCCTCCCACCCATCATGAAATAGCATCCTTGGCATATGTACATCATGGAGGGCAGAGGTGCTCCCACATGGTGTCCAAGTGCACAAAGCCCCACTTGCCATTTTGATTTGAACTTAACCCCTGAAACGGGGCCCGATATGTCATTTGCCCATGTGTTTCTACATGTACATGTACTGATATTCTGCTTCGCCTATATATCGTTGTACTAACTTTTCAAACTATTTTTTTCTTGTATAAATAACTATTAGGAATGTCTTGTCACCCCCTCCCTGTTTACCCCTCCCATCTTCCCTGTTCACTTTCTGTACCCCATTTTTCTTGCAGGATAACTTTGGGTCTTCTTCAGGCCATGTAGGCATCCCGACTCTTGGCACTATAAATAACTGTTGGTACTTGCTCTTAACAGAGCCCTGCCCCTGCCACAAGTGAATGGCCACCCACCGTTTTTCAGAAATTTGGTCCTTTTGGCTGGATTATTATGGAGCATCCTTTCCATTCTCCCATGGCCACTGAGCAGGACTAATTGTTTGGAACTCACTGATTGGAGCCTGGCCCCCAAATCCACACCCCCTCCGCCACACCACCAACAAATCAGATATCTTTATTATTTATTATATTGTTAACCTGTTTGTCTTATGCAATACATGGCTTTCCCCCGCCCACCCCCCTCCGCACACTCATGACAGCTCCTCATACAGCACAGGCACACACTGAGATGGCTGCAACTTCAACTCCTCCTACCAGTAGCTGCTGGCAGATAGACAGTGCTCGGGCTGTAAGAGACTGCTGCCTTTTTTTTAGTTTCTAATTATAGATCAATAATAGGCCCAACAATAAACATGTATCAACTATATATGGCATGTAGGCAGAGCTTTCTTGCATGGCCATTATATATATTATATATATACTGTGTATGTAGATAGATAGATAGATAGATAGATAGAGTCAATGGATATTGTAGTAAAATAATGGCCTAACATTGAATATTTTCCTCATCGACTGTCATTTAATTTTTCTGCACATTTAAATTTTGCCTAAAGGTGGCAGCACAAGGTAGTGTATGGTTTATATAAATTCATATACAACTTACAATGCTGTTTATTACCACATGAAAGCGTCATCGTGTGTACTTGTCTTGTAGATCACAAATCTAATCTAATCAAATTCTCTGCATTTTGTGCCCGGCACTCCTAAGACAACATTTCATTATTATGAACTGTAGAATTATTTTTGTCCATTCAGCGTGTTGGAAATAAACACAGTTTGTGATACATTAATAATGAACCCATAATGTGGCGTGTGTATCCTGGGCAAGTCCTATTATTTTATTAGTGTTTTCTGTTTCGGCGTTGTCAGTTATTGATGCCTTTAGTTGAATGTAGAGATGGAAAAACTAATCCTGTCCATAAATGCTACTTGGAGAAGGGGTGATGCAACCTCAGTGGCTGTCAAATGTAAACAACCAGTCCAAGAAGCAGTTGCCTCTAGTATATGACGGTTGCTTAACTCTATGCCAACACATAAAAAAGTGCTACATGCATTGTAGCTAGAAAGTAAAGCTGGGTACACATTAAACGATGTGTGTACCTAGTGACATCAGCAGCAACGGGACCCATCGGGGGAGCCAGCTAGCAATGTCTTCCGTCGGTCATGCATGTACAGCCAACAGGAGGTCGCTGATGACGCGCATCATCAGCAACATAGCAGGTTCTAGATAATGTGCCCCATATGTCTGTCCACTCCAAATGTACAGTATATCCAGCGTAAAGGAAGTGGCATATATGGACCATCAAACTCATCAATTTGCTCGGCCACTAGCATAATGCCATCTCTGCACGGTATTTTGCATAACTAACCATAGGCGGTACTGTAGCTTTGCAAGAGTGTTGCTGTCAGTCAATCGCAGACCAGCTCAGTTACTAGGTAATTTGTGCTGTACACATACAGTGCAGTGGCAATGAACAGATGAGTAAACCCCTGCGCTGGATAATGTAGGCAGCAAATGGATATCTACCAGTGTTATCAAAACTGGGATAGGCAACAATAACAAAAAAGGGATTGGATATCTTATGCGCCCAACATTTGATAAGGTAAAACAGATACTTAATCATGTGAAAGTTCTTGTGTAGCAAGTCCAAAAAGTTCTCCTTTATCACTCCTTTACGCTGGAAGACCCAAGTTGTTTCCTCCAAACGAATGCCGTGGATGGCAACAGGGGAAAGGAGAAAAACAAACAGAAAAAATCCAATATGTAGTACAGTCTTTTCCACAGTCAGAAATATAGATCAATTCGGGAAAACGGGTTCCTCAGAAGCAAATTCCCACTCCATGGGGTATATTTACTAATATTTGTGTTTTTGCCGTTTTTAAGGGTGTTTGAACTCGAATGGTATCGGGTGCATTTTACTGCAACTTTTTGAATCCTGATACGGTCATTTACTAATCTGCCGAGTTTGCAACATTCGTCTTTTCCGATGTCGATGTGATTCGTAATGTCAGGCAGTGTTTTACGGGAGTGATGAGTTAAACACTGCCTGACAAAACACAAGGAATCCCGGCCGGATCTGTGAGATCCGTGCAGGGCTTCATTGTGCACCTTAAAAAAAAAATTAAAGTGTTAAAATTTAAAAAAAAAATTGCGTGGGGTCCCCCCTCCTAAGCAAAACCAGTCTCAGGCTCTTTGAACGGGTCCTGGTTGCAAAAATATGGGGGAAAAATTGACAGGGGTTCCCCCATATTTGAACAACCAGCACCGGGCTCTGCGCCTGATCCTGGTGCCAAAAATACGGGGGACAAAAAGCGTAGGGGTCCCCCGTATTTTTAATACCAGCACCGGGCTCCACTAGTCAGAGAGATAATGCCACAGCCGGGGATACTTTTATATAGGTCCCTGCGGCCCTGGCATTAAATCACTAACTAGTCACCCCTGGCCGGGGTACCCTGGAGGAGTGGGGACCCCTTAAATGAAGGGGTCCCCCCCCTCCAGCCACCCAAGGGCCAGGGGTGAAGCCCGAGGCTGTCCCCCCCATCCAAAGGCTGCGGATGGGGGGCTGATAGCCATGTGTAAAAAAAAGAATATTGTTTTTTGTAGCAGTACTACAAGTCCCAGCAAGCCTCCCCCGCAAGCTGGTACTTGGAGAACCACAAGTACCAGCATGCGGGGGGGGGGAACGGGCCCGCTGGTACCTGTAGTACTACTACTACAAAAAATACCCAAATAAAAACAGAACTCACACACCTTGAAAGTAAAACTTTATTACATACATGCACACCTACATTCACACATACTTACCTATGTTCACACAAGGGTCGGTCCACTTCTCCAAGTAGAATCCATGGGGTACCTGTGAATAAAATTATACTCACAAAAATCCAGTGTAGATCGGTCCTCTTCTGAGCTTGTAATCCACGTACTTGGCAAAAAAACAAACCGAAAAACCCGAACCACGCACTGAAAGGGGTCCCATGTTTACACATGGGACCTCTTTCCCCGACTGCCGAGACCCCCCGTGATTCCTGTCACAGAGGGTCCCTTCAGCCAATCAGGGAGCGCCACGTCGTGGCACTCTCCTGATTGCCTGTGCGCTCCTGAGCTGTCAGTCAGGCTGCGCACGGCAGAGATACAATGTAGCGCATAGGCGCTACATTGTATCCAATGGTGGGAACTTTGCGGTCAGCGGTGAGGTTACTCGCGGGATAGGTAAACCACACAAATAGGGCCCTCATGTGCTCACCGTTCCTGCCGGATACCATAGGTGAATGGTCTGGGTGTATCCTGGAGGTGGAGTTTTTTTATTCTTGGATACACCCAGACCATTCACCTATGGTATCCGGCAGGAACGGTGAGCACATGAGGGCCCTATTTGTGTGGTTTACCTATCCAGCTGAGTTATATATGACATCATCCTAGGTTTTTTCTTTGTCATAACATCGTGGTGTATCCCTTTTTATTATTGTTATATGTTTTATTATTTTTTTATCAATAAATCTACCGTTGTATTATTGTCATACGGTGAACATTTTTTGGATTTTGGCTGCCCCGAGTGGAGAGGAAAAGAAAACGCTATATGATTGTATCGACTTGTCTCAAGTAAGCTTGAGTGTAAGCTGAATAGAAATACTTTTATTTGGTTATTAGAAAATTATCTGGTACTATTGTTTCCATCTCTATCTACCAGTGAGCATTAATCCATTCCAGCACATTTGTGGTGATCCTTAAAGAAAGTTTTTTCCACCTTGTGGGAGAGGGTATATAATATCCTACCCCCATGTGATAATTTAGAGAGAAGGATTATCTACACATTGTTTTTGTATCTTTCCATTTTCCATTTAATATCCATGGACGGGAGCATGTGAAAACGTCATCCCTTCTGTGTGAAAACGATTAAAGAAACCGTTATTAGTTTACATCTGCTTGTTACAAGTAAGCCACGTGTAAGATGAAATTCTTTCTGACCATTTGGGTAGTACATGTGAATTTACTGTGAGAAGTAAAAGATAAAGAAAAAGATACCTTTATGTGCATGAGAATACTTGTTTTATGTAAGCTTACAAAGTGAGCACGAATTAGGAGACATCATCACGTTGTTTTGGGTGGTCCCCTAACATAGATCATACACGGAGTGGGAATTTGCTTCTGAGGAACCTGTTTTCCCGAATTGATCTATATTTCTGACTGTGGAAAAGACTGTACTACATATTGGATTTTTTCTGTTTGTTTTTCTCCTTTCCCCTGTTGCCATCCACGGCATTCATTTGGAGGAAACAACTTGGGTCTTCCAGCGTAAAGGAGTGATAAAGGAGAACTTTTTGGACTTGCTACACGAGAACTTTCACACGATTAAGTATCTGTTTTACATACAGTGCAGTGTACTGAACCAGGAATAAAAATTGCTGAATAACTTATCACGTAAATACAGTCTGCGCTGGGACAGGTAGTTGTCGGTGGCACTCACCTGGCTATACTCATTGTTATATAACACTGATTTAGGGGTGTATTTACTAAGCCTTGGATGGCGATAAAGCAGACGGACATGGCCTGTGACATGGCAGTTAGGAGCCGATTGGCTGGTCATTTATCTCCGTCGACTTTATCTCCATCCAAGGCTTAGTAAATAGACCCCTTCTTATTGTGGTGATAATTAAGCTGCAATATCATACTTTTTGTTGACATTTTCACTATCTTAATAAAATACTCTAGATCCCTTAATGATTCTGTTGCCCTCCGTCTCTGCACCCACACATGCTAAAAACTTCCACCACTGGGAAAACGCCACAAAGGTGGAGTCAGGATCCCATGAGCGATGGAAAGAGCAACAGCAGCGTGTTATAAAATAATGAATCAGTACTTTGGAGGGACAATCCAGATGTCATACAATAAAGAGGCATGGATCTATCAGATTTTAGGTGTTATCACTCACAAATGGGGTATGAACAAATTTGTTCTGATGATTTTTGGAGTGCTGGAATGTATAGAATAATAGACACCATCTTGTCTAAATGTCACACAAAACTATTGCAAGAAGACTTGACAATTGAAATATGTAATGTGATTTTGTCTTGACTTCAGTATGTTAGTATCTGTAGAGTGTCTAGTCACAGCCATTTTCACTCTGTAAAAGCTCTACTCTAATCTAATCTAGTGGTGGAGAACGGGACTGGTTCCGTAGTTTTAATGGGACATGTTTTATGACTCACAGATACACATTGCCAAATGCAAAAAAAGCTTCAAATACACAATCCCAATGTAATGTAAGGCAGTCTCTATGTCCCCACATTACATACCTCCCAACTTTATCATAATTATTTTAAGACATAACTGAAGTTACACAGAGCAGTACTTTGGGAAGACTGAAGTTTCAATTCATTAAAGTGGTTGTTTTAAAGTGGTTGGACTTTTCTGGTGAGTCTTGCACACTGCATTGTCTCCAAATATTTCCGTCTCTCCACAATCATAGACATCCTTTAGTTTGCATGGGTATCTACTGAGAATGGAGAGTACTGTAGGTGTTTTATTTACTAAGCTCTTCGGGTTCTAAACCCCAGCGCTTCTGATAGTGTTTATGCCTGAAATTGAAAAGGCCAATGCTTTTACTAGCTGTGTTTTGCTACTAAAATCATTAATCATTGCCATTTTGTATTTCAGGTATAAACACGATCGGAAGCGCCTTAGTAAATAAACCCCTAGACATGAACCTATGTGCTGGGCAGGTCATCCATGCACACTAATGTATTGTGTTTTTCACTGCACATCCCATGCGACTTGTAAAGTCAGGTCCACTTACACTTGCAGGAAATGTGGACTAAAATATTAGAGACAGACCCCAATAACAAAGAAATATTCTAATGAAATAAATGGCAAAGTTCAATTATATTTCACTTGTTACAAGTCCTTCAAAATGATGGACACCAGGGCCAGATTATGAGGGGAGGGGGGGGGGGGGGGGGTATTTGCTACTCACACTAAAGCTTTTATATATATATATATATATATACATACATACACATGCTGTACAGTATATCTGTAATGAGCAGATTATAATGATGCTGCAGTATACACACCAGTACTGGCACGTTTAGGCTCCCGGGGGTAGAGGACACCAGTAGCCACCAGCAACGGCGGCGGAGTCTGGGCATGGCCTGTGTGGGATGTGGAGGGATGAGGACAGGACCCTGCCCCTCCGCCAGCACGCAGTATATATAAAGCAACTGCGCCAGTTATCTGCCTCATCCTCACCTGCATCATCTGCAGCCCCAGTACTGACCACTCCTCCTCCCGGTTAGGAGGGGGTGAGACCACACAAGGTCTCACTCCTTCCTGCCAGACTGATTCACCTTCTTCCCCAGTTGGTAAGTGGCCACACATGTCCCCGATGCCTCCACTCTGAGCACTGCTGGACCGTCTGGTGGTTCCTGCATGATGGCAAGTAACCTGGGGTTGCAGCATAGTTTTTGGAGGAGGAGGTGCAGAGTATTCGGTATATGGCAGGAGCAGTATATGGAGGAGGTGAGTGCCCTGTATATAGGGGGCACTATATGGAGGGGTATGGAGGTGCAGTGTGTACATAGGGGCAGTATATGGTGGGTGGTGCAGAATATGAAAGATGGGGGTGCAGTGTACATAGGGTGTGTGCAGAGCCGACCATAGGCATAGGCAAACTAGGCAATTGCCTAGGGCATTTGATATGCCTAGGGGCATCATCAGCTTCTGCTGATTAAAATGATATGCAACATGCCTATATTCTGTATGTAGCATTTCATATGCAGATACAGCCACAGTCTCACACAGTATATAGGCATGCTGCATATCAGTTTCATCAGCAGAAGCTGCTTGTGCATCCTAGCCGGGTGTAGTACGGGTGACCGGCGGTCTCCTGACCGCCGGTCACCTTACCGACGCCGGGATCCCGACAGCATACCGACGCCGGGATCCCGGCGGGGAGGGGCGAGTGCAGCAAGCCCCTTGCGGGCTCGGTGGCGACCTGCGGTCGCCACGGGTTCTATTCCCACTCTATGGGTGTCGTGGACACCCACGAGTGGAAATAGTCCCTGTTGGTCGGCATGCCGACCATCGGGATAGTGAGCCGTCGGGCTCACGGAGGAGGTCATGTGACTGTCGGTCAGCCGACCGGCGGTCACATGACTACCACCCTCCTAGCCACATAGCAATGCAAATAAGATCGATGCATTTTCATTTAAAAAAAAAAGTGCCCGACGTTGGCATTGATGCAAGATTTGTGAGGATACATCTGTATCCAAGCAGAGGCAGAGGTCACAGTGTTAGTGGAAGTGTGAGTGCTGTGTGCATGTGAGTGGGTTGGTTGTGCAGTAGTGTTCAGAATATGTGTAAGGAGCATTATGTGTGTCATGTAAACATGCATTAATAATGTGCAACATATGTGTAAAGGGCCACTATGTGTGTCATTATGTGTATAAGGGCATTAATAATGTGCGGCATATGTGTAACAGGCTACTACTGTATGTGTGTCATTATGTGTATAGGGGCACTAATAATGTGCAGCAAATGTGTAGGGGGCACTATGTGTGTCATTATGTATATAAGGGCATTAATAATGTGCGGCATATGTGTAAGGGACATTATGTGTAAAAGGGCATTTATAAAGGTTGTCATAATGTGTAAGGTGCATTATGTTTATAAGGACATTAATGTGTCTCATATGTGTAAGGGGCATTACTGTGTGGAATTGTGTATAAATGCATTACTAATGTGTGGCATTATGTGTATAAGGTGCTCTACTATGTGGCGTTGCATATAGAAAGGGCACTACTGTGTCATCTAATGTGAATAAAGAGCAATAAGGTGTGGTGTAATGTGAATAAGGAGCAATTCAGTGTGATGTAATGTGAATAAGTGGCTCTACTGTGAGGAGTAACGTTTATAAGGTAAAGTGATACTACTGTGGGATGTAATATGAATTATGGACACTATCGCAAGATAAAATGCGAATTAAGTTGCAGTTCTGTGTGGCGTAATAGGAATTGGGGTTACTATTGTGTGGCCATGCCCCTTCCCAGCAAGAAGATGCCCCTTTTTGGGCTGTGCGTCAAATGTGCGAACTGTTCCTATTTAAAATATAGGGGGTACCAGGACTGCTTTGGGTGAGGGGTAATGGTGCTGGGAAAGAGGTGCAAGGTCAGAGGAAGAACCAGCGGTGGTGCTAGGGGGCACCAGCCAAAATCTTGCCTAGGGCATCATATTGGTTAGGGCCGGCTCTGGGTGTGTGTGTGAGTGTGACCCGAAGGGAGCTCTGTCGGGTGCCCTCCAGTGGCCACCGGCGGCAACAGAGGATCAGCATTAGTTTTTTATATAAATCATTATAAATGGCAACTGCCACGGCAAAAATCTACCCCTACCACTACCCCCCCCCCCCTCTCTCTCTCTCTCTCTCTCCCTCTCTCCATGTGCAGCAAGTGTGAAACAGATCAGTATTTTTAATTAATTAGCAGCAGGCTGTAACATCTCCCTGCAGTATGACTTTCACCACACAAAGGAGTCATTTGGTCCGTGTGTCGGCCTCTAGTGGCCTCCAGTGCACATAACAGAGGTGAGGAGCAGCCTTAGCTTTTAATTATATAGGATTTTGTCAAGCAAATTAAAATGTACTTTGGAAATATTTTTCTACTGTATGAAAGTTTTCATATAGTAAACATTGGGGAGTGGGGTCCCCTCAACTGTTCTGTCTGGGCCACTCCAGGGCATCAAACCCTAACACTTATATTCACAATTTTTTCACTACCTCTATGTGTGTTTTTTTAATCTATGTATATTTTTTTCCACATACTTTAGAACTATTTTTAAGCACCCATTCCTTCTCATGTAGTACCATAAATCTCAGCAGATAGCACCTCTCATTACAATCACTAGGGTGTGCAGTCTAGACCCATTCCCCCTATAGTCCATACTATCTATATAAATACACACCTGAAGTATGAGATTACTTCATTCTTGACTAGCACCCCTCCCCCACCTTTCCCACTGGTTTTAAACAAGGACCTACATCTGACTGTACATCAATGATTCAGGCATAATATTATTATTATTATTTATTAACAGTTATTTATATAGCGCACACATATTCTGCAGCGCTTTACAGAGAATATCTGCCCATTCACATCAGTCCCTGCTCCAGTGGAGCTTACAATCTATATTCCCTATCACATGTATACACAGACACATTCATGCTACGGTTAATTTTGTTGGGAACCAATTAACCTACCAGTATATTTTTGGATTGTGGGAGGAAACCGGAGTATCCCACGTAAGTACGGGAAGATAAAACAAAGTCCGCAGAGTTCGGGCCATGGTTGGAATCGAACCCATGACCTCAGTGCTGTGAAGCAGTAATGCTAACCATTACACCATCCGTACTTACAAAGGAAGTCCTATTATTTTCATATAGTGTCCGTTTTTTTGGGGGGATAAACATTGGGGTGTGGGGTCCCCTGAGCTGTTCTGTCTGGGCCACTCCAGGGCATCACACCTTAACACTTATATTCACTATTTTTTCACTACCCCTACGTGTTTTTTTTAAATCTATGGGGTAAATTTACTAAGATTCGTAATTTCCGAAAAAAGGTCAAAGTTCAATCACGAATGACATCGACAGTGTAAAACTGCAACTTTTTGAATTGATTACGATGGATTTACTAAGCTGTCGTATTCGGGTTTTTCTTTTCTTCCGATGTCGATGTCATTCGTGGTTTTTTACCTATTTTTACGGCAGTGATTAGCAAAACACTGCCGACTTTTTTTACAATCAATCTCGGCCGGATCTGTGTGATCCGTGCTGGGGTTTATTTATTTATTTTTTTTTTTAATTAAACACTGTAAAATAATAAAAAAAAAATGCGTGGGGTCCCCCCTCCTAAGCATAACCAGCCTCGGGCTCTTTGAGCCGATCCTGGTTGCAAAAATATGGGGAAAAAAATGACAGGGGTTCCCCCATATTTAAGCAACCAGCATCGGGCTCTGCGCCTGGTCCTGGTCCCAAAAATACGGGGGACAAAAAGAGTAGGGGTCCCCCGTATTTTTAAAACCAGCACCGGGCTCCACTAGCTGGACAGATAATGCCACAGCCGGGGGTCACTTTTATATAGTGCCCTGCGGCCGTGGCATCAAAAATCCAACTAGTCACCCCTGGCCGGGGTACCCTGGGGGAGTGGGGACCCCTTCAATCAAGGGGTCCCCCCCCCCAGCCACCCAAGGGCCAGGGGTGAAGCCCGAGGCTGTCCCCCCCCTTCCAATGGGCTGCGGATGGGGAGGCTGATAGCCTTTGTTGTAAAAGAAAAGATATTGTTTTTAGTAGCAGTACTACAAGGCCCAGCAAGCCTCCCCCGCATGCTGGTACTTGGAGAACCACAAGTACCAGCATGCGACGGAAAAACGGGCCCGCTGGTACCTGTAGTACTACTACTAAAAAAATACCCAAAAAAAGACAAGACACACACACCGTGAAAGTATAATTTTATTACATACATACACACATACATACATACTTACCTTAAGTTCCCACGCAGGTCGGTCCTCTTCTCCAGTAGAATCCAAGGGGTACCTGTTGAAGAAATTATACTCACGAGATCCAGGGGTCCAGGCTCCTCGGGAAATCCAGGGGTAATCCACGTACTTGCATAAAATAAGAAAACGGAAAGCCGAGCCACGAACTGAAAGGGGCCCCATGTTTTCACATGGGACTCCTTTCCACGAATGCCAGAAACCCACTCTGACTGATGTCTAAGTGGGTTTCTTCAGCCAATCAGGGAGTGCCACGTTGTAGCACTCTCCTGATCGGCTGTGTGCTCTTGTCCTCACTGACAGGCAGCACACGGCAGTGTTACAATGTAGCGCCTATGCGCTACATTGTAACCAATGATGGGAACTTTCTGCCCTGCGGTTGACCTAAAGTGACGTCACCGCTGAGCTGAAAGTTCCCATCATTGGTTACAATGTAGCGCATGGGCGCTACATTGTAACACTGCCGTGTGCTGCCTGTCAGTGAGGACAGGAGCACACAGCTGATCAGGAGAGTGCTACAACGTGGCGCTCCCTGATTGGCTGCAGAAACCCACTTAGACAGAAGTCAAAGTGGGTTTCTGGCATTCGTGGAAAGGTGACCCATGTGCAAACATGGGTCCCCTTTCAGTTCGTGGTCGGGACACCGTTTTTTTTTTTTTTTCAAGTACGTGGATTAACCCTGGATTTGCCGAGGAGCCTGGACCCCTGGATCTCGTGAGTATAATTTCTTCAACAGGTACCCCTTGGATTCTACTGGAGAAGAGGACCGACCTGCGTGGGAACTTAAGGTAAGTATGTATGTATGTGTGTATGTATGTAATAAAATTATACTTTCACGGTGTGTGTGTCTTGTCTTTTTTTGGGTATTTTTTTAGTAGTAGTACTACAGGTACCAGCGGGCCCATTTTTCCGTCGCATGCTGGTACTTGTGGTTCTCCAAGTACCAGCATGCGGGGGAGGCTTGCTGGGCCTTGTAGTACTGCTACTAAAAACAATATCTTTTCTTTTACAACAAAGGCTATCAGCCTCCCCATCCGCAGCCCATTGGATGGGGGGGGACAGCCTCGGGCTTCACCCCTGGCCCTTGGGTGGCTGGGGGGGGGGACCCCTTGATTGAAGGGGTCCCCACTCCCCCAGGGTACCCCGGCCAGGGGTGACTAGTTGGATTTTTGATGCCACGGCCGCAGGGCACTATATAAAAGTGACCCCCGGCTGTGGCATTATCTGTCCAGCTAGTGGAGCCCGGTGCTGGTTTTAAAAATACGGGGGACCCCTACTCTTTTTGTCCCCCGTATTTTTGGGACCAGGACCAGGCGCAGAGCCCGATGCTGGTTGCTTAAATATGGGGGAACCCCTGTCATTTTTTTCCCCATATTTCTGCAACCAGGATCGGCTCAAAGAGCCCGAGGCTGGTTATGCTTAGGAGGGGGGACCCCACGCAATTTTTTTTGTAAAAATAAGCACTTTCCCACCCCTTCCAACTGATATACATGCACGGATCTCATGGATCCCTGCATGCCTATCAAATCACGGAAAAAAAAAGCAGGTCTGTTTTTTTTTAGCACTTTTTTACGAGTTGTAATTTTTCACGGCAGTGTTTTGTGTTTTTTTGCTTTGCACTTCTTAGTAAATGACCGAGATTCATACTTAAACAGCCGCGTTTTGACCGATGGTGTATTCATTCGTAATTTTTTACCTGAACTTGGAAAAAATTACGAATGCCCTCATCACTGCCGTGATTAGTGCTTAGTAAATTACCGAGATGACACTTTGATGAAAAAACGCCATCTCGGTCAAAATCGGGAGCTTAGTAAATTTACCCCTATGTATATATTTTTTCACATACTTTATATCTATCTTTACAACACTTTATACACTCAGTAACTACCTCTTCTTATCTTATACTTTATTACACCTCACTATTTTCTACTGGTGTGATGCCCTGGGGGGTTCTTGTCTGGGCTGGTTTGGGGGTGCTTGCTCAATAGAGGTGACCTTGACGCAGTGGGCAAGCCCATATCATTGGCCAATTATATGCTAACAACCTCTTATTATATATTGTAATTTACAGTATAGTGCCTCTGCACCCATTCCTTCTTGTGAAAGTTGAATACGTAGTAACACTTGTACATAATTAATAATAATAATAATAATAATAATAATCCAGAAATAATATTTAAGAAATGATCTGTTTTTAGAGTGGAGATTGGCTCTTTCCATTATACTCCAAAACTAGTTTATATAACATAGATAACTATATTTACAATTCTGTACTGATTATACTATAGTATATGTATTAATGATTTACCATGTACTAATGGACTAATCACATAAGCCATCTGGCTGAAATTACAACATGTATTAAAAAATTCTGAGTGTTTCAGCAGCTGCTTAATAACAAATAATGCTTGTAATATGTAACATATTTAAGTTATCTTTTTCTGCTCTGTAGAATACTCTGCACTGCTGCCCTCTCTGATATCTGGGCTTGGATCCTCGTTATTCACTGACTTCACCTGGTTCTGTTTTATTTGAGCTGTATAATCAAGTCCTCCTGACGCCACATGACCATGTTCTGACATATAGATCAGATAGGGAAAGCACTGTGAGATAAATCATTTTGGAGTTTAAATAGTGGGCATGTGACGCACAGCATAGTAAACGTTAACCCTTTCCATCTCGCGGTTGGGTTATCTATGAGTAATACACATTGCTCAAATCATCAAAAGTAGCTTTGGTTTTGCTACACAACTAGATCTGATTCAGAGATGTACACTAATGCATCTGCGAATGTGTACACAGCGCCTGTGCAAAATTATGCAAATGTTGCAGCTGTCTGGATTTGTACTGAGACGCCACCGTCGGCTCTGCGACTCCCAGGGGCTATAAGTCTGAGTAGCATTAGGGTTCAGCAGCATGGTCACAGGAAGTAAGACGCCATAGATACCTCCCAACATGACCCTCTCCAGGAAGGACAGAATGCTCTGCTCCTGGACTTTTCTCTTAATTTATGATTGCCATCACCTGTGCTGTAACACCTTTCTTATTCATTAACTAGTTCAATACAGGTGCCGGCAATCATAAATTAAGAGAAAAGTCCAGAAGCAGAGCATTGTGTCCCTCCTGGAGAGGATCTAGGGGGTCATTCTGACCCGATCGCACGCTGCAGTTTTTTGCAACGGTGCGATCGGGTCAGAAATGCGCCGGCGCCGCAGTGCGCCAGCGCATGGCCGCCCATCGCTGCGCTACGATCGCCTCTGCCTGATTGACAGGCAGAGTTGGTCGATGGGCGGGAGGGGGCGAAAGGGCGGCGTTTGGCCGCCGTTTTTTGGTCGCTGTGCGATGCCTTTGCACTTCTGCAGGGGGTAGGTGGCACTGACATGCGGGGCGGACTAGCCCTGTGCTGGGCGTCCCCACGCATGTCTGAGTTCATGATCATAGCGGTGCTAAATTTAGCACAGCTACGATCAACTCGGAATGACCCCCCATGTTGGGAGGTATGCCATAGCCACTGCAGCTGCATACAGGTTCGGTCGCAGGCTGAGTCATGCACCAAAACAGTCATGGCACACCTGTGATTTTACTACCACTCCACGTAACCACCCCCTTTTGGTCCCTGATTGTCAATCACTTTGCAAATAAATCTTCATTGTGACTGTCACCCCAAGACCAGCACCGCACAAGCGCAGTGCAATTTAGACGCATGGGCAGTCTGCCGCTAATCGCTCAACTATGGAAATGTTGGGTTTGAATCCATCTCTGAATCAGGCCCTCAGTTTGTGCAAGTGCACCTAGATTTCCACCAAGGAACATGGAGCAAGATGGCTGTTTCTGGAGAAGAGCAGAAGTTTGCGCAGCCAGAGGAAAGGACTGGAGCAGGGTGTTCCTAGTAATGTTAATAATAGGTGCACCAATTAGACTCATTTTAATTTGCAGTACATAAATTACATTTAATTTAGCAAGCAAGAATATTGTAATGACATTAAGGGGTGCAGAGGGCAAATTTCTATAGGTATTCCCAGAGATTAGAGATTGTGGAGCCCAATACAAATGATACAATCAGCCTTAACCCACTTTCTTGACACCCACGTACACACACAGCGCCACCACCACTACTGTGGATGCAGCATGGCATGTGAAACAAGTGCATGCTATGAAACTCCCTTTAAAATACAGATGTGTTCCCCATAGCTCCCCACATGCCACCAGACTTTCCAAATTGACACAGACACAGACACTAGAGATGAGCGCCTGAAATTTTTCGGGTTTTGTGTTTTGGTTTTGGGTTCGGTTCCGCGGCCGTGTTTTGGGTTCGAACGCGTTTTGGCAAAACCTCACCGAATTTTTTTTGTCGGATTCGGGTGTGTTTTGGATTCGGGTGTTTTTTTCAAAAAACACTAAAAAACAGCTTAAATCATAGAATTTGGGGGTCATTTTGATCCCAAAGTATTATTAACCTCAAAAACCATAATTTACACTCATTTTCAGTCTATTCTGAATACCTCACACCTCACAATATTATTTTTAGTCCTAAAATTTGCACCGAGGTCGCTGTGTGAGTAAGATAAGCGACCCTAGTGGCCGACACAAACACCGGGCCCATCTAGGAGTGGCACTGCAGTGTCACGCAGGATGTCCCTTCCAAAAAACCCTCCCCAAACAGCACATGACGCAAAGAAAAAAAGAGGCGCAATGAGGTAGCTGTGTGAGTAAGATTAGCGACCCTAGTGGCCGACACAAACACCGGGCCCATCTAGGAGTGGCACTGCAGTGTCACGCAGGATGGCCCTTCCAAAAAACCCTCCCCAAACAGCACATGACGCAAAGAAAAAAAGAGGCGCAATGAGGTAGCTGTGTGAGTAAGATTAGCGACCCTAGTGGCCGACACAAACACCGGGCCCATCTAGGAGTGGCACTGCAGTGTCACGCAGGATGTCCCTTCCAAAAAACCCTCCCCAAACAGCACATGACGCAAAGAAAAAAAGAGGCGCAATGAGGTAGCTGACTGTGTGAGTAAGATTAGCGACCCTAGTGGCCGACACAAACACCGGGCCCATCTAGGAGTGGCACTGCAGTGTCACGCAGGATGTCCCTTCCAAAAAACCCTCCCCAATCAGCACATGATGCAAAGAAAAAGAAAAGAAAAAAGAGGTGCAAGATGGAATTGTCCTTGGGCCCTCCCACCCACCCTTATGTTGTATAAACAAAACAGGACATGCACACTTTAACCAACCCATCATTTCAGTGACAGGGTCTGCCACACGACTGTGACTGATATGACGGGTTGGTTTGGACCCCCCCCAAAAAAGAAGCAATTAATCTCTCCTTGCACAAACTGGCTCTACAGAGGCAAGATGTCCACCTCATCTTCACCCTCCGATATATCACCGTGTACATCCCCCTCCTCACAGATTATCAATTCGTCCCCACTGGAATCCACCATCTCAGCTCCCTGTGTACTTTGTGGAGGCAATTGCTGCTGGTCAATGTCTCCGCGGAGGAATTGATTATAATTCATTTTAATGAACATCATCTTCTCCACATTTTCTGGATGTAACCTCGTACGCCGATTGCTGACAAGGTGAGCGGCGGCACTAAACACTCTTTCGGAGTACACACTTGTGGGAGGGCAACTTAGGTAGAATAAAGCCAGTTTGTGCAAGGGCCTCCAAATTGCCTCTTTTTCCTGCCAGTATAAGTACGGACTGTGTGACGTGCCTACTTGGATGCGGTCACTCATATAATCCTCCACCATTCTATCAATGTTGAGAGAATCATATGCAGTGACAGTAGACGACATGTCCGTAATCGTTGTCAGGTCCTTCAGTCCGGACCAGATGTCAGCATCAGCAGTCGCTCCAGACTGCCCTGCATCACCGCCAGCGGGTGGGCTCGGAATTCTGAGCCTTTTCCTCGCACCCCCAGTTGCGGGAGAATGTGAAGGAGGAGATGTTGACAGGTCGCGTTCCGCTTGACTTGACAATTTTGTCACCAGCAGGTCTTTGCACCCCAGCAGACTTGTGTCTGCCGGAAAGAGAGATCCAAGGTAGGCTTTAAATCTAGGATCGAGCACGGTGGCCAAAATGTAGTGCTCTGATTTCAACAGATTGACCACCCGTGAATCCTTGTTAAGCGAATTAAGGGCTGCATCCACAAGTCCCACATGCCTAGCGGAATCGCTCCCTTTTAGCTCCTTCTTCAATGCCTCCAGCTTCTTCTGCAAAAGCCTGATGAGGGGAATGACCTGACTCAGGCTGGCAGTGTCTGAACTGACTTCACGTGTGGCAAGTTCAAAGGGCATCAGAACCTTGCACAACGTTGAAATCATTCTCCACTGCACTTGAGACAGGTGCATTCCACCTCCTATATCGTGCTCAATTGTATAGGCTTGAATGGCCTTTTGCTGCTCCTCCAACCTCTGAAGCATATAGAGGGTTGAATTCCACCTCGTTACCACTTCTTGCTTCAGATGATGGCAGGGCAGGTTCAGTAGTTTTTGGTGGTGCTCCAGTCTTCTGTACGTGGTGCCTGTACGCCGAAAGTGTCCCGCAATTTTTCTGGCCACCGACAGCATCTCTTGCACGCCCCTGTCGTTTTTTAAAAAATTCTGCACCACCAAATTCAAGGTATGTGCAAAACATGGGACGTGCTGGAATTTGCCCATATTTAATGCACACACAATATTGCTGGCGTTGTCCGATGCCACAAATCCACAGGAGAGTCCAATTGGGGTAAGCCATTCCGCGATGATCTTCCTCAGTTGCCGTAAGAGGTTTTCAGCTGTGTGCGTATTCTGGAAAGCGGTGATACAAAGCGTAGCCTGCCTAGGAAAGAGTTGGCGTTTGCGAGATGCTGCTACTGGTGCCGCCGCTGCTGTTCTTGCGGCGGGAGTCCATACATCTACCCAGTGGGCTGTCACAGTCATATAGTCCTGACCCTGCCCTGCTCCACTTGTCCACATGTCCGTGGTTAAGTGGACATTGGGTACAACTGCATTTTTTAGGACACTGGTGAGTCTTTTTCTGACGTCCGTGTACATTCTCGGTATCGCCTGCCTAGAGAAGTGGAACCTAGATGGTATTTGGTAACGGGGGCACACTGCCTCAATAAATTGTCTAGTTCCCTGTGAACTAACGGCGGATACCGGACGCACGTCTAACACCAACATAGTTGTCAAGGCCTCAGTTATCCGCTTTGCAGTAGGATGACTGCTGTGATATTTCATCTTCCTCGCAAAGGACTGTTGAACAGTCAATTGCTTACTGGAAGTAGTACAAGTGGGCTTACGACTTCCCCTCTGGGATGACCATCGACTCCCAGCGGCAACAACAGCAGCGCCAGCAGCAGTAGGCGTTACACGCAAGGATGCATCGGAGGAATCCCAGGCAGGAGAGGACTCGTCAGAATTGCCAGTGACATGGCCTGCAGGACTATTGGCATTCCTGGGGAAGGAGGAAATTGACACTGAGGGAGTTGGTGGGGTGGTTTGCGTGAGCTTGGTTACAAGAGGAAGGGATTTACTGGTCAGTGGACTGCTTCTGCTGTCACCCAAAGTTTTTGAACTTGTCACTGACTTATTATGAATGCGCTGCAGGTGACGTATAAGGGAGGATGTTCCGAGGTGGTTAACGTCCTTACCCCTACTTATTACAGCTTGACAAAGTGAACACACGGCTTGACACCTGTTGTCCGCATTTCTGGTGAAATACCTCCACACCGAAGAGCTGATTTTTTTGGTATTTTCACCTGGCATGTCAACGGCCATATTCCTCCCACGGACAACAGGTGTCTCCCCGGGTGCCTGACTTAAACAAACCACCTCACCATCAGAATCCTCCTGGTCAATTTCCTCCCCAGCGCCAGCAACACCCATATCCTCCTCATCCTGGTGTACTTCAACACTGACATCTTCAATCTGACTATCAGGAACTGGACTGCGGGTGCTCCTTCCAGCACTTGCAGGGGGCGTGCAAATGGTGGAAGGCGCATGCTCTTCACGTCCAGTGTTGGGAAGGTCAGGCATCGCAACCGACACAATTGGACTCTCCTTGTGGATTTGGGATTTCGAAGAATGCACAGTTCTTTGCTGTGCTGCTTTTGCCAGCTTGAGTCTTTTCATTTTTCTAGCGAGAGGCTGAGTGCTTCCATCCTCATGTGAAGCTGAACCACTAGCCATGAACATAGGCCAGGGCCTCAGCCGTTCCTTGCCACTCCGTGTGGTAAATGGCATATTGGCTAGTTTACGCTTCTCCTCCGACAATTTTATTTTAGGTTTTGGAGTCCTTTTTTTTCTGATATTTGGTGTTTTGGATTTGACATGCTCTGTACTATGACATTGGGCATCGGCCTTGGCAGACGACGTTGCTGGCATTTCATCGTCTCGGCCATGACTAGTGGCAGCAGCTTCAGCACGAGGTGGAAGTGGATCTTGATCTTTCCCTAATTTTGGAACCTCAACATTTTTGTTCTCCATATTTTAATAGGCACAACTAAAAGGCACCTCAGGTAAACAATGGAGATGGATACTAGTATACAATTATGGACTGCCTGCCGACTGCAGACACAGAGGTAGCCACAGCCGTGAACTACCGTACTGTACTGTGTCTGCAGCTAATATAGACTGGTTGATAAAGAGAAGATGTCTATGTAACTATGTATGTATAAAGAAGACTGAAAAAAATCCACGGTTAGGTGGTATACAATTATGGACGGACTGCCTGCCGAGTGCAGACACAGAGGTAGCCACAGCCGTGAACTACCGTACTGTACTGTGTCTGCAGCTAATATAGACTGGTTGATAAAGAGAAGATGTCTATGTAACTATGTATGTATAAAGAAGAATGAAAAAAAACCACGGTTAGGTGGTATACAATTATGGACGGACTGCCTGCCGAGTGCAGACACAGAGGTAGCCACAGCCGTGAACTACCGTACTGTACTGTGTCTGCAGCTAATATAGACTGGTTGATAAAGAGAAGATGTCTATGTAACTATGTATGTATAAAGAAGAATGAAAAAAATCCACGGTTAGGTGGTATTACAATTATGGACGGACTGCCTGCCGAGTGCAGAGACACAGAGGTAGCCACAGCCGTGAACTACCGTACTGTGTCTGCTGCGACTGGATGATAAATGATATAAAAAATATATATATATCACTACTGCAGCCGGACAGGTATATATTATATATTATATAATGACGGACCTGCTGGACACTGTCTGTCAGCAGAATGAGTTTTATTTTTATAGAATAAAAAAAAAAAAAACACACAAGTGAAGTCACACGACGAGTGTTTAACTTTTTCAGGCAATCACAATATAAGTATACTACTAACTATACTGGTGGTCAGTGTGGTCAGGTCACTGGTCAGTCACACTGGCAGTGGCACTCCTGCAGCAAAAGTGTGCACTGTTTAATTTTAATATAATATGTACTCCTGGCTCCTGCTATAACCTATAACTGGCACTGCAGTAGTGCTCCCCAGTCTCCCCCACAATTATAAGCTGTGTGAGCTGAGCAGTCAGACAGATATATATAATATTATATATAGATAATAGATGATGCAGCACACTGGCCTGAGCCTGAGCAGTGCACACAGATATGGTATGTGACTGACTGAGTCACTGTGTGTATCGCTTTTTTCTGGCAGAGAACGGATATATTAAATAAACTGCACTGTGTGTCTGGTGGTCACTCACTATATAATATATTATGTACTCCTGGCTCCTGCTATAACCTATAACTGGCACTGCAGTAGTGCTCCCCAGTCTCCCCCACAATTATAAGCTGTGTGAGCTGAGCAGTCAGACAGATATATATAATATTATATATAGATAATAGATGATGCAGCACACTGGCCTGAGCCTGAGCAGTGCACACAGATATGGTATGTGACTGAGTCACTGTGTGCTGTGTATCGCTTTTTTCAGGCAGAGAACGGATTATAAAGTAAACTGCACTGTCCTCACTAGTAAACTCTCTCCACTCAGTCTCTACACTTCTACAGTAACAGTACTCCTCCTAGTCAGCTCCAGTAAATCTCTCTCAGTCTCTTATAATCTAAATGGAGAGGACGCCAGCCACGTCCTCTCCCTATCAATCTCAATGCACGTGTGAAAATGGCGGCGACGCGCGGCTCCTTATATAGAATCCGAGTCTCGCGATAGAATCCGAGCCTCGCGAGAATCCGACAGCGTCATGATGACGTTCGGGCGCGCTCGGGTTAACCGAGCAAGGCGGGAAGATCCGAGTCGCTCGGACCCGTGAAAAAAAACATGAAGTTCGTGCGGGTTCGGATTCAGAGAAACCGAACCCGCTCATCTCTAACAGACACATTAACAATCGGGGCATTTGCAGAGAGGAGTCTACTGCGCATGCACAGGTCTCCAGAAACAAGGTGCCCGCCATGTTCCGGAGACTAAATTCCTACTGCACTTGTACGACGGCCATTTTGCGGTGATTTTTTACCGCAGTGGGAGCTCCAACCAAAGGAACTCCAGAATGGTAAGAAATAAAACATGGGTGCAGTGTGGGCCCCCTTGGACCCAGGGGCCCGTGTGCACTGCACACATTGCACCCATTATAGAAACGTCAATGTTGTCAATATCAGCATTATAAACAAAAGCCATTTCAGGGAACAAGTAATGGGTTAAGGACTAACAGCTGTGCTACAGCTATAAAAAAAAGCTTGCCTGGGCCATAAAGTACCTTCTTCCAGACTACTGAAGACTGGAAGGTCTTGTAGACTGAAAAATCAAGAGATGGTGTACAGCACCCGATAGTCTTCAGGAGAGAGAGGGCTGCGGGGACACTGACAGTCAGTGTGGGGGAGAGGGCTGCAGGGACACTGACAGTCAGTACGGGGGAAAAGGCTGTAGGGACTGCTGCAAGAAGTACAGGGAGATGGCTGCGGGGACACATCAGCTACATGAGAGAGAGCTTTGGGATGGCTGGAAGTATGGTTGAGTGGGCTGCGGTCAGAGCTGCTGGTGGTATGGGGGAGTGGCTGCAGGGACATAGCGGCCGCAGGGGAGAGAGTGCTGTGGGAATGGCTGCTGGAAGTATGGGGGAGAGGGTTGCGAGCAGAGCTGCAAGGAAGTACAAGGGAGATGGCTGTAGGGACACAGTGGCTGCAGGAGAGAGAGGGGCTGCAGGCAGGCTGTTGGAGTTTCGGGGGAGAGGACTGCGGAAGCGATCGAGCACTGGGCAGCGGATTTTGACTGGGAGCAGGCACTATGGAGATGAAGTGGTGCTGAAGTAGGGTGAGCACACATTGAAAGCAAAGACTCGGGCACTGTGCCAGAGTCTTTGCTCTCTAGTGCACATTCGCCATATTCCCAAATATCACTGGAAAGATGGTGCCAATCAAAGAGGGGGGACTTGCTTCCCGTAAGCAAGGTAGGAAGTGGGTGCCCTCCCCAGCACTCCCTCCTGCCCCCACTGCATTAGAATGGTGCCCGGCTCTCTAACCCCCTGGGGGGAGATGCTGTGGGAAGGAAGCAGGCACTGGGGAGAGGCTGTGAGGGAGCCGACACTGGGGGGGGATTTTTTAAGTGGAAGATACAGTGATAAGTTACCACTCATCAAGGGGCACTACAGGGGAAAATGTCTCACTTCTCAAAAGCTGTCTCTACAAAAGGAGCAATTTGTCTTAAATGATACTTGTATAAAGTTAAAGTATTGGCAATAATAATTAATAGTTTAGGGATGTGCGCCGGCCCAAATATGGGGTTTTGGGGTTTTGTTTTGGATCTGTATCTCCTTCATGTTTTGGACCTGTATTTGTGTGATATAGCGGTAATGCGGATGAAGTGTATTCGTACCTGGAGTTCAACCATACTTGTTGTCAGTTAAATAGAATTCTCCACGATGTTGAAGTCAGGAACTGTTCTTAGGGTCACCTGTATAACTGAGGCAGAAGGGTAAGAAGACCCCCCCCCCCCCAGGAGGACAAAACCCAAACACTGTATATTTAAGGATCACCACACATAAGAATGGTGACAACCATTTATTGAACGGGAAAATACTAGTCACCGCTGTAAATCAATTCTTGTTAATATCAGTTGCACAGATTATTCAATTATTGCAATACTCCAGTTCAATTAATGTCTATAACAGCAATCACAGGTTACAACTTGGAAATGCACAGAAATGGTTTAGTCAAACGATCACATAAATGACGTGCAACATCAAACATTGAAATGTAATTACCCGCTTCAGATATTTTAAGGCAAGAAATGTCCCGGCAGTAAATTTGGTACACTACCTAAACTGTACACAGGGTGGCGCTGTACATCAGACAATGACATTCAGTTCCTGCCCCTTAGTTTGCATTTGCTATCAGTGTCTCAGAGTATAAAAACCTGCACATTAATGGTGAACTCCTGGGAAAATGTCAACAGACATGAGGTAAGTATTTGTAGGAAGGCATGCAGGATGAGTAGCTTGAGGTATAACACAGCAACAATGAATAACGGTGCTAAAAGTATTTGTATCCACAAAAAGGTAAGTCAATTAGTAGAGTTATGCGCCTTTATGTTCAGAAAGATACTTGTATCCGCGGAAAAGGTAAGTCAGAGGAAATAAGCTACTACGGATAAAATGTCACACAACACATGCCGTCTCATATTATAAGCTAGTAGGGCATAAGGTCTGTCTTGGCTGGCAGAAAGAGAACAGGGTTTCTACCCCTAGTCCAGGTTTAAATCAACAGGCAAGTAAGGTCTGTGTAGGAGCATAAGTAAGGCACTTTTTGCATATTAATCACGTTTGATTCTTGTGACTTAGGGGTCTATTTACTAAGCCTTGGATGGAGATAAAGTGGATGGAGATAAAGTACCAGCCAACCAGCTCCTAACTGTCATTTTTCAAACCCAGTCTGTGACATGGTAGTTAGGAGCTGATTGGCTGGTACTTTATCTCCGTCCACTTTACCTCCATCTAAGGCTTAGTAAATAGACCAGTAAGCCGCATCGGCAGGGATGGAACTACAGTTCTCTTGGAGCTCAGAACAGACCACAGTCATGCGGGTTACCCACTGGTAAGTAAAGGGGTTGGCAAGTCTCTGCCTAAGGTATTGCTGGGCAGGGTGTCTCGCTCTCTAAACAAGGGGGAACACTATTATGGACAGATCCCACAATATATCACCTGTCTGGAGTGGGGTGCGCCAGTGTACCTGCAGTGATAGTTGTTGCTCCTGCTGGTGGCTGCAGTCACAGCCTCTCCTGTGTACTGACTGCTGAGGACCCTCTTCTATATTCCCCCCTCTGTCACAGCAGCGTAGTGACTGGGGAAGCTCTGGCTCCTCTCACATGGCAGTGCTTTCCTCCAGCGTCCACAAGCCTCAGGCTGGCTCTCTTAGTGCAGCGGAAGCCGGCGGTGTTGCGCTCTCTACATACACACGCAGAGGCTCCGCGTCTCTCCCTCTGCACGCGGCTGCTCTCCTCACCGCTGCGCTCCTTCACTTACACCCGGCGTCTCTCTTCCTCACTGCCCCCGGAGATCAGGTCAGCTTCTCCTCTTTTTCCTTGCGCGCGTTTTCTCCTCCAATCCCAGGGACCCCAGGGCTTCCCGCTTCCAGGTATCCGGCAGGACTGCCCTGGGTCCCAGTGCCCCACAGTTCAGCTCTCTATCCGGGCTGTTGCTAGGCAACCATGAAGGGGGTTTTAATTTTAACCCTATCAATACCAGGCTGCTGGAGGTCTCTCAGGCAGTGTTGGCTGTGGCTGCAATTAGGGTCCCCATAATACACAACAGGGGTACCACAGGGGTGCGGTACCACATGTGTTTACCCAAAACCTCCATTGCGAGCTTTGGATCTGTATTTGTTTTGGATCTGTTTTTTTCTTTAAAAAACAAACAAACAAACAAACAAACAAACATAAAAACAGCTAAAGTCACAGAATTTGGGGCCTGTTTTTGTTCCTACAGTATTAATAACCTCAACAACATTAATTTCCACTAATTTCCAGCCAATTTTAACCACCTCACAGCTCACAATATTGTTTTAATCCACTTTAGGCCAAAAGGTTGCACCGAGGTACAGTAGCTGCATGACCAAGATAAGTGACAGCAATGGGCAGCACAAACATGTGGCCAGAGCCGGCCTTAGCCAATTTGAAGCCCTAGGCAAGATTCCGTCAGGTGCCCCCCCCCCCTCCCAAGGAGATAGTGCACGCGAGGGAGACAGTGGGTGACAGGGAGATAGTGGGTGACCGGGAGAGGGAGATAGTGGGTGACTGGGGAGGCAGGGGCAACAAGAATACACTGAGTGACAGGCAGAGGGTTAGGACAGAGGGAAAAGGGACTGGACAGAGTAGAAGGAACAAGAGAAAGAGGTGACAGTTGGGACATGACCAGGACAGAGGTGACAGGGCAGGAAAGAGGTGACAGGTACAGGACAGTTATGGCAGAACAAAAGGCAAGGCACAACAGAGGTGGAGGTGATATGGACAGGACTAGAACACAGGTGTCAAGACAAGGACAGATGGTGCAGGAGAGAGGAGTGACAGGAACACAACAGAGTTGATAGGGCAAGGTCAGAGAGGATAGGGACAGTACAGAGGGGACAGGGAAGAGAAGTGATAGCGCCAAGATAGAGGGGGCAGGGGTATGACAGTGGGGACAGTAAGGACAGTACAGAGGTGATAGGACTGAGGGGACAGTAGAGCACGGTGACAGGGACAGGACAGGACAGAAGGGACAGGACCAGGGCAGAGGTGACAAGGCAGTAAAGAGGTGACAGGGACAGTACTGAAGTAACAGGGCCAGGATAAAGGTGACATGAAATGGGCTAGAACACAGGTGTCAGGACCAGGACAGATGGGGTAGGGACAGGACAGAACAGAGGGGAAAGGAGAGAGTTGTGACAGGAACACAACAGAGGTGACAGGGCTAGGTCAGAGAGGATAGGGACAGGACAGAGGGGACAGGAGAGATGAGTGATGGCACGGGGACAGGGACATGACAGTGGGGACTGGAACAATACAGTGAGGACAGTACAGAGGTGATAGAACAGTAACAGGGCAGAGGTCATAAGACAAGGACAGAGGGGACAGGACAGAACAGAGGGGATGGGAGAATGGGCTGACAGGGACAGGACAGACGGGACAAAACCAGGACAAAGGTGACAGGGTAGGAAATAGATGACAGGGGCAGGACAGTGATGGCAGAACAAAAGGCAAGGCAGGATAGAGGTGACATGGAAAGGGCTAGAACACAGGTGTCAGGGGACCAGGACAGATAGGGCAAGGACAGGACCAAACAGAGGGGACAGGAAAGAGGAGTGACAGGAACATAATATGGTGACAGGGCAAGTTCAGAGTGGATAGGGACAGGACATAAGGGACATGAGAGAAGAGTGATAGCGCTGGGACAGAGGGGACAGGAATATGACAGTGGGGACTGGGACAATACAGTGAGGACAGTATAGAGGTGATAGGACTGAGGGGACAGGACAGTGACAAGGCTCATGATGAAGGCTCCGAAACAGCTGTCGACTGGAGGCTGTCTCACAGTGGAATATGATGCGTTATGCTGCTATGCTGATGAGTATTTACATATGAGATATATGCTCATGATTATGTCTACCGCTGTGATCTCTGTTCGCTATTTTCGTATTTGGCTGATACTGCACTTGCACTTTAAGTATTTATAAAAGATTTTTTTGCACAAAGAAGAAAGAAGATGAGATGTGCCTTCTCTTTATATATATATTGCACAAAGAAGAAAGAAGATGAGATGTGCCTTCTCTTTATATATATATTGCACAAAGAAGAAAGAAGATGAGATGTGCCTTCTCTTTATACATATATATATATATATATATATATATATATATATATATATGAAAAAAAGGATAGTAAAGCGCCACTTGTGAGGTTAACTTAAAATCTCAGTAAAACTATATGAATGTATTAGAAACTTGTGTTATACAAGCTTTAAGCCCACGTAACCTTATAAAATGGTGTCAGCCCACCCCTAAAAATACAGAACTGGTATGGTAATGTTAAAAGGTATACAACTGGGGGGATAGGGGTACTGGCGACGAGTGTGGCTAAAAACTATGTTTTTAAAAGCTTAAATTTAGAAGCCAAAAAGTTCTAAAATTTATAAAAATACATTTTAATATATATGAGAGTAAAAACAGTTTCCAAGAATGGTTTTAAAAAACAAGAATAAAAAACTTTTGTCCATAAATGAGAGATATAAATACACTTAAAAGGATAGGAATTCAAAACTTAGCTTGTAAATAGTGGGTGGTCAGTATAAGCCCAACGCGTTTCGTCTCAACAGACTTCTTCCAGGGGCCCCTGCGTTGGACTTATACTGACCACCCACTATTTACAAGCTAAGTTTTGAATTCCTATCCTTTTAAGTGTATTTATATCTCTCATTTATGGACAAAAGTTTTTTATTCTTGTTTTTTAAAACCATTCTTGGAAACTGTTTTTACTCTCATATATATTAAAATGTATTTTTATAAATTTTAGAACTTTTTGGCTTCTAATTTTAAGCTTTTAAAAACATAGTTTTTAGCCACACTCGTCGCCAGTACCCCTATCCCCCCAGTTGTATATATATATATATATATATATATATATACACAGAATATATGTCAAGATAGTGGCACTAACCCAGTCCCGGTGCTCTCCCCTGCGGCTCACATCTCACCTGGAGGGAAATGTGTCTCCCAATTTAGCCAGAACCCATGTGGTCTTCGTGTCCTGCGTTTTGCACGAGTATGATCTGGACACTGGTGGGGTGCTGCTGCAGGCAGCTCCAGTTCGGCAGCCTATGGTCGGGATGGTCTCAGCAGGCAGCTCCGGGATGGCAGCCTGTAGTTTGGAGGGTCATCAGGTAGCGTGGCTGTGAGGCGCACAGATGGGATGTGTGGCCGCTCATCTCAGGAGGAGGGGGCGGCCGTGGGCAGAGTCGGGGCTCAGGCAGGTGGACACTGCTGTGGTTGACGGGCAGCTTCCGGCAGCGAGCCAGCGGCTACCCGCATCCGTAGTTCACACACTCTGCACTCGCTCTGGCGCTACAGCAGGCGGCTCTGCTCAGATATGCAAGAGCAGAGCTGGCGCCGAACATCAGGTGCCCCACAGACCACCAGTGGTTGCTGAGCCTGCCCCTAGATGAAGGCAGATGCCCTAGGCAATTGCCTAGTCTGCCTATAGCTAGGGCCGGCTCTGCATGTGGCATTTAAACTTCCGACATGGCACATTTAGGAATCAGAATGGGACTGCAGTGGCAGATAGGGTGGCAGTTTAATAAACTATGCAAATGTTTGTCGTCTACACAAGTAGACAGTCAGCAATGCTCCAAACAGTTTATTAATACTAAGAAGAGAGGTGCAAGATGGAATTGTTCTTGGGCCCTCCCACCCACTAGGAATAGTAATTAAACACTGCAGTTTAATTTCACCTGCAGTGTCGCACAATACGTGTAGCGTAGGAAATAAAATATATTACTGTGGTACCACCTTCACCCACAGCGTCACACAATATGTGTGTGCATCAGAAATAGTAATCGAACACTGCGGTTGAACTTCACCAACATTGTTGCACAATACGTGTAGGAGTATGAAATAATAATTAGAGATGAGCGCCTGAAATTTTTCGGGTTTTGTGTTTTGGTTTTGGGTTCGGTTCCGCGGCCGTGTTTTGGGTTCGAACGCGTTTTGGCAAAACCTCACCGAATTTTTTTTGTCGGATTCGGGTGTGTTTTGGATTCGGGTGTTTTTTTCAAAAAACACTAAAAAACAGCTTAAATCATAGAATTTGGGGGTCATTTTGATCCCAAAGTATTATTAACCTCAAAAACCATAATTTACACTCATTTTCAGTCTATTCTGAATACCTCACACCTCACAATATTATTTTTAGTCCTAAAATTTGCACCGAGGTCGCTGTGTGAGTAAGATAAGCGACCCTAGTGGCCGACACAAACACCGGGCCCATCTAGGAGTGGCACTGCAGTGTCACGCAGGATGTCCCTTCCAAAAAACCCTCCCCAAACAGCACATGACGCAAAGAAAAAAAGAGGCGCAATGAGGTAGCTGTGTGAGTAAGATTAGCGACCCTAGTGGCCGACACAAACACCGGGCCCATCTAGGAGTGGCACTGCAGTGTCACGCAGGATGGCCCTTCCAAAAAACCCTCCCCAAACAGCACATGACGCAAAGAAAAAAAGAGGCGCAATGAGGTAGCTGTGTGAGTAAGATTAGCGACCCTAGTGGCCGACACAAACACCGGGCCCATCTAGGAGTGGCACTGCAGTGTCACGCAGGATGGCCCTTCCAAAAAACCCTCCCCAAACAGCACATGACGCAAAGAAAAAAAGAGGCGCAATGAGGTAGCTGTGTGAGTAAGATTAGCGACCCTAGTGGCCGACACAAACACCGGGCCCATCTAGGAGTGGCACTGCAGTGTCACGCAGGATGTCCCTTCCAAAAAACCCTCCCCAAACAGCACATGACGCAAAGAGAAAAAGAGGCGCAATGAGGTAGCTGTGTGAGTAAGATTAGCGACCCTAGTGGCCGACACAAACACCGGGCCCATCTAGGAGTGGCACTGCAGTGTCACGCAGGATGTCCCTTCCAAAAAACCCTCCCCAAACAGCACATGACGCAAAGAAAAAAAGAGGCGCAATGAGGTAGCTGACTGTGTGAGTAAGATTAGCGACCCTAGTGGCCGACACAAACACCGGGCCCATCTAGGAGTGGCACTGCAGTGTCACGCAGGATGTCCCTTCCAAAAAACCCTCCCCAAACAGCACATGACGCAAAGAAAAAAAGAGGCGCAATGAGGTAGCTGACTGTGTGAGTAAGATTAGCGACCCTAGTGGCCGACACAAACACCGGGCCCATCTAGGAGTGGCACTGCAGTGTCACGCAGGATGTCCCTTCCAAAAAACCCTCCCCAATCAGCACATGATGCAAAGAAAAAGAAAAGAAAAAAGAGGTGCAAGATGGAATTGTCCTTGGGCCCTCCCACCCACCCTTATGTTGTGTAAACAAAACAGGACATGCACACTTTAACCAACCCATCATTTCAGTGACAGGGTCTGCCACACGACTGTGACTGATATGACGGGTTGGTTTGGACCCCCCCCAAAAAAGAAGCAATTAATCTCTCCTTGCACAAACTGGCTCTACAGAGGCAAGATGTCCACCTCATCTTCACCCTCCGATATATCACCGTGTACATCCCCCTCCTCACAGATTATCAATTCGTCCCCACTGGAATCCACCATCTCAGCTCCCTGTGTACTTTGTGGAGGCAATTGCTGCTGGTCAATGTCTCCGCGGAGGAATTGATTATAATTCATTTTAATGAACATCATCTTCTCCACATTTTCTGGATGTACCCTCGTACGCCAATTGCTGACAAGGTGAGCGGCGGCACTAAACACTCTTTCGGAGTACACACTTGTGGGAGGGCAACTTAGGTAGAATAAAGCCAGTTTGTGCAAGGGCCTCCAAATTGCCTCTTTTTCCTGCCAGTATAAGTACGGACTGTGTGACGTGCCTACTTGGATGCGGTCACTCATATAATCCTCCACCATTCTATCAATGTTGAGAGAATCATATGCAGTGACAGTAGACGACATGTCCGTAATCGTTGTCAGGTCCTTCAGTCCGGACCAGATGTCAGCATCAGCAGTCGCTCCAGACTGCCCTGCATCACCGCCAGCGGGTGGGCTCGGAATTCTGAGCCTTTTCCTCGCACCCCCAGTTGCGGGAGAATGTGAAGGAGGAGATGTTGACAGGTCGCGTTCCGCTTGACTTGACAATTTTGTCACCAGCAGGTCTTTCAACCCCAGCAGACCTGTGTCTGCCGGAAAGAGAGATCCAAGGTAGGCTTTAAATCTAGGATCGAGCACGGTGGCCAAAATGTAGTGCTCTGATTTCAACAGATTGACCACCCGTGAATCCTTGTTAAGCGAATTAAGGGCTGCATCCACAAGTCCCACATGCCTAGCGGAATCGCTCCCTTTTAGCTCCTTCTTCAATGCCTCCAGCTTCTTCTGCAAAAGCCTGATGAGGGGAATGACCTGACTCAGGCTGGCAGTGTCTGAACTGACTTCACGTGTGGCAAGTTCAAAGGGCATCAGAACCTTGCACAACGTTGAAATCATTCTCCACTGCACTTGAGACAGGTGCATTCCACCTCCTATATCGTGCTCAATTGTATAGGCTTGAATGGCCTTTTGCTGCTCCTCCAACCTCTGAAGCATATAGAGGGTTGAATTCCACCTCGTTACCACTTCTTGCTTCAGATGATGGCAGGGCAGGTTCAGTAGTTTTTGGTGGTGCTCCAGTCTTCTGTACGTGGTGCCTGTACGCCGAAAGTGTCCCGCAATTTTTCTGGCCACCGACAGCATCTCTTGCACGCCCCTGTCGTTTTTTAAAAAATTCTGCACCACCAAATTCAAGGTATGTGCAAAACATGGGACGTGCTGGAATTTGCCCATATTTAATGCACACACAATATTGCTGGCGTTGTCCGATGCCACAAATCCACAGGAGAGTCCAATTGGGGTAAGCCATTCCGCGATGATCTTCCTCAGTTGCCGTAAGAGGTTTTCAGCTGTGTGCGTATTCTGGAAAGCGGTGATACAAAGCGTAGCCTGCCTAGGAAAGAGTTGGCGTTTGCGAGATGCTGCTACTGGTGCCGCCGCTGCTGTTCTTGCGGCGGGAGTCCATACATCTACCCAGTGGGCTGTCACAGTCATATAGTCCTGACCCTGCCCTGCTCCACTTGTCCACATGTCCGTGGTTAAGTGGACATTGGGTACAACTGCATTTTTTAGGACACTGGTGAGTCTTTTTCTGACGTCCGTGTACATTCTCGGTATCGCCTGCCTAGAGAAGTGGAACCTAGATGGTATTTGGTAACGGGGGCACACTGCCTCAATAAATTGTCTAGTTCCCTGTGAACTAACGGCGGATACCGGACGCACGTCTAACACCAACATAGTTGTCAAGGACTCAGTTATCCGCTTTGCAGTAGGATGACTGCTGTGATATTTCATCTTCCTCGCAAAGGACTGTTGAACAGTCAATTGCTTACTGGAAGTAGTACAAGTGGGCTTACGACTTCCCCTCTGGGATGACCATCGACTCCCAGCGGCAACAACAGCAGCGCCAGCAGCAGTAGGCGTTACACGCAAGGATGCATCGGAGGAATCCCAGGCTGGAGAGGACTCGTCAGAATTGCCAGTGACATGGCCTGCAGGACTATTGGCATTCCTGGGGAAGGAGGAAATTGACACTGAGGGAGTTGGTGGGGTGGTTTGCGTGAGCTTGGTTACAAGAGGAAGGGATTTACTGGTCAGTGGACTGCTTCCGCTGTCACCCAAAGTTTTTGAACTTGTCACTGACTTATTATGAATGCGCTGCAGGTGACGTATAAGGGAGGATGTTCCGAGGTGGTTAACGTCCTTACCCCTACTTATTACAGCTTGACAAAGGGAACACACGGCTTGACACCTGTTGTCCGCATTTCTGGTGAAATACCTCCACACCGAAGAGCTGATTTTTTTGGTATTTTCACCTGGCATGTCAACGGCCATATTCCTCCCACGGACAACAGGTGTCTCCCCGGGTGCCTGACTTAAACAAACCACCTCACCATCAGAATCCTCCTGGTCAATTTCCTCCCCAGCGCCAGCAACACCCATATCCTCCTCATCCTGGTGTACTTCAACACTGACATCTTCAATCTGACTATCAGGAACTGGACTGCGGGTGCTCCTTCCAGCACTTGCAGGGGGCGTGCAAATGGTGGAAGGCGCATGCTCTTCACGTCCAGTGTTGGGAAGGTCAGGCATCGCAACCGACACAATTGGACTCTCCTTGTGGATTTGGGATTTCAAAGAACGCACAGTTCTTTGCGGTGCTTTTGCCAGCTTGAGTCTTTTCAGTTTTCTAGCGAGAGGCTGAGTGCTTCCATCCTCATGTGAAGCTGAACCACTAGCCATGAACATAGGCCAGGGCCTCAGCCGTTCCTTGCCACTCCGTGTGGTAAATGGCATATTGGCAAGTTTACGCTTCTCCTCCGACAATTTTATTTTAGGTTTTGGAGTCCTTTTTTTACTGATATTTGGTGTTTTGGTTTTGACATGCTCTGTACTATGCCATTGGGCATCGGCCTTGGCAGACGACGTTGCTGGCATTTCATCGTCTCGGCCATGACTAGTGGCAGCAGCTTCAGCACGAGGTGGAAGTGGATCTTGATCTTTCCCTAATTTTGGAACCTCAACATTTTTGTTCTCCATATTTTAATAGGCACAACTAAAAGGCACCTCAGGTAAACAATGGAGATGGATGGATTGGATACTAGTATACAATTATGGACGGGCTGCCGAGTGCCGACACAGAGGTAGCCACAGCCGTGAACTACCGCACTGTACTGTGTCTGCTGCTAATATATAGACTGGTTGATAAAGAGATAGTATACTCGTAACTAGTATGTATGTATAAAGAAAGAAAAAAAAAACACGGTTAGGTGGTATATACAATTATGGACGGGCTGCCGAGTGCCGACACAGAGGTAGCCACAGCCGTGAACTACCGCACTGTACTGTGTCTGCTGCTAATATATAGACTGGTTGATAAAGAGATAGTATACTCGTAACTAGTATGTATGTATAAAGAAAGAAAAAAAAACCACGGTTAGGTGGTATATACAATTATGGACGGGCTGCCGAGTGCCGACACAGAGGTAGCCACAGCCGTGAACTACCGCACTGTACTGTGTCTGCTGCTAATATATAGACTGGTTGATAAAGAGATAGTATACTCGTAACTAGTATGTATGTATAAAGAAAGAAAAAAAAACCACGGTTAGGTGGTATATACAATTATGGACGGGCTGCCGAGTGCCGACACAGAGGTAGCCACAGCCGTGAACTACCGCACTGTACTGTGTCTGCTGCTAATATATAGACTGGTTGATAAAGGGATAGTATACTCGTAACTAGTATGTATGTATAAAGAAAGAAAAAAAAACCACGGTTAGGTGGTGTATACAATTATGGACGGGCTGCCGAGTGCCGACACAGAGGTAGCCACAGCCGTGATCTACCGCACTGTACTGTGTCTGCTGCTAATATAGACTGGTTGATAAAGAGATAGTATACTCGTAACTAGTATGTATGTATAAAGAAAGAAAAAAAAAACACGGTTAGGTGGTATATACAATTATGGACGGGCTGCCGAGTGCCGACACAGAGGTAGCCACAGCCGTGAACTACCGCACTGTACTGTGTCTGCTGCTAATATATAGACTGGTTGATAAAGAGATAGTATACTCGTAACTAGTATGTATGTATAAAGAAAGAAAAAAAAACCACGGTTAGGTGGTATATACAATTATGGACGGGCTGCCGAGTGCCGACACAGAGGTAGCCACAGCCGTGAACTACCGCACTGTACTGTGTCTGCTGCTAATATAGACTGGTTGATAAAGAGATAGTATACTCGTAACTAGTATGTATGTATAAAGAAAGAAAAAAAAACCACGGTTAGGTGGTATATACAATTATGGACGGGCTGCCGAGTGCCGACACAGAGGTAGCCACAGCCGTGAACTACCGCACTGTACTGTGTCTGCTGCTAATATATAGACTGGTTGATAAAGAGATAGTATACTCGTAACTAGTATGTATGTATAAAGAAAGAAAAAAAAAACACGGTTAGGTGGTATATACAATTATGGACGGGCTGCCGAGTGCCGACACAGAGGTAGCCACAGCCGTGAACTACCGCACTGTACTGTGTCTGCTGCTAATATATAGACTGGTTGATAAAGAGATAGTATACTCGTAACTAGTATGTATGTATAAAGAAAGAAAAAAAAACCACGGTTAGGTGGTATATACAATTATGGACGGGCTGCCGAGTGCCGACACAGAGGTAGCCACAGCCGTGAACTACCGCACTGTACTGTGTCTGCTGCTAATATATAGACTGGTTGATAAAGAGATAGTATACTCGTAACTAGTATGTATGTATAAAGAAAGAAAAAAAAACCACGGTTAGGTGGTATATACAATTATGGACGGGCTGCCGAGTGCCGACACAGAGGTAGCCACAGCCGTGAACTACCGCACTGTACTGTGTCTGCTGCTAATATAGACTGGTTGATAAAGAGATAGTATACTACTAATATTATATATACTGGTGGTCAGGTCACTGGTCACTAGTCACACTGGCAGTGGCACTCCTGCAGCAAAAGTGTGCACTGTTTTAATATAATATTATGTACTCCTGGCTCCTGCTATAACCTATAACTGGCACTGCAGTAGTGCTCCCCAGTCTCCCCCACAATTATAAGCTGTGTGAGCTGAGCAGTCAGACAGATATATAATATATATAGATGATGCAGCACACTGGCCTGAGCCTGAGCAGTGCACACAGATATGGTATGTGACTGACTGAGTCACTGTGTGTATCGCTTTTTTCAGGCAGAGAACGGATATATTAAATAAACTGCACTGTGTGTCTGGTGGTCACTCACTATATAATATATTATGTACTCCTGGCTCCTGCTATAACCTATAACTGGCACTGCAGTAGTGCTCCCCAGTCTCCCCCACAATTATAAGCTGTGTGAGCTGAGCAGTCAGACAGATATATATAATATTATATATAGATAATAGATGATGCAGCACACTGGCCTGAGCCTGAGCAGTGCACACAGATATGGTATGTGACTGAGTCACTGTGTGCTGTGTATCGCTTTTTTCAGGCAGAGAACGGATTATAAATAAAACTGGTGGTCACTGGTCACTATCAGCAAAACTCTGCACTGTACACTACTGAGTACTCCTAATGCTCCCCAAAATTAGTAAATCAAGTGTCTCTCTAATCTATTCTAAACGGAGAGGACGCCAGCCACGTCCTCTCCCTATCAATCTCAATGCACGTGTGAAAATGGCGGCGACGCGCGGCTCCTTATATAGAATCCGAGTCTCGCGATAGAATCCGAGCCTCGCGAGAATCCGACAGCGTCATGATGACGTTCGGGCGCGCTCGGGTTAACCGAGCAAGGCGGGAAGATCCGAGTCGCTCGGACCCGTGAAAAAAAACATGAAGTTCTGGCGGGTTCGGATTCAGAGAAACCGAACCCGCTCATCTCTAATAATAATATACTGCGGTCTGTCTGGCAGTGTCACAGAACTTATAACAATAAAATAAAAATTGTATAGTACATTGGGGTATAGCACAAACAAACAAAATATTTTTTTATATCATTATATTTTTAGGCTTTTTCTTTTTAGCTTTTATTATTTACATTTTACACTGGGGTGGAGCCCGTGGATGGATGCACAGATCAACCCTTTCAGATACGGCAGACAGAGCATCTCGCATGTACTGATACAGCAGAGCACCCCTTTCAGATACAGCAGACAGAGCACCCCTTTCAGATACAGTAGACAGAGCACTTTGCCTGGACTGATAGAGCAGAGGACCCCTTTCAGACACAGCAGACAGAGCACCCCTTTCAGATACAGCAGACAGAGCACTCCGCCTGGACTGATACAGCAGAGCACCCCTTGCAGATACAGCAGACAGAGCACACTGCTTGGAGTGATACAGCAGAGCACCCCTTTCAGATACAGCAGACAGAGTACCCTGCCTGGACTGATACAGCAGAGCACCCCTTTCAGATACAGCAGAGAGATCACCCCTTTCAGATACAGCGAGAAAGCACCCCTTTTTCAGATACAGCAGACAGAGCACCTCTTTCAGATACAGCAGACAGAGCACCCCGCCTGGACTGATACAGCAGAGCACCCCTTTCAGATACAGCAGACAGAGCACCTCTTTCAGATACAGCAGACAGAGCACCCCGCCTGGACTGATACAGCAGAGCACCCCTTTCAGATACAGCAGACAGAGCACCCCGCCTGGACTGATACAGCAGAGCACCCCTTTCAGATACAGCAGACAGAGCACCCCGCCTGGACTGATACAGCAGAGCACCCCTTTCAGATACAGCAGACAGAGCACCCCGCCTGGACTGATACAGCAGAGCACCCCTTTCAGATACAGCAGACAGAGCACCCCGCCTGGACTGATACAGCAGAGCACCCCTTTCAGATACAGCAGACAGAGCACCTCTTTCAGATACAGCAGACAGAGCACCCCGCCTGGACTGATACAGCAGAGCACCCCTTTCAGATACAGCAGACAGAGCACCCCGCCTGGACTGATACAGCAGAGCACCCCTTTCAGATACAGCAGAGAGAGCACCCCTTTCAGATACAGCAGAGAGAGCACCCCTTTCAGATACAGCAAACAGAGCACCCCTTTCAGATACAGCAGAGAGAGCACCCCTTTCAGATACAGCAGAGAGAGCACCCCTTTCAGATACAGCAAACAGAGCACCCCTTTCAGATACAGCAGAGAGAGCACCCCTTTCAGATACAGCAAACAGAGCACCCCTTTCAGATACAGCAAACAGAGCACCCCTTTCAGATACAGTAGACCAGGGGTGAGGAACCTTTGGCTCTCCAGCTGTTGTTAAACTACACATACCAGCATGCCTTGCTACAGTTTTGCTATTTGGCCATGGTAAAACTGTTGCAAGGCATGCTGGGATGTGCAGTTCAACAACAGCTGGAGGGCCAAAGGTTCCCCATCCCTGCAGTAGAGACAGAGCACCCCTTTCAGATACAGTAGACAGAGCACCCCTTTTTCACATACAGCAGACAGAGCACATGCCCCACACCAGACTACACAGTAATGAGACGGACACGTCCATTCAGTACACTCTCCACAGCCGGAGTGAAGATGGCGCCAAAATCACCAGGGATTTTTATAGAATCCAAAACCCACGAGAATCCGACAGCGGGAAGATGACATTTTGCCTCATTTTGGGACCCGATTAAGGCGGGAAGTCCCGAGCCAGACTCGGATCCGGACTTGGATTGCAAAGTTCGGGTGGGCCCGGTTCTCAGAGAACCTGACCCATTCACCTCTATAATAGACCCCAAGTACTACTGTATATGTATAAAATATGACAATTCTTCTATAATGATCACTATTTATTCTTATGCTAGATCTTGGGCTACGGCACTGCTTGTCCACACAATGTTACAGCCCTGCCTGTGATCGTGATGCACAATTGATCTTTTTGATGCCCTTTAAGGCTTGTCGCCCCCTGGTGTCAAATGTTATCTGTAGTTACAAAGCAGCCTTTGAATAGGACAGCCTAATTTTTGACACAGTCTCAAGAAAAAACAAGATCAAGAAATCCGTTGTCATGGAATTACTTTGGATCAGCTGCATTGTCATTATCCACATTATGTATGGGAAATATAACTGCCCATCGTAGCAAAGTACGTTTACAAATCACAAGGTTGTAGAGAGGTTACAGTCCGCAGCCAAGAGACTGAACCTTCACTAACTGAAAGAATTTCTTTCCCAATGCCAAAGTGGTATAAACACCTTTCGGAGAGTAACCTGTGACTTTACAATCCTATAAAATTCTCCTGAAAGGTAATGTTTTCTAACAATAATTACTTTTAGAATAACAGGCCACAAGTCATGCAAAGGATTTGCAGGAAACTGAAAAATAAATATTTGCTCAAGTTAAAAGAAAACTAAATCTATGAGCAAGTTTTTTGGCACTTAGGAGAGCTATAAGCCCTAGATTGTCACTCTAGGTACCAGAGCACTTTCTAACTTCTCGCTAATCTGGGGCATCTGTTGATAGCCAAGCAGGATCCAGGAAATGAAAAGAAGGGAAGCCAGTGTTTTTTTTGTAATTATTGGATATGTTTTATGATCGGACGACTATTGTAGTGTCTACGTCATGTGAGTTATGTGGTGGTGTAAAGTAAGATGACATCATGGCTGGAAGATGAAAGGTCGGTTGATGAAACATTCCAGCGTCTTGTTGCACAGAGTGTTATATTTTCCTATCTAAAGTTTCTTAAAACATGGATAATGTAGTGAGGTGGTCAGGTCGATCAATGGAGCTAAATATAATTCCCACACTAACACAAGTGTATCCAGGGATCTGCAAAAGAAAGTTTTCATGGTAAAATAAGTGAAATGGAAAGAAACCCCCAGATTATGCGAGGAAAACAAGTTCCACAAGATTGGATTTTATGAAGACTCTAAATTGAAGGTGAAATAATCTTGCTGCCTATTTGTAAAGACGTCTGTGACTGTGTCTAAGAGGTCTACTTACTAAGTTTTGTGAGTAAATGTAATAGGGCAATGGTTCCCAAACTTTTTTTCAATCACAGCACCCTCGAGTATCAGAATATTTTTCACGGCACCCCTAGGCCAAAAGTTTCTTATTGAGAAATTTAGAAAGAAATATTACATTAAGTAGATCGCGTTTATAAGTCATCCTTAGGGTCAGTTGTGTGGTGAGGTACAAGATTTGCTTCTGTTTGGCCACATATTTTATGACTGGCAGCCACCAGCACTAATTTTGCCTATTACATTGACCATAAATAATTTGAATTGGTCCTGGAATACCAACCCAGGGCACCCCTGCAAGTATCCTGAGGCACCCCAGGGTGTCAAGGCACACAGTTTGAGAAACATTGTAAAAGGGTCTGAGTTACCAGAGGTGCTGAACTTGGGTGGTCTTCAGTATGCCGACTGACGGGATCCCGGCGCACAGTATACCGGCGCCGGGATCCCGACAGCCGGCATACCGACACTTATTCTCCCTCGTGGGGTCCATGACCCCCCTGGAGGGAGAATACGCCACCGTGCCCGTAGCGTGGCGAGCGCAGCGTGCCCGCAAGGGGCTCATTTGCGCTCGCCACACTGTCGGTAAGCCGGCGGTCGGGCTCCCGGCGCTGGTATGCTGGTCGCCGGGAGCCCGACCGCCGGCGTATCGTAGTGAACCCGCTGAACTTTGGGTGAGAATGCCCTTTTTTTAAAGCACCCCTCATTTACAAGGCAAAACCAACCTGGTTTTGCCTTGTAAATGAGTGCGCTTTAAAAATATGGGCATTTTTCGTCTGAAGTCCCGCATCTCTGGCAACTCAGACCCTATTACAATTACCCTCTGGAGACAAATAAAGTTGAGAGAGAAAGTAGCAACTAACAAGCTCCTACTTGTCATTTTTCAAACACAGCCTATAACATGGCAGTTGGATGATTGGCTGGTACTTTATATCTCTCCATTTTGTTTCTCTCCAATGCCTTGTAAATAAACCCTTAAATAACTACAGGATTCTGGAGAGCTGCAGAAGTGTATCTTTACTTACTGCATGTCATGCTAAACCATGGGTGCAGAGAAACTTTTTGTATAATAAGCACTTCGGGATAAATTTACTAAGATGGGAGTTCTATTTACGATGGGATGTTGCACATAGCAACCAGTCAGATTCTACGTCTCATTTATCTAGCACCTTCTAGAAGATAATACCTGGAATCTGATTGGTTGCTATGGGCAACACCCCATCTTAACTAGATCTCCCATCTAGTAAATTTACCCCATCCTGTATAACAAGTGGATGGCAATGGAACACATATGGCATATATCTACAGATTAATACTTATGCGCCCCACACACTTGCAGATGCATTCAATTTTGACGATGATCGATCTGAATGATGATCGACCATTATCCAAATTGACTTCCATTGCAAAGCGACGGAGAACCAACGATGAACGACTGCGGGGCCGCGCATCGTTCAAGGTTGGTGCATACACAATGGGGGTCATTCCGGGTTGTTCGCTCGCTAGCAGATTTTAGCAGCATTGCACACGCTAGGCCGCCGCCCTCTGGGAGTGTATCTTAGTTTAGCAGATTAGCAAACGAAAGAGTAGCAGAATTGCGAATAGAAAATTCTTAGCAGTTTCTGAGTAGCTCCAGACCTACTCACAGATTGCGATCAGCTCAGGCCGTTTCGTTCCTGGTTTGATGTCACAAACACGACCTGCATTCGGCCAGCCACTCCCCCGTTTCTCCAGACACTCCCGCGTTTTATCCTGGCACGCTTGCGTTTTTCCGCACACTCCCAGAAAACGGCCAGTTTCCGCCCAGAAACACCCACTTTCTGTCAATCACACTCCGATCACTTCAACGATGAAAAATCTTTGTTCGGACGTGAGTAAATCTACTAAGTTTTGTGCTAAAATACTCACCGCATGCGCACTGCGTACCGTGCGCATGCGCATTTTTGCCTTAATTGCTCCGTTGCGAAAATCGGCAACGAGCGAACAACTCGGAATGACCCCCAATGAGCGATATGAACAATTTCTCGTTCATTAGTGAACGAGATCGTTCATATCACCCACACACGTCGGCAAGTGTGTGGTGCAGCGCATTAGAGTAATTATTGATCTGATGTAACAGACATTTTGTTATTCCTATTCATGTACTTAAGACATACCTCCCAACATGAACGGTTGTAGATTCGGGACCTGGCACGCCCATGTCTGTAAAAGGGACGGGGCCTCAAATAAAAGGGGTGGTGCCTCTGATAAAGGGGATGGGGCCTCCCTTCTCAACCCCCATTATCGTCACTTTGGGGGCATGCAAAGCACTCCCTGAGCAACTGGGCAGCCCCCGGCTCACTCCCCGCACTGTTAGATGCCGTACACATACGCACGGCATCTATTCAGGGATCACCAGCTGCTTTGCATCGCAGACCAGCGGTTATCACAGGCTCTCCCAACTTGCATCCCCCCCACTCCCACCTGCAGGCCCTGTGCATGCGCCCATGTGGCGATCGTATAAATTGCGGTTGGATCGCTATTTGCGATCCAACCTGAATTAGCCCCTTAGGGCCTGATTCAGGTTTGTTAGCAAAGCAAAAAGTAAGCAACTAGGCAAAACCATGTGCAATGCAGGTGAGGCAGATATAACATCCTGACCCCTTGACGGCGGAGTACCACCGTCATCACCGCCATAACTTTGGTGAAGAATCACGGAGCCATTGTTAAACCAAAAGGTAACGCCCGAAACTGATAATGTAGGTTGCCAATAGCGAACCTCAGGTATTGTTGATGTGACACTGCTATAGGAATATGCAGGTAAGCATCCTGTATGTCCAGGGAGACCATGTAGTCCCCAGGTTCCAAGGCCAGAACTATAGAGCGAAGGGTTTCCATACGGAACTTGGAAACCTTCACAAACCTGTTCAATGCCTTGAGGTTGAGAATGGGTCGGGAAGACCCATTCGGTTTCGGGACTAGAAACAGCGGAGAATAGTACCCCCGGCCCCTCTGAGCAAGAGGCACCTGTACGGTGACTCCTGTATCCAGGAGGGTCTGTACCACCGAGTGTAGAGTTTTTGCCTTTGTCTGGTCCAAAGGGACGTCTGTCTGGCAAAATCGATGAGGGGGTCGGTATTTGAAGGCTATGGCGTAACCTCGAGTGATGACTTCCCGTACCCAGGCATCTGAAGTGGTCTTCAACCATTCCTGGGTATACCCTAGAAGCTCTTCGTTACATATGTTTTGCAAAAGATATGATAAGCCTCCAGGCCACTTCACGGCTGCTCTATTACTGGAGGTCCCTAACTAAGCATAAGTCCAGGGCCTGGACCCCACAAAGTCGGCTCAGGCCCGACCACCCTAGGGCAGCACACCATTAAGATACTAAAATGTTAATATGTGTTAAGAAAGAAGAGTGTTACATAAGTGCTAAATAAATATTATGGCGTGCTACCCCAAGGTAGCTCAGTCACACCAGACCCGGGGGGGGTAGCATTCCCCAAACTCACGCACAGCATAATAATAATAATAATAATAATAATAATAATAATTAATAACATCCACTATGGGTCATACAATTGCTTAATGTACGGCCACATGATAATGGCACATACAAAACATATCCAGATTGAGAGCTAGCTTACCTGGAGGCACCCCTGTATCCTCCAAATGGCACCACAGGACCCAGCATGCCCTCCTAATGCTGGCTCCATCTATGCCTTACTGAACTGCAATAAATAGTGGCAAACTGCTCTAATCAAGCTGGTAACACTCCTCAGGTACTGCGGGAGGGGGTTACTCTAGACAAGAAAAACAAAAGGGATTTTTCCCACGCACTCTGCTGGCTGTTAGTAAGAAGAACTATATACTATGTAATAATAAAAAATTTAGAACTCTTCGTTACATATGTTTTGTAAAAGATATGATAAGCCTCCAGGCCACTTCACGGCTGCTCTATTACTGGAGGTCTCTAACTAAGCATAAGTCTAGGGCCTGGACCCCACAAAGTCGGCTCAGGCCCGACCACCCTAGGGCAGCACACCATTAAGATACTAAAGTGTTAATATGTGTTAAGAAAGAAGCAGAAGCTATGGGTTAGAAAGTGCTACAAAAATAAGGGTGTTAATAAAATACTCAAAAGAGTAATATTAGTGGAAAATAACAGTGTTACATAAGTGCTAAATAAATATTATGGCGTGCTACCCCAAGGTAGCCCAGTCACACCAGACCCGGGGGGGTACCATTCCCCAAACTCACGCACAGCATAATAGAGTAACCCCCTCCAGCAGCACCTGAGGATTGTTACAAACTTGATTAGAGCAGCACCTGAGGATTGTTACAAACTTGATTAGAGCAGTTTGCCACTATTTATTGCAAATCATTGATTGACAGTCTGATGCCATTTTGGAAAATGGAGGAGTGTTGCTGCCATTTTGGGGGAGGGAAAAGGTCAGGAATATCCATCCTTGGATAGGGATTTCCTGGCCTCTGCAACAGATGCCTTGCTCGACACCATGAGTGCTGTAAGCCGCCTGATGGTGTGTGCTTGATCTGATGTTGCATCCTAGGACGCGGCTCGGTTCACTACTGCAGCAGGAGGCATCAGCTTGTAATAGACACCTCATGCTACGTCACCATACAGCGCTATCACTACTGCTTCCTAGGAAGCAGTAGTGATAGCACTAATGAGAGCCCCTAAATAACCCCCCTGTATTCAGGACCCTATTCAGGTTGGATTGCAGTTTACCGAAAATTGCAACTGAGCGATTTTTAGTACACTGCGCATGTGCTGCAGCCGCACAGTGCATGCGTTTGCATTCATAGTGTGATTGCATTCCTGAAGGATGCAATTACACTGAGTGACAGTGGCGGCTGTCAGCGTGGCGGCGTTTCACCATTGCCGGGGAGTAATCCGGCCTACACAGGCATGGCCAGATAGTTTTTGGGGCGGCTGCATAACATCACGCAGCTGTTCTGATTAAAAACTTGCCCGCGGTGCACCTGCCTTAGCAGCCAGGCTGCAAAGGCAGGTGGTCATCCACAATTGCTGTGAATGCAATGTAAATTGCGGTTGCAGCCACTGAGCGGGGGGGGGGGGAGGAGGGGGGTAGCATGCTGGGCGGCCTTGCCCTGCGCTGGGCACCCCCAGCATGTATTGTTCTAAGCTACATATTGGTCTACGTAATATTGGGTAGGGCTCACTCGTGCTGCCAAATCAGCTCTGAACCATTGAGGCATAGACTCTACAAGACCTCTGAAGGTGTCCTGTGGTATCTGGCATCAAGTCATTAGCAGCAGATACTTTAAGTCCTGTGGGGAATTTAGAGGCCAAGTCAACACCTTGAACTTTTTGTCATGTTCCTCAAACCATTCCTAAACACCTTTTGCAGTGTGGCAGAGCTCATTACCCTGCTGAAAGAGGCCTATACTATCAGGGAATACCATTTGCCATGAAGTGTACCTGGTCTGCAACAATGTTTAGCGAGGTGATACATGTCAAAGTAACATGCACATGATGCTAGTACCCAAGGTTTCCCAGCAGAATATTGCCCGCCAGCTTGTCTTCTTCTTACAGTGTATCCTGGTGCCATCTCTCTTCCCCAGGAAAATGACAAACATGCATCCTGCCATCTGCAAAATGCTGAAGAAAATTGAAGCTGTTGATAAAGCAGACACATTTGTCTATTTGGAGGGAGAGTATCAGCAAATATGGCTCATGCAAAACAAAAATCATGATTGCAAGTATCTACTGTAGTTACTTTTATTTTTCAAATCATGTTGTACTGTTCCTGCTTTTAACACAAACACGGTGTTGTATAATATGCTGCCCTCCGAAATTTTAAATGGCTGATAAATTAATAGGCCAATCGTAAAAAATACTAATTTGTGTGTGTGTGTGTGTGTGTGTGTGTGTGTGTGTGGGGTGTGTGTATATATATATATATATATATATATATATATATATATTAGTGATGAGCGGGTTCGGATCCTCAGGGATCCGAACCCGCCCGAACTTCACCTTTTTTTTTTACGGGTCCGAGCAACTCGGATCCTCCCGCCTTGCTCGGTTAACCCGAGCGCGCCCGAACGTCATCATCCCGCGGTCAGATTCTCGTGAGATTCGTATTTTATATAAGGAACCGCGCGTCGCCGCCATTTTTCACTCGTGCATTGGAGATGATCGTGAGAGGACGTGGCTGGCGTCCTCTCAGTTTCTATGTTCAGTGGGCTGCAAATTGTGCTGCAAATATCTGTGCTCAGTGTGCTGCAAATATCTGTGCTCAGTGTGCTGCAAGTGCAAATATCTACGTTCTCTGCCTGAAAAACGCTCCATATCTGACTGTGCTCAGTGTGCTGCAAATATCTGTGCTCAGTATGCTAATTGCTTTATTGTGGGGACTGGGGACCAGCAGTATTATATAGTAGGAGGACCGTGCAGAGTTTTGCTGACCACCAGTATATAATATATAGCAGTACGGTACAGTAGGCCACTGCTCTACCTACCTCTGTGTCGTCAAGTATACTATCCATCCATGCCTGTGGTGCATTTCAGTTTTGCACAGTTTGCTGACCACCAGTATATACTATATAGCAGTACGGTACAGAAGACCACTGCTCTACCTACCTCTGTGTCGTCAAGTATACTATCCATCCATACCTGTGGTGCATTTCAGTTTTGCACAGTTTGCTGACCACCAGTATATACTATATAGCAGTACGGTACAGTAGGCCACTGCTCTACCTACCTCTGTGTATTCAAGTATACTATCCATCCATACCTGTGGTGCATTTCAGTTGTGCGCAATATATAGTAGTAGGCCATTGCTATTGATATATTACTGGCATATAATTCCACACATTAAAAAATGGAGAACAAAAATGTGGAGGGTAAAATAGGGAAAGATCAAGATCCACTTCCACCTCGTGCTGAAGCTGCTGCCACTAGTCATGGCCGAGACGATGAAATGCCATCAACGTCGTCTGCCAAGGCCGATGCCCAATTTCATAGTAGAGAGCATGTAAAATCCCAAAAAATAAAGCTCAGTAAAATGCCCCAAAAATCTAAATCTGAGGAGAAGCGTAAACTTGCCAATGTGCCATTTACGACACGGAGTGGCAAGGAACGGCTGAGGCCCTGGCCTATGTTCAAGGCTAGTGGTTTAGCTTCATGTGAGGATGGAAGCACTCATCCTCCTGCTAGAAAAACTTAAAAGAGTTAAGATGGCAAAAGCACAGCAAAGAACTGTGCGTTCTTCTAAATCACAAATCCCCAAGGAGAGTCCAATTGTGTCGGTTGCGATGCCTGACCTTCCCAACACTGGACGGGAAGAGGTTGCGCCTTCCACCATTTGCACGCCCCCTGCAAGTGCTGGAAGGAGCACCCGCAGTCCAGTTCCTGATAGTCAAATTGAAGATGTCACTGTTGAAGTACACCAGGATGAGGATATGGGTGTTGCTGGCGCTGGTGAGGAAATTGACAAGGAGGATTCTGATGGTGAGGTGGTTTGTTTAAGTCAGGCACCTGGGAAGACACCTGTTGTCCGTGGGACGAATATGGCCATTGACATGCCTGGTCAAAATACAAAAAAATCACCTCTTCGGTGTGGAATTATTTAAACAGAAATGCGGACAACTGGTGTCAAGCCGTGTGTTGCCTTTGTCAAGCTGTAATAAGTAGGGGTAAGGACGTTATTCACCTAGGAACATCCTCCCTTATACGTCACCTGGACCGCATTCATCAGAATACAAGTTTGCAAGTCTCCCCAATCAGGTGATCTGATTGGGGAGACTGCATTGAACCGGTATTGAACTTCCTGGATACTGCAGATCCAGAGACGGATACAGCACCTGGAGAGATCGAGGGGAATCCTTGGTGTATTAATATGCCTTTTTGGGTGGACATTGCATGACACCCCACGAAATCCGGTACGCATTCTAGCCTAGTCTGTGGTGGATACTGTATATGAGACTCAGTTTTTTTATTATAATTTTTGTGGGAAACACTTAATAATACTTTTGTGAATTTATTGAATAAAAACAATACTACTCTATATTCTCCTCTCTTTTCAAAAATTTTTTTTTTTTGGGTCCATATGGAATTGGTTTCCCATCGGGAGAAAAGAGAAAATCAAGATTAGAGGAACAAGATTACTGACATTTGAGTCCATCTGTTGAGACTATATTTGGACTAAAACACTAGAAATCCCAGCAGAAGAAGGGAATAGTGTAATATTGTGGTATTTAAATCTGCCATCTTTTGTCACCCGGTTACCAAGAGGGTGCGCACGGTTGCTTACATTTGTCGCATTCATCAGAAGTCAGTGACAAGTTCAAAAACTTTTGATGACAGCGGAAGCAGTCCGCTGACCACTAAATCACTTCCTCTTGTAACCAAGCTCCTGCAAACCACACCACCAACTCCCTCAGTGTCAATTTCCTCCTTAGACAGGAAAGCCAATAGTCCTGCAGGCCATGTCACTGTCAAGTCTGACGAGTCCTCTCCTGCTTGCCTGGGATTCCTCCGATGCATCCTTGAGTGTAACGCCTACTGCTGCTGGCGCTGCTGTTGTTGCTGCTGGGAGTTGATCGTCATCCCAGAGGGGAAGTCGGAAGACCACTTGTACTACTTCCAGTAAGCAATTGACTGTCCAACAGTCCTTTGCGAGGAAGATGAAATATCACAGCAGTCATCCTGCTGCAAAGCGGATAACTCAGGCCTTGGCAGCCTGGATGGTGAGAAACGTGTTTCCGGTATCCACCGTTAATTCACAGGAAACTAGAAACTTGCTTGAGGTACTGTGTCCCCGGTACCAAATACCATCTAGGTTCCATTTCTCTAGGCAGGCGATACCGAGAATGTACACAGACCTCAGAAAAAGAGTCACCAGTGTCCTAATAAATGCAGTTGTACCCAATGTCCACTTAACCACGGACATGTGGACAAGTGGAGCAGGGCAGACTCAGGGCTATATGACTGTGACAGCCCACTGGGTAGATGTATTGCCTCCGCAGCAAGAACAGCAGCGGCGGCACCAGTAGCTGCATCTCGCAAACGCCAACTCATTCCTAGGCAGGCTACGCTTTGTATCACCGCTTTCCATAAGAGGCACACAGCTGACAACCTCTTACGGAAACTGAGGAACATCATCGCAGATTGGCTTACCCCAATTGGACTCTCCTGGGGATTTGTGACATCGGACAACGCCACCAATATTGTACGTGCATTACATCTGGGCAAATTCCAGCACGTCCCATGTTTTGCACATACATTGAATTTGGTGGTGCAGAATTATTTAAAAAACGACAGGGGCGTGCAAGAGATGCTGTCGGTGGCCCGAAGAATTGCAGGCCACTTTCGGCATTCAGCCACCGCGTGCCGAAGACTGGAGCACCAGCAAACAGTCCTGAACCTGCCCTGCCATCATCTGAAGCAAGAGGTGGTAACGAGGTGGAATTCAACCCTCTATATGCTTCAGAGGATGGAGGAGCAGCAAAATGCCATTCAAGCCTATACATCTGCCTACGATATAGGCAAAGGAGGGGGAATGCACCTGACTCAAGCGCAGTGGAGAATGATTTCAACGTTGTGCAAGGTTCTGCAACCCTTTGAACTTGCCACACGTGAAGTCAGTTCAGACACTGCCAGCCTGAGTCAGGTCATTCCCCTCATCAGGCTTTTGCAGAAGAAGCTGGAGACATTGAAGGAGGAGCTAAAACAGAGCGATTCCGCTAGGCATGTGGGACTTGTGGATGGAGCCCTTAATTCGCTTAACCAGGATTCACGGGTGGTCAATCTGTTGAAATCAGAGCACTACATTTTGGCCACCGTGTTCGATCCTAGATTTAAAACCTACGTTGTATCTCTCTTTCCGGCAGACACAAGTCTGCAGAGGTTCAAAGACCTGCTGGTGAGAAAATTGTCAAGTCAAGCGGAACGTGATCCGTCAACAGCTCCTCCTTCACATTCTCCCGCAACTGGGGCTGCGAGGAAAAGGCTAAGAATTCCGAGCCCACCCGCTGGTGGTGATGTAGGGCAGTCTGGAGCAAGTGCTGACATCTGGTCCGGACTGAGGGACCTGCCAACGATTACTGACATGTCGTCTACTGTCACTGCATATGATTCTGTCACCATTGAAAGAATGGTGGAGGATTATATGAGTGACCGCATCCAAGTAGGCACGTCAGACAGTCCGTACGTATACTGGCAGGAAAAAGAGGCAATTTGGAGGCCCTTGCACAAACTGGCTTTATTTTACCTAAGTTGCCCCCCCTCCAGTGTGTACTCCGAAAGAGTGTTTAGTGCAGCCGCTCACCTTGTCAGCAATCGGCGTACGAGGTTACTTCCAGAAAATGTGGAGAAGATGATGTTCATCAAAATGAATTAGAATCAATTCCTCCGTGGAGACATTCACCAGCAATTGCCTCCAGAAAGTACACAGGGACCTGAGATGGTGGATTCCAGTGGGGACGAATTAATAATCTGTGAGGAGGGGGATGTACACAGTGAAAGGGGTGAGGAATCGGACGATGAGGAGGAGGTGGACATCTTTCCTCTATAGAGCCAGTTTGTGCAAGGAGAGATTGATTGCTTCTTTTTTTGGTGGGGGCCCAAACCAACCAGTCATTTCAGTCACAGTCGTGTGGCAGACCCTGTCGCTGAAATGATGGGTTTGTTAAAGTGTGCATGTCCTGTTTATACAACATAAGGGTGAGTGGGAGGGTCCAAGGACAATTCCATCTTGCACCTCTTTTTTCTTTCATTTTTCTTTTCATTTTTTGCATCATGTGCTGTTTGGGGACTATTTTTTTGAAGTGCCATCCTGCCTGACACTGCAGTGCCACTCCTAGATGGGCCAGGTGTTTGTGTCGGCCACTTGTGTCGCTTAGCTTAGCCATCCAGCGACCTTGGTGCGCCTCTTTTTTTCTTTGCATCATGTGCTGTTTGGGGACTATTTTTTAAATCTGCCATCCTGTCTGACACTGCAGTGCCACTCCTAGATGGGCCAGGTGTTTGTGTCAGCCACTTGGGTCGCTTAGCTTAGTCACACAGCGACCTCATTGCACCTCTTTTTTTCTTTGCATCATGTGCTGTTTGGGGACTATTTTTTAAATCTGCCATCCTGTCTGACACTGCAGTGCCACTCCTAGATGGGCCAGGTGTTTGTGTTGGCCACTTGGGTCGCTTAGCTTAGTCATCCAGCGACCTCGGTGCAAATTTTAGGACTAAAAATAATATTGTGAGGTGTGAGGTGTTCAGAATAAACTGAAAATGGAAATTATGGTTATTGAGGTTAATAATACTATGGGATCAAAATGACCCTCATATTCTATGATTTAAGCTGTTTTTGAGGGTTTTTTGTAAAAAAACACCCAAATCCAAAACACACCCAAATCCGACAAAAAATTTTCAGGGAGGTTTTGCCAAAACGCGTCCGAATCCAAAACATGGCCTCGGAACCGAATCCAAAACCAAAACACAAAACCCTAAAAATTTCCAGTGCACATCACTAATATATATATATATATATATATATATATATATATATATATATATCTATCTATCTATCTATCTATCTATCTATCTATCTATCTATCTGGAAAAAGAATTTAGGAGAATGCGCCCATAGTGCAAATCATTTTTTATTTTATGCATGCATCATTAGACACAAACAGATAAAAGGTAAGTGTGTACCCGTACCAGATAAGACCCACACTTTGGGCCAGTCACAGAGCATAAAAAACATCCACCGGACAAACCTCCGCCTCTGTGTACGAACGCCAGGACCATGCACCGCGCCGATAATCCGGACCCGTCTGGCCACTCGCAGCGGACACAGGGAGAAGAAGGCCGGGTGGAACAGAAGCACACACGTCTGGCAGGCTCCGCCCCAACGCGTTTCGTAGATACTTCGTCAGGAGGCTGGCCTGTCAGACGTCAGTAATCTATTTAAAAGCCCCCATCTTAATTAAACACAGGTGGTATGAATCATCAATGACTATTTATGTCTCTAAAGCGCTTTAGAAAAACAGTTCTAACATAGATATATAGCGCATGGGTTCAGGTAATAGTAACATCTGCATAAAAGTACATAAACAGACAAACTGTTTGACAATATAAAACACAGTAAAAATAATACATCATAAACAAACACGTAATAGAAAGGAGAAATGTTTTTCATTGACTGCTAAATGGAACATCACATCAAGCATACATGATGGTTTCCCTTAGTAACCTGGAAGCACATATATCTCATTTCTACCGCCTCCACGTCTCTATATATTTGTGAGTTAGTCACTATTCCTATCATGAGGAGAAAATCACAATCTGTAAGATCCCATTTATAAGTAAAAGACAGGCATATATTGCACTCTCCATTTTAAAAACGAAGTATATATAAATAATATCTTTCTTATATGGTCATTGAAAAAATATCTATATTAAAAATGAATTTGTAAAAAATGACTATATTCCCTATATATAGAGATGTAGTTATATAGCACACAAGACAAAAGGACAAAAGACTACAATTAACACTTGCCGCATAGCTTTAAATGAACAGATATTATTTCTCCCATCTTTTAATCAATATCTGAAACAGATTTTATAGACTATTATGTAAAATAAATCCGAAATATCCACACCTTCTGTTATTAGCAGAATTATACACATCAGTTAGAGGCATTATTTAAACCAAGCTACAGGCTGCACGTTATCATCAGCCACAAGACATTAGATGCTTGCAGGAGAAAAAAGGAGAAAAAAAGGAGAAAAAGGAGAAAAAGGAGAAAAGGAGAAAAACCACCGGTCACTAACGTTCCCTAATAAAGGGAGTGATCTCATAATTTTCGTTTAAACCACGTGGCACAAACTAGGACACCAAGTGAAAGTACCGTGCACAACTGCTCCCTGTGCTTCCGCTGACGTCATCACTTGCAGACGGCGCCAGAACGGCAGCTGGGACAAAACTATTGTGAATCCGTCACCATGGATACATCTGCATAATGTAAACATTAATCACATTACAGAGCAATTCAAACATAATCATTGGAATAATATAATATAATCCCAAAACTGGAGCATTTACAGGAAACAATTGAAAGAAATCATTTCATTTAATCCATGAGGGGAGACAGTATTCAATAAATCAATCCACTTAATTTCAAGTTGCAAAAGGGTTCTCCCTCTGTCACCCCTCCTGATATCTTCCTTAACATGATCCACCATCATATAACGTAACGATGAGAGGCTATGTTTACAAGCCTTAAAATGTTTAGCAACGGGCTGGTCTACATTCTTCCCCTCTAGTATCTGCTTGATGGCACTCCGATGTTGTGCCATCCGTTCCTTAAACTGGCATACCGTCTTGCCAATATAATATAAACTACAGGGGCACCTAATGCAGTAGACTACATATTTGCTGGTACATGTGAAAACGTGTCTTAATTTAATCTGTTTTACATTGTGGGGATGTCTAATATAATCACCTGTATGTTGTGCCATCCGTTCCTTAAACTGGCATACCGTCTTGCCAATACAGGTTGAGTATCCCTTATCCAAAATGCTTGGGACCAGAGGTATTTTGGATATGGGATTTTTCCGTATTTTGGAATAATTGCATACCATAATGAGATAACATGGCGATGGGACCTAAATCTAAGCACAGAATGTATTTATGTTTCATATACACCTTATACACACAGCCTGAATGTCATTTAATAAAGTATTTTTAATAACTTTGTGTAAACCACATACAGGTGATTATATTAGACATCCCCACAATGGAAAACAGATTAAATTAAGACACGTTTTCACATGTACCAGCAAATATGTAGTCTACTGCATTAGGTGCCCCTGTAGTTTATATTATATTGGCAAGACGGTATGCCAGTTTAAGGAACGGATGGCACAACATCGGAGTGCCATCAAGCAGATACTAGAGGGGAAGAATGTAGACCAGCCCGTTGCTAAACATTTTAAGGCTTGTAAACATAGCCTCTCATCGTTACGTTATATGATGGTGGATCATGTTAAGGAAGATATCAGGAGGGGTGACAGAGGGAGAACCCTTTTGCAACTTGAAATTAAGTGGATTGATTTATTGAATACTGTCTCCCCTCATGGATTAAATGAAATGATTTCTTTCAATTGTTTCCTGTAAATGCTCCAGTTTTGGGATTATATTATATTATTCCAATGATTATGTTTGAATTGCTATGTAATGTGATTAATGTTTACATTATGCAGATGTATCCATGGTGACGGATTCACAATAGTTTTGTCCCAGCTGCCGTTCTGGCGCCGTCTGCAAGTGATGACGTCAGCGGAAGCACAGGGAGCAGTTGTGCACGGTACTTTCACTTGGTGTCCTAGTTTGTGTATAAAGGTAAGCTTGTTTTTCTGTATTATTTTCATACCTGACCAAGGTTTATAAAACCGAACCGTTGTTTTGAACCCAGGAGTGTCCGAGTCCTTTATTTAAAATAAGACCGTGAGTGCCGCCCGCCACACGAATCTGTAAACTGCACAGAAGGAGGGCACCCGGCGCGATGTTTGTATCCTCTTTGTGGAGTGCCGAGTGAACTTGCTACTTTATATGTACATAATATACATATATATATATATACATATATATATATATATATATATATATATATATATATATATATTAGTGATGTGCACCGGAAATTTTTCGGTTTTTGTGTTTTGGTTTTGGATTCGGTTCTGAGGCCATGTTTTGGATTCGGACGCGTTTTGGCAAAACCTTCCTGAAATTTTTTTGTCGGATTTGGGCGTGTTTTGGATTTGGGTGTTTTTTTTTTACAAAAAACCCTCAAAAACAGCTTAAATCATAGAATTTGGGGGTCATTTTGATCCCATAGTATTATTAACCTCAATAACCATAATTTCCACTCATTTTCAGTCTATTCTGAACACCTCACACCTCACAATATTATTTTTAGTCCTAAAATTTGCACTGAGGTCGCTGGATGACTAAGCTAAGCGACCCAAGTGGCCGACACAAACACCTGGCCCATCTAGGAGTGGCACTGCAGTGTCAGACAGGATGGCAGAGTGTCAGGGTCCTTTATTTAAAATAAGACCGTGAGTGCCGCCCGCCACACGAATCTGTATATATATATATATATATATATATAAGAAAGTGGTGGCACTCAGCAGTCTTGTCAATATAATTTAGAACGTCCTTTAATTTTTTTTGATTAAAGGACATTTTAAATTATACTGACAAAACTACTGAGTGCCACCTCTTTCTTACTGTGTATTGAAGTGCCCATACTCTAGAACAGTGGTTCTCAAACTCGGTCCTCAGGACCCCACACGGTTCACGTTTTCCATGTCTCCCAGCAGCTGCACTGTGCATCACCAACTGTCACATTTAAAAAATGTACAGGTGACCTGCAAAACACGAACCGTGTAGGGTCCTGAGGACCGAGTTTGAGAACCTGTGCTCTAGAAGGGCACCGCAGTAAGTAAGTACTTACCCACAGTCCACACTGATTGGAGTGCCGGGTCTACAAGGACTGAGATACATATTTGTGCATGCATACATATAGGGAGCCAGTATAGAGAGTAACAGATTCATGGGGAGTAATTCAGACCTGATCGCTCGCTAGCATTTTTTGCAGCATTGCGATCAGGTCAGAACTGCGCATGCATATGCACCACAATGCGCAGGCGCGTCGCACAGGTACAAAGCTGTTCGTTGCTCTGCGATGGGTTTGTGCGAAGAATCCATTCGCACGGGCGATCGCAAGGTGATTGAAAGGAAGAAGGCATTTGTGGGTGTCAACTGACCATTTTCTGGGAGTGGTTGGAAAAACGCAGGCGTTCCCAAGCGTTTGCAGGGCGGGTGTCTGACGTCAATTCTGGTCCCGGACAGGCTGAAGTGATCACAGCGGCTAAGTCCTGGGCTACTCAGAAACTGCACAAAATGTTTTTGTACTGCTCGGCTGCACATGCGATCGCACACTTGCACAGCTAAAATACACACTCCGGTGGGCGGCGACTATGTGAAACCAGGACTGCAAAAAACAGCTAGCGAGCGATCAGGACTGAATTACCCCCATGGGGCGGTATTCAATTCCCATTTCAGCTCGCTACCTGTGGGTGGTAGCACCCAACCCTTTACGCTGCTAAAAATGATTACTATGGGCGCAATATGCGAGATAACGGTGATCACTTTAGAAAGGAGATTGGGCGTGATATATTATTTGAATACCGCCCATGGAATCATACAGAAGAGAGTAAATTGGGTATTAGGGAGGAGAAGTATATTTAGATGTAATCAACAATGAGGTGGCACTTGGGGTGCATATAGGGTTTTGTCATTTCTACATTGTGCTTTCTGCAACAAAGAAGCCATCTGATAGGTACACTGTAGTGTAAAGATACTGAAATGTATGTAAGAATAAAACACAAAATCTAAATCTTACTGTTGTCAGATATACATAAATATAATTGTAGGTATTCCAGTTTGTTTTGCATTTGTATAATTTTGCAGTGGGAAAAGATAGACACCACAATGCCAATATATAAAACTTACTTCTAACTCTCTCAGGAAATCCATAATTATAAATTATATGCTGCAATTTATGGTAAAATCGTACTAATAAAAATAAACTTTGGTGTTTCTAGAATCATATTATTGTGAGTTATTATCAAGTTTCCATGTAGGTTTAAAAAAACTGGAACTACTCCAAATTAGAGATGAGCGGGTCGGTTTCTCTGAATCCGAACCCGCACGAACTTCATGTTTTTTTTCACGGGTCCGAGCGACTCGGATCTTCCCGCCTTGCTCGGTTAACCCGAGCGCGCCCGAACGTCATCATGACGCTGTCGGATTCTCGCGAGGCTCGGATTCTATCGTGAGACTCGGATTCTATATAAGGAGCCGCGCGTCGCCGCCATTTTCACACGTGCATTGAGATTGATAGGGAGAGGACGTGGCTGGCGTCCTCTCCGTTTAGAATAGATTAGAGAGACACTTGATTTACTAATTTTGGGGAGCATTAGGAGTACTCAGTACAGTGCAGAGTTTTGCTGATAGTGACCACCAGTTTTATTTATAATCCGTTCTCTGCCTGAAAAAAGCGATACACAGCACACAGTGACTCAGTCACATACCATATCTGTGTGCACTGCTCAGGCTCAGGCCAGTGTGCTGCATCATCTATTATCTATATATAATATTATATATATCTGATTATCTGTCTGACTGCTCAGCTCACACAGCTTATAATTGTGGGGGAGACTGGGGAGCACTACTGCAGTGCCAGTTATAGGTTATAGCAGGAGCCAGGAGTACATAATATATTATATAGTGAGTGACCACCAGACACACAGTGCAGTTTATTTAATATATCCGTTCTCTGCCTGAAAAAAGCGATACACACAGTGACTCAGTCAGTCACATACCATATCTGTGTGCACTGCTCAGGCTCAGGCCAGTGTGCTGCATCATCTATATATATTATATATCTGTCTGACTGCTCAGCTCACACAGCTTATAATTGTGGGGGAGACTGGGGAGCACTACTGCAGTGCCAGTTATAGGTTATAGCAGGAGCCAGGAGTACATAATATTATATTAAAACAGTGCACACTTTTGCTGCAGGAGTGCCACTGCCAGTGTGACTAGTGACCAGTGACCTGACCACCAGTATATATAATATTAGTAGTATACTATCTCTTTATCAACCAGTCTATATTAGCAGCAGACACAGTACAGTGCGGTAGTTCACGGCTGTGGCTACCTCTGTGTCGGCACTCGGCAGCCCGTCCATAATTGTATATACCACCTAACCGTGGTTTTTTTTTCTTTCTTTATACATACATACTAGTTACGAGTATACTATCTCTTTATCAACCAGTCTATATTAGCAGCAGACACAGTACAGTGCGGTAGTTCACGGCTGTGGCTACCTCTGTGTCGGCACTCGGCAGCCCGTCCATAATTGTATATACCACCTAACCGTGGTTTTTTTTTCTTTCTTTATACATACATACTAGTTACGAGTATACTATCTCTTTATCAACCAGTCTATATATTAGCAGCAGACACAGTACAGTGCGGTAGTTCACGGCTGTGGCTACCTCTGTGTCGGCACTCGGCAGCCCGTCCATAATTGTATATACCACCTAACCGTGGTTTTTTTTCTTTCTTTATACATACATACTAGTTACGAGTATACTATCTCTTTATCAACCAGTCTATATATTAGCAGCAGACACAGTACAGTGCGGTAGTTCACGGCTGTGGCTACCTCTGTGTCGGCACTCGGCAGCCCGTCCATAATTGTATATACCACCTAACCGTGGTTTTTTTTTCTTTCTTTATACATACATACTAGTTACGAGTATACTATCTCTTTATCAACCAGTCTATATATTAGCAGCAGACACAGTACAGTGCGGTAGTTCACGGCTGTGGCTACCTCTGTGTCGGCACTCGGCAGCCCGTCCATAATTGTATATACCACCTAACCGTGGTTTTTTTTTCTTTCTTTATACATACATACTAGTTACGAGTATACTATCTCTTTATCAACCAGTCTATATATTAGCAGCAGACACAGTACAGTGCGGTAGTTCACGGCTGTGGCTACCTCTGTGTCGGCACTCGGCAGCCCGTCCATAATTGTATATACCACCTAACCGTGGTTTTTTTTTCTTTCTTTATACATACATACTAGTTACGAGTATACTATCTCTTTATCAACCAGTCTATATATTAGCAGCAGACACAGTACAGTGCGGTAGTTCACGGCTGTGGCTACCTCTGTGTCGGCACTCGGCAGCCCGTCCATAATTGTATATACCACCTAACCGTGGTTTTTTTTTCTTTCTTTATACATACATACTAGTAACGAGTATACTATCTCTTTATCAACCAGTCTATATATTAGCAGCAGACACAGTACAGTGCGGTAGTTCACGGCTGTGGCTACCTCTGTGTCGGCACTCGGCAGCCCGTCCATAATTGTATATACCACCTAACCGTGGTTTTTTTTTCTTTCTTTATACATACATACTAGTTACGAGTATACTATCTCTTTATCAACCAGTCTATATATTAGCAGCAGACACAGTACAGTGCGGTAGTTCACGGCTGTGGCTACCTCTGTGTCGGCACTCGGCAGCCCGTCCATAATTGTATATACCACCTAACCGTGGTTTTTTTTTCTTTCTTTATACATACATACTAGTTACGAGTATACTATCTCTTTATCAACCAGTCTATATATTAGCAGCAGACACAGTACAGTGCGGTAGTTCACGGCTGTGGCTACCTCTGTGTCGGCACTCGGCAGCCCGTCCATAATTGTATATACCACCTAACCGTGGTTTTTTTTTCTTTCTTTATACATACATACTAGTTACGAGTATACTATCTCTTTATCAACCAGTCTATATATTAGCAGCAGACACAGTACAGTGCGGTAGTTCACGGCTGTGGCTACCTCTGTGTCGGCACTCGGCAGCCCGTCCATAATTGTATATACCACCTAACCGTGGTTTTTTTTTCTTTCTTTATACATACATACTAGTTACGAGTATACTATCTCTTTATCAACCAGTCTATATATTAGCAGCAGACACAGTACAGTGCGGTAGTTCACGGCTGTGGCTACCTCTGTGTCGGCACTCGGCAGCCCGTCCATAATTGTATATACCACCTAACCGTGGTTTTTTTTTCTTTCTTTATACATACATACTAGTTACGAGTATACTATCTCTTTATCAACCAGTCTATATATTAGCAGCAGACACAGTACAGTGCGGTAGTTCACGGCTGTGGCTACCTCTGTGTCGGCACTCGGCAGCCCGTCCATAATTGTATACTAGTATCCAATCCATCCATCTCCATTGTTTACCTGAGGTGCCTTTTAGTTGTGCCTATTAAAATATGGAGAACAAAAATGTTGAGGTTCCAAAATTAGGGAAAGATCAAGATCCACTTCCACCTCGTGCTGAAGCTGCTGCCACTAGTCATGGCCGAGACGATGAAATGCCAGCAACGTCGTCTGCCAAGGCCGATGCCCAATGGCATAGTACAGAGCATGTCAAAACCAAAACACCAAATATCAGTAAAAAAAGGACTCCAAAACCTAAAATAAAATTGTCGGAGGAGAAGCGTAAACTTGCCAATATGCCATTTACCACACGGAGTGGCAAGGAACGGCTGAGGCCCTGGCCTATGTTCATGGCTAGTGGTTCAGCTTCACATGAGGATGGAAGCACTCAGCCTCTCGCTAGAAAACTGAAAAGACTCAAGCTGGCAAAAGCACCGCAAAGAACTGTGCGTTCTTTGAAATCCCAAATCCACAAGGAGAGTCCAATTGTGTCGGTTGCGATGCCTGACCTTCCCAACACTGGACGTGAAGAGCATGCGCCTTCCACCATTTGCACGCCCCCTGCAAGTGCTGGAAGGAGCACCCGCAGTCCAGTTCCTGATAGTCAGATTGAAGATGTCAGTGTTGAAGTACACCAGGATGAGGAGGATATGGGTGTTGCTGGCGCTGGGGAGGAAATTGACCAGGAGGATTCTGATGGTGAGGTGGTTTGTTTAAGTCAGGCACCCGGGGAGACACCTGTTGTCCGTGGGAGGAATATGGCCGTTGACATGCCAGGTGAAAATACCAAAAAAATCAGCTCTTCGGTGTGGAGGTATTTCACCAGAAATGCGGACAACAGGTGTCAAGCCGTGTGTTCCCTTTGTCAAGCTGTAATAAGTAGGGGTAAGGACGTTAACCACCTCGGAACATCCTCCCTTATACGTCACCTGCAGCGCATTCATAATAAGTCAGTGACAAGTTCAAAAACTTTGGGTGACAGCGGAAGCAGTCCACTGACCAGTAAATCCCTTCCTCTTGTAACCAAGCTCACGCAAACCACCCCACCAACTCCCTCAGTGTCAATTTCCTCCTTCCCCAGGAATGCCAATAGTCCTGCAGGCCATGTCACTGGCAATTCTGACGAGTCCTCTCCTGCCTGGGATTCCTCCGATGCATCCTTGCGTGTAACGCCTACTGCTGCTGGCGCTGCTGTTGTTGCCGCTGGGAGTCGATGGTCATCCCAGAGGGGAAGTCGTAAGCCCACTTGTACTACTTCCAGTAAGCAATTGACTGTTCAACAGTCCTTTGCGAGGAAGATGAAATATCACAGCAGTCATCCTACTGCAAAGCGGATAACTGAGTCCTTGACAACTATGTTGGTGTTAGACGTGCGTCCGGTATCCGCCGTTAGTTCACAGGGAACTAGACAATTTATTGAGGCAGTGTGCCCCCGTTACCAAATACCATCTAGGTTTCACTTCTGTAGGCAGGCGATACCGAGAATGTACACGGACGTCAGAAAAAGACTCACCAGTGTCCTAAAAAATGCAGTTGTACCCAATGTCCACTTAACCACGGACATGTGGACAAGTGGAGCAGGGCAGGGTCAGGACTATATGACTGCGACAGCCCACTGGGTAGATGTATGGACTCCCGCCGCAAGAACAGCAGCGGCGGCACCAGTAGCAGCATCTCGCAAACGCCAACTCTTTCCTAGGCAGGCTACGCTTTGTATCACCGCTTTCCAGAATACGCACACAGCTGAAAACCTCTTACGGCAACTGAGGAAGATCATCGCGGAATGGCTTACCCCAATTGGACTCTCCTGTGGATTTGTGGCATCGGACAACGCCAGCAATATTGTGTGTGCATTAAATATGGGCAAATTCCAGCACGTCCCATGTTTTGCACATACCTTGAATTTGGTGGTGCAGAATTTTTTAAAAAACGACAGGGGCGTGCAAGAGATGCTGTCGGTGGCCAGAAAAATTGCGGGACACTTTCGGCGTACAGGCACCACGTACAGAAGACTGGAGCACCACCAAAAACTACTGAACCTGCCCTGCCATCATCTGAAGCAAGAAGTGGTAACGAGGTGGAATTCAACCCTCTATATGCTTCAGAGGTTGGAGGAGCAGCAAAAGGCCATTCAAGCCTATACAATTGAGCACGATATAGTAGGTGGAATGCACCTGTCTCAAGTGCAGTGGAGAATGATTTCAACGTTGTGCAAGGTTCTGATGCCCTTTGAACTTGCCACACGTGAAGTCAGTTCAGACACTGCCAGCCTGAGTCAGGTCATTCCCCTCATCAGGCTTTTGCAGAAGAAGCTGGAGGCATTGAAGAAGGAGCTAAAAGGGAGCGATTCCGCTAGGCATGTGGGACTTGTGGATGCAGCCCTTAATTCGCTTAACAAGGATTCACGGGTGGTCAATCTGTTGAAATCAGAGCACTACATTTTGGCCACCGTGCTCGATCCTAGATTTAAAGCCTACCTTGGATCTCTCTTTCCGGCAGACACAGGTCTGCTGGGGTTGAAAGACCTGCTGGTGACAAAATTGTCAAGTCAAGCGGAACGCGACCTGTCAACATCTCCTCCTTCACATTCTCCCGCAACTGGGGGTGCGAGGAAAAGGCTCAGAATTCCGAGCCCACCCGCTGGCGGTGATGCAGGGCAGTCTGGAGCGACTGCTGATGCTGACATCTGGTCCGGACTGAAGGACCTGACAACGATTACGGACATGTCGTCTACTGTCACTGCATATGATTCTCTCAACATTGATAGAATGGTGGAGGATTATATGAGTGACCGCATCCAAGTAGGCACGTCACACAGTCCGTACTTATACTGGCAGGAAAAAGAGGCAATTTGGAGGCCCTTGCACAAACTGGCTTTATTCTACCTAAGTTGCCCTCCCACAAGTGTGTACTCCGAAAGAGTGTTTAGTGCCGCCGCTCACCTTGTCAGCAATCGGCGTACGAGGTTACATCCAGAAAATGTGGAGAAGATGATGTTCATTAAAATGAATTATAATCAATTCCTCCGCGGAGACATTGACCAGCAGCAATTGCCTCCACAAAGTACACAGGGAGCTGAGATGGTGGATTCCAGTGGGGACGAATTGATAATCTGTGAGGAGGGGGATGTACACGGTGATATATCGGAGGGTGAAGATGAGGTGGACATCTTGCCTCTGTAGAGCCAGTTTGTGCAAGGAGAGATTAATTGCTTCTTTTTTGGGGGGGGTCCAAACCAACCCGTCATATCAGTCACAGTCGTGTGGCAGACCCTGTCACTGAAATGATGGGTTGGTTAAAGTGTGCATGTCCTGTTTTGTTTATACAACATAAGGGTGGGTGGGAGGGCCCAAGGACAATTCCATCTTGCACCTCTTTTTTCTTTTCTTTTTCTTTGCATCATGTGCTGTTTGGGGAGGGTTTTTTGGAAGGGACATCCTGCGTGACACTGCAGTGCCACTCCTAGATGGGCCCGGTGTTTGTGTCGGCCACTAGGGTCGCTAATCTTACTCACACAGTCAGCTACCTCATTGCGCCTCTTTTTTTCTTTGCGTCATGTGCTGTTTGGGGAGGGTTTTTTGGAAGGGACATCCTGCGTGACACTGCAGTGCCACTCCTAGATGGGCCCGGTGTTTGTGTCGGCCACTAGGGTCGCTAATCTTACTCACACAGCTACCTCATTGCGCCTCTTTTTTTCTTTGCGTCATGTGCTGTTTGGGGAGGGTTTTTTGGAAGGGACATCCTGCGTGACACTGCAGTGCCACTCCTAGATGGGCCCGGTGTTTGTGTCGGCCACTAGGGTCGCTAATCTTACTCACACAGCTACCTCATTGCGCCTCTTTTTTTCTTTGCGTCATGTGCTGTTTGGGGAGGGTTTTTTGGAAGGGACATCCTGCGTGACACTGCAGTGCCACTCCTAGATGGGCCCGGTGTTTGTGTCGGCCACTAGGGTCGCTAATCTTACTCACACAGCTACCTCATTGCGCCTCTTTTTTTCTTTGCGTCATGTGCTGTTTGGGGAGGGTTTTTTGGAAGGGACATCCTGCGTGACACTGCAGTGCCACTCCTAGATGGGCCCGGTGTTTGTGTCGGCCACTAGGGTCGCTTATCTTACTCACACAGCGACCTCGGTGCAAATTTTAGGACTAAAAATAATATTGTGAGGTGTGAGGTATTCAGAATAGACTGAAAATGAGTGTAAATTATGGTTTTTGAGGTTAATAATACTTTGGGATCAAAATGACCCCCAAATTCTATGATTTAAGCTGTTTTTTAGTGTTTTTTGAAAAAAACACCCGAATCCAAAACACACCCGAATCCGACAAAAAAAATTCGGTGAGGTTTTGCCAAAACGCGTTCGAACCCAAAACACGGCCGCGGAACCGAACCCAAAACCAAAACACAAAACCCGAAAAATTTCAGGCGCTCATCTCTACTCCAAATGTCTACCAGTCTCGCTATCCATGGAGAGCAGTAAATCTCTCTGTAGGCTGAGAACTAGACTGGCTTTTCCAGAGCTATCCACATATAAGGCATCCATTTTGTCTTCTACAGATCTCGATGGGTACCCTTTATTAGGTGACATGACAGAACAGTCACTGGGAGATGTAGACGAAAGTTGCTCACCCTATCAGTTTGCAACCTCCCATACTTTACAAAGGGACAGCGCACGTCGAAAAAGAGATGTGGTCTCACAAGGAAGCTTACACATAATGACCCCAGTAGTAGCGCCGCTTACACATAACGACCCCAGTAGTAGCACCCCTTACACATAATGACCCCAGTAGTAGCACTGCTTACACATAACGACCCCAGTAGTAGCACTGCTTACACATAATGACCCCAGTAGTAGCACTGCTTACACATAATGACCCCAGTAGTAGCACTGCTTACACATAATGACCCCAGTAGTAGCACTGCTTACACATAACGACCCCAGTAGTAGCACTGCTTACACATAATGACCCCAGTAGTAGCACTGCTTACACATAATGACCCCAGTAGTAGCACTGCTTACACATAATGACCCCAGTAGTAGCACTGCTTACACATAATGACCCCAGTAGTAGCACTGCTTACACATAACGACCCCAGTAGTAGCACTGCTTACACATAACGACCCCAGTAGTAGCACTGCTTACACATAATGACCCCAGTAGTAGCACTGCTTACACATAATGACCCCAGTAGTAGCACTGCTTACACATAACGACCCCAGTAGTAGCACTGCTTACACATAACGACCCCAGTAGTAGCACTGCTTACACATAACGACCCCGGTAGTAGCACTGCTTACACATAATGACCCCAGTAGTAGCACTGCTTACACATAATGACCCCAGTAGTAGCACTGCTTACACATAATGACCCCAGTAGTAGCACTGCTTACACATAATGACCCCAGTAGTAGCACTGCTTACACATAACGACCCCAGTAGTAGCACTGCTTACACATAACGACCCCAGTAGTAGCACTGCTTACACATAATGACCCCAGTAGTAGCACTGCTTACACATAATGACCCCAGTAGTAGCACTGCTTACACATAATGACCCCAGTAGTAGCACTGCTTACACATAACGACCCCAGTAGTAGCACTGCTTACACATAATGACCCCAGTAGTAGCACTGCTTACACATAACGACCCCAGTAGTAGCACTGCTTACACATAACGACCCCAGTAGTAGCACTGCTTACACATAATGACCCCAGTAGTAGCACTGCTTACACATAATGACCCCAGTAGTAGCACTGCTTACACATAATGACCCCAGTAGTAGCACTGCTTACACATAATGACCCCAGTAGTAGCACTGCTTACACATAATGACCCCAGTAGTAGCACTGCTTACACATAACGACCCCAGTAGTAGCACTGCTTACACATAACGACCCCAGTAGTAGCACTGCTTACACATAATGACCCCAGTAGTAGCACTGCTTACACATAATGACCCCAGTAGTAGCACTGCTTACACATAATGACCCCAGTAGTAGCACTGCTTACACATAACGACCCCAGTAGTAGCACTGCTTACACATAATGACCCCAGTAGTAGCACTGCTTACACATAATGACCCCAGTAGTAGCACTGCTTACACATAATGACCCCAGTAGTAGCACTGCTTACACATAATGACCCCAGTAGTAGCACTGCTTACACATAATGACCCCAGTAGTAGCACTGCTTACACATAACGACCCCAGTAGTAGCACTGCTTACACATAATGACCCCAGTAGTAGCACTGCTTACACATAATGACCCCAGTAGTAGCACTGCTTACACATAATGACCCCAGTAGTAGCGCAGCTTACACATAATGACCCCAGTAGTAGCACAGCTTACACATAATAAACCCAGTAGTAGCGCCGCTTACACATAATAAACCCAGTAGTAGCGCAGTTTACACTTAATGCCCCCAATAGTAGCGCAGCTTACACGGAACAATGCCAGTAGTAGCGCAGCTTACACGTAACGCCACAGTAGTAGCGCCGCTTACACATAACGCCCCAGTAGTAGCACAGCTTACATGTAACGCCCCAGTAGTAGCGCCGCTTACACATAACACCCCAGTATATCGCAGTTTATACGTGACACCCCAGTAGTAGCACCGCTTTCACATAACGCCCACAGAAGTGCAGTTTATTCACATTCCTTCTTCCTCCCCCGCACACATACATAAATACACACACATACATACATACATACATACATACATACATACACATACATAAATACACACACATACATACATACATACATACATACATACACATACATAAATAAATACACACACATACATACATACATACATACATACATACACATAAATACACACACATACATACATACATACATACACACAGACATAAATACACACACATACATACATACATACATACATACATACATACACAGACATAAATACACACACATACACACATACATACATACATACACATACACAGACTTTCTCACTTACTCTCCCTGGCTGGCAGGATCTGGAGCAGCATGTCCTCCTCTGTGGCACTGCAGTCTGCTAGTCCCGTGTACCTCCGCCCCTTCACCCATGTAGCTCTGCCCCCTGATCAGTCACTGTGCCACTGTCACAGGAGAGGGAGAGGAGGCGTTTAAGCTGCCGGCGCTGCTGCCTGTCATACAGCCGGCGGCAGCAGGGAGGCCAGGCACAGCAGTGGGGATGCAGAGCAGGAAGAGCACGTCTCCAGCCTGGCGGCTACCTGCTTTGTATCCCTTTGCTGAGTGGGTAGCGCCGGGCCTGCACCCTATGTTATCAGGGGATACTGTTTAGTGGTACTGTTTTGTATGAATCACATGGGAAGACCATCACAAGTAGGAACCCCCACCACACACTTCACAACTCCAAACCTGGTCCTCCCCCTGTAGGCAATTGTGCACATATTTCAAACTTTATTTGTGGGATTAGCTATTGTTAAATACTGTACAACAATCAAATGCAAATGTTAAATGTAATAGCCTATATTGTACAAAAAGTTAAAGCCTATATAAAATCTGAATCTTTTATTACATTTCCATCTATCTCATGGCAATTGAGCTTGAAAAGTTTGCTGGGGCAGCTGAGCGATGGTGACTGGCATCTTACTGCCTTGCCAGCCTGCTTAGTTCTTTCTGCATATGCACAAACTGGTAACGTGCAGTGGAACTTGTAGCGTGTACTTGGGCGTTGCTGAAACTAGGATTTTCGCCAACCGGGGCAAGGCAGTAATTTGGCAGAAATTTGACCGGACATCAGCTAAAAATGAGTCAGGGAGGCTATGCTCGGCACCCCTTCAAAACCGTCCCCCCCTCCCTAGTTGCGGCCCTTACTTGGACTTCCACTTTTATTTAAAAAGCAGACAAATACTTGTAAATAACAGAAATAAAAAATGTAAAAAGTTAAACAGGCTTCCCTGCTATTGCCTGAGGTATCCGGTGAAGAATTTGGGATTTAGGGCTATTCTCAATAAACAAATAGGCCTATAATTCTTATAGTGACTGCTTTAGAGTTATGAGCATATCCAGCTACTGGGTGCAAAATACGCAACAGGAAAAATAATTTGTGCTGCAAGGGGTAAGTGTCAGGGCCGTCTTAACAGCAGTGTAGGCCCCTGGGTACAGCAATGCACTGGGGCCCCTACCCATCCTCCAGTGGTAGGGGTGGGAGGTGCTATCAGCAGCAGCTTTGATGTCCCGCTGGCAGTAGGGGGTGTTCTATCTTCCGCTCAGCATGTAAGACCTGGAGCTGTAATCTCTGTTAATGACTCCTTTACTGCACAGATGGGGTGAGAGGGAGAACACTAAACTGTAGAAGGGGGAATTGGGATGAATGAAGTCATGGTACATGACTTCCAGGGTGGTAGGGGGTGTATAATATGTAGGGGAGCCTGGAGGGGTGGATAGTGGAGTGGGCTTAATATTCATCATTTTCTGGTGGGAGGGCAGCTTGCTTGACTGCAGATATCTCCAGTTCCTGGTTTAGATTTCATAGCTTTGAATGGGATAAAAAAAAACTAGAGAGTCCCACCTTTCAGGAGGTGCTGGGGACCTGGGGATCAGAGTTCAGGAGCCAGAGCAATCCACCAACGAAAATATAAAACTGCATATTAGGTGTGTGGAGCTGGAGCAGGGACCAGTTTCTTAAAGGCTGATATCTCTGGTTCTGGGCATAATAGAGACAAGCTGCCAGTGTCCTGAAAGGGGAGAGTCCCAGCTTTTGGAGTATACCCTCAGAAAAACTCTAAGTCACACAGAGCCCGAGATATCTGGCTGGGAAAAGCAATTAACAGATTTGGATGGGGACCACTGCTTTGACATCAAATATCTCTGGTTTTCCTTGGCCGATTTTCAAAAATCTGGTACCCCTGGAAAGAGGGGACCCTCAGCTGTCAGCCTAGGGCCTTTATACTCCTGGGGCCCTTGGACAAGTGCCCATTGAGCGCATACGAAAAGACGTCCCTGGTAAGTGTAACACGCACAAAGTGATTTAAAGCTGTGAGCTGGTGTGACTTAGCCCACCACTAAAATGCTATGTAAAAGTATGTGGTGTACGAATGTACCACTGCATGCTTTATTTACTCGATGGGGGTGATTCCGAGTTGTTCGCTCGCTAGCTGCTTTTAGCAGCATTGCACACGCTAAGCCGCCGCCCTCTGGGAGTGTATCTTAGCTTAGCAGAATAGCGAACGAAAGATTAGCAGAATTGCGAATAGAAATTTCTTAGCAGTTTCTGAGTAGCTCCAGACCTACTCACAAATAGCGATCAGTTCAGTCAGTTTCATTCCTGGTTTGACGTCACACACGCCCAGCGTTCGGCCAGCCACTCCCCCGTTTCTCCAGACACTCCCGCGTTTTTCCCTGAAACGCCTGCGTTTATCCTCACACTCCCAGAAAACGGTCAGTTTCCGCCCAGAAACACCCACTTCCTGTCAATCACACTACGATCAGCAGAACGATGAAAAAACTTTGTTACGCCGTGAGTAAAATACCAAACTTTTGAGCTAATTTACTTGGCGCAGGCGCGCTGCGTACATTGCGCATGCGCAGTTTGCGACTAATCGCTCCGTAGCGAAAAAAAATAACGAGCGAACAACTCGGAATGACCCCCAATATGTAAAAAGGGATGCATTTTCACAATTGCAATACAATATGGTTTATTCAGCAGTCAGTACCTAACATTAAGGGATAGACTTACTTAAACAACAGTTTATCAAAGCTGCCCGATAGTTAACAAAAAGGCAAGAGGAATAAATTCCAAACAAGCCTGGCTTAGCATTAGTTTCTACTGCCATTTGAAAACTAATAATCAAACCAATGATTAGTAAATGTACCCTTAAATTAGCCTTATAGTTTCAACACTCAAATCACCAGTGTAGCTAGATTAATGCTGGGAACACACCTGTACAATTGTATAGGCATGTATGCAGTCGCGTTTGCCCATAAATGGCTTAAAATGCTCCTGCAACGGTTGCATTGGGAGCACTGGCGTATTTCTAATGGGTGCAGTGTGTGCGGTGCGCACGGGTGACTTGATTCCAGGTGGGGCTCCCAGTCTCCCACCGCACACGCTGCTCCCATTTCTTGAATTTTTGAAAAAATTATGCATGTCCAGTATATGCAAGGAGATATTAGTAAAAATGTGCTCTTGTATTATTGAGAGTGTTCTTGGAATTCTGGTATTGTCGGCATTTGTTCTGCTGCTGAACGCAGATCTCTCCAGAGAGTGATATCATCTGTGAGTAAAATTATTAATGTCAGTTTGCTTAGTATAAATAAGATGTACGAAAAGAGGCTTCTTTCCAAGGTGAAAACTATTTTGAGAGATCCATCGCACCCGAGTTGCGGATTTTCTCTATGCTGCCATCAAATAGGAGGTATCGATCCATCCCGTGTAGGACCAGTCATTTTAAGGGCCCTACACATTAGGCGATATGCCACCGAGGTGCCCGATGGGCGATACGGCCGACAGGTGACCCGGCGGCAGGGGTGGGGGTGACGGGGGGAGTGAAGTTTCTTCACTCAACCCGTCACCTGGCCCCATAGCAATGCATGATAATATGGACGAGAATGTCCATATTGGCTTGTATGTATAAGCGACCCAGGACCAACGATGAACGAGCGCGGGGCCGCACATCATTCATCGTTGGTGCCTACACACTGAAAGATATGAACGTTTTATATATATATATATATATATATATATAAAAATAAATACCTATATGGCCATGAAGTATATGTTCTGTATCTTTGATGTCTTTTATTGTCTTTTTCCCTGTTCCTTGTTCATGTTTGAAATGTCGTTGTCTGTTACTTGTGAACATCAATGACAATAAAGTATTATTATTATTATTATTATTATTATTATTATACTTAGCCCTCCGGAGTCGCAAACCGATGGCAGTAGCGCAGTTAAATCACCGCAAAAATGACGCAGTGGCCATTTTCACAGTGTTTTGCGCATGCGCAGTAGAGAAATCACTGAGAAAATGGCAACCGTGCCATTTTCACAGAGATCTGTGCAAGCACATTAGAGTTTGAGCCCTCTAGTGCTCAGACTTGACAGCGCTGACAGCAGAGAGGAGGGTGCCCGGACAGTGGAGGCTGCACACTGGTCTCCTTCTATCTTAAAGCGCCCCTTATTGGGAAGTTACATCCTATGTGCTGTTTAATATTTTATATGCCAAACTCTCAATCCCCACAGTAGAATGTACATATTGAGCGATTTTTTTAGCACACGTACAGGGGGTCAAGCTGGGTACACACTACTTGAGTGATCGCAAAGGTGTGCACCCAGCTTAAGTGAGGCTAACAGGAAAAGGCTGACAATTTGTAGTACCTTGATGAATACATCGAATGTAAAGTAATTACAAAACAATAAGATAAATTATCTAGATTTGTTTAATGTACCAATAGTAAAATACTCCATAATATTATCTAAGTAGCGGTTTACAAAAGTATATAAAGGATTACTTTATTTGACTATGCAGTAATAAATGGATTCAGCCAAGCAACACATTGCAAGCAGCTAAATCCCATATAATCGGTATTTTGTAGAAACAACATATAAAAATTGTCTGGAAAAGGTAACTGAGAAAGTAATGTCCCAGCATTTGGAAATTACAAAGGGTCATAATAATTTCCTGGACCAGCAGTAAGAGGGGGCAGGCCCACCCAGACTGAACCAGAAGCTGAATCTGGCTGTAGCTAACAGCAAGTAAAAATAAACTGACCAACTTCTGTCTGTCTCATCTGGAAAAGCCACATATAAAATAACACACCTGTATTGCCAGTTACACCATGAAATGACAGCAGATGGCTGTGTTTCTGCAAAAGCAGGAAAGGAGGCAAACATCAACATTTACGCATTTCTATGGTAACCTCTTCCTTTATGTAGTCAGAGGTGTGAATTGGGATGGGCACAGGACACAGAGAAGACATGCTGTAAAGGGGCACAATTTCAAACTAAAAACTAAAAAACGACAACATAAAAATTCAGATGATGGTGGGTGCAGAAAAACATCAAATACATAAATACAATGGTGGTCAGTGCAATGACACGGACAATATGATTGTACAATGAAGATGTAGTTCTCTGTATATTTTTCCTTCTATATATGGTCAGTTGCACAGTAACCAAAACTTTTGCAAACTGACCATTTTTATACCTCATACGACAGTGATTCCAGCTTCTGAGGTAAACACCACAAGACCGACAATGCTCAGATGTGTGGTTATTCTGCTGCGTGGTTTGGTGACCAGATCAGCAAATGCCTAATGTAATCTATAATGTGATAATTTCCTATCCTCTTGGATTCCCAGGAGATTGGGCCCCTGCCTCCGCTGCTTGAGGATGTTCTTTTAATCTCATGATCATAGCTGCAGCCCAAGTTGCACAATGACACAAATTGTGCCATGATGAGCCCCACAATTTCCCCTTGGATCCCTCTTAAAGCAGAAATATGTTTCTATACTTATAAATTTGTTTCTATGTATTAGGAATAATCTTTAGCCCTAAGCAGAGGCGTATTAAGAGAGGAGGGGGTCTGTGTTCAGTCTCCGACTGGGCCCCCTCCTCTTTAGTGAGCAACGCTAGTAGACTCTGGCACTGTCCCGGTGTCTCCTGCACATGCGCCATTTTCCTGTTGATTTGTGCAGCACTGATGCTGTTGACATTGTACTCTAGAGATATGTACTTAGTGTAAGAAATGGGTGCAGGTTGTGTGGTGTGAGCCAACTTGCACCCAGAGACCCTTGTGCACCGCACACCCAGCACCTATTATAGACACGTCACTGGTCCTAAGGACCAGCAGATATTTGTACAATAACCATATCTGACCATGTAGTAAAATAAAAAAAGGATGCATATATGTGAATGTATGAAGTTAAAATGCATCTGAAGCTATCATTAGGTACTACTAAATTATATGCAAGCTAGAATACTGAGTTTGATGTTTGTAGAAACATAAATTATAGAAAATGCACTACTTATAAATAACTGTTTTCAATTCTAAAATGGCCACTGCAAACTTGTGTACCAGATCTTATATATAGATACTGTTGAAAACAGAAATATGTTTGTTCTTTGTTAATCATGGAGTGGGCTTATGATGTAAAAGTAAATGGCATTTATATGAGGAAATTATATGTTAATTATCAGTTAGAATTAAGAGTACGAATATAAAAATATGGAATGCATTTAATATCCCGATTGTCTGGATCCCAGCGCTCAGCATACCGGCACCGGGATACCGACAACTATTCTCCCTCTTGGGGTGTCCATGACACCCCTGGAGGGAGAATAAATAGCGTGGCGCGCCCGTGCCCGCAAGGGGCTCTTTTGCGCTCACCCCGCTGCTGGCAAACCGGCGCCCAGCATCCTGCTGTCAGGATTCTGACCGCCGGGATGGCGGGCGCCAGTATATATAGATACCAACTCTAAAAATTTATTTAGCAGCATAAGTTGTAAAATGGCCACTGAGGAATAGCCATAGGTCTCAGTTTGATAACAAGATGACTAAATAAAAGTACATGAGATTGAAGTGTGCTGAGGGTAAATTACAGGATTGCAGAGCTGTTCATCTGTGATGAGAGATATCATGGAAAAGACCTAAAGGGGCAGATTAAACTGTTTTATCCTGCGACTACCGCAAAATGGAGCAATTCAATTGCTGCTCCATGTAGATGCCCAGCAGCGGAAGATCTGACATTTCTTCTCGCAGTCTCCTGAGGTGCGAGAAGAAATGTACGCTAATACGGCTGTTTGTTGTCCAGACGGGAGTTTGCAAGCCCAAAGCAGGTCTTTAAACAGGTTTAGCCGTTTTACATGGATAAACTCTGTAGGCGTGACATGCACAATGCGCATGGGCACCCAAACATGAACTGAATTGTGACAATTGTTTGAGCGTCTAAACAATCTTTGTTTAGATTGGATTTTTAGACGACCAAGTGAATTGGTCCCAAAAGAGATTTGGCATCCTATGGACTTTAACCCAGCACATCTGATGATGTAAAGACCTTTCTTGGAATCCATGAAGGATTTAGCCAATTATCAGTGATGGCCTTTGATGGACATTTACCTTTGACCAGTAATATTAGAAACCTTCAACTTTAACTGACATTTTTCCCCCACAAAACCGCTCAGAAAAGTAATTTTAATAATATATTAAAATATTTTATTTAAAAAAATATTTTTCAAGGCAGTGTCCCCCCCCCCCCCTTCCTCATCCCCCGTGCCCATAGGCCCCCAGTGGTATTAAATCCTAATAATAGTGCCCCCCTTCCCCTTAGTAGCAAAAAAAATAAATAAATCAGTGTTTCATAATCCAACCCCCCCTGTATAAGTCTCTTTTTGTTGCACCCCACCTCTTCTACCCTGTAACCAAATTTTTTTATGTATTATTATTTTACCCCTCTCCCCTCCCTCTGGGGGAGCAGCATTATTTAACTAGCTAACATTATTTTACCCCTCCCTCACCCCCACTAGTGACAGTTCTCCCCCTGGGGGTTGCTCCCCCCACCCTAATGGACATATACCCATCCTCCCCCACATGCAGAGTGCAGCAGAGTGTGCGTCAGGGCTGCTGCAGCTGCCCTCTTCACTTGCAGACATCAGACAAACTGTTCTGAAGGAGGAAATAAGTTACCCTTCCCCGCACGGCATTCTGGAGCGCGATTCCGGTAGTGATGTCGTCGGTCAGAGACTATTGCGTAACTACAGGGCGTCTAGGCAGCCAGAGGAGATCCATTCTGCACTTGTACAGAATGAATCGCCTGATCTAAAAGCCAGGCACATAGGGGGTCATTCTGACACAATCACTCGCTGCAGTTGTTCACAGCGCAGCAATCGGGTAGGAACGGCGCATGCCGGACGCCCGAAGGCCGTCGTTCCCTAGCGATTGCCTCTGCCTGATTGACAGGCAGAGGCTGTCGCTGGGTGGGAGGGGACGGCACGGCGGCATTTGCCTGCCGTTTTTGGGGGCGCGGTCCGGGTGGACCGTGCGGGGGGGCGCAGTGGCTGCGTGACGTTCACAGGCAGCTGTTGCGACCAGGGACAGCGACGAGCAACTCCTGGTCAGCCGCAGGAGCTGCGCTGGCCGGGATTTACTCAACATGTACAAAAGCATCGCCGCTGTGCGATGCTTTTGAACTTGTGCTCAGGGGGGGGCTGGACAGACATGCGGGGCGGGCTAGCCCTGTGCTGGACGCCCCCCCCCCCCCCTTCCCGCATGTCTGGGAACATGATCGTAGCCGTGCTAAATTTAGCACAGCTACGATCAACTCGGAATGACCCCCGTAGCAGGGCAACGAGTCGCATATTATGTGACCTGGCCAGGTAATGTATTGCTGGCTGTGGTTGCATCACATGTAACTATGCCAGGCATGTGGTTAAGAGATTGACTTTTTAGATTATATAAATATGTATATATTTGTCATTATTTATCTACTGCATAATGATGTAATGAGTTAACAAATATAAGATGTTTGAATTTAGAGAGTTTACAATTTTGTATTGAAACTTTACTAGCTAGCTAGATGTCTGTGCTGTGTCATGAGATGGCTGAAGTTATTAAACTTTATCAAGACTGGGCTACAAGTTATTTTACCTTTATATCTTGGGGGCCCGTCTGGGATCCTCAAAGCAGACGATTCATTATCATAACAAACACATGGGGGTTTAGAGATGCATAGCATCTATCCTCCAGTATGAAAAAAGTGTTGCTGTGAGTTTCTAACATGAAATAAGCACGTGTAAAGGATCTTTTATTTAACTGAGTATTTGTAGGTGTTTCCAGAGCAGAATCTATATATAAAGTTTGTTATGTAAAGTGTTCTGTAGGGTTTAGTATGTTTTATCAGCATTCATAATGCCAACATTCATTTTGACAACATGAGAATTTTGACACGCATCATATTGGCAAGCCGACACTAATTAAATGTCGACATTCTCAGAATGTTAAAAAAACAGTGTGTCCTGGTGGTGCAGTGATAATTTACCTCCATTCAATCTCAGCGGCGCAGAGGTGTCTTCCAGGTCCACCATTGTCAGGTGATGCAGAATTCCGGAGGTATCATCTGATCCAATGTTTCTGGTAGTGAATATGCCAACCCCAAGCCCTCATCACCCTCATCCTAACACTAGCCCTCTCCCCACAGCCTTCCCTAATGTCAGTATTCTGCAGAATGTCATCACTTCCCACGTCAAAATCATAACTGTCAAAATTCAGATCTTGACATTATGGCTGTTAATCTTTTCAATGTTATTATGGTAACTGCATCCCTATTCTGTAAGTTGTATTAGTAAACTGTATGTATATCCCAACTCTGGAATACCATGGCCACGCCCCCAACTCTTACTTGCCTACTTTTACAGAACGACTGTGAGGCTCCCAAAAATCGCGTGGCACTACCGGCCACCCGGAAAAGTGTGAAAGTTTCCCGAATCCAGCTGCCTCCACCGCAACCCTTTCACTAACCGCCCATTCACGGAGAAAAAAGTGTCTGGAACAATGATGTGATTCGCACTTAATCACGTCATCATAGCCCAGCTTTAAAACATCGGTAATATGAGCATTGTAAAGCTGGGGGTGGCCACAGTGGCGCAGTTGTGTTTCCACGCCCCTGGACCTCCCCCTCAGTGGCGCACCCAGGGGGGGTTTCCGAGTACCCAGAAACCCCCCTCCACTAAAAAAAAAAAAAAAAAATTTTTTTTTTTTAGCTGCATGAGTATTATTAATGACTGTCTAGCATCCTCTGCAGCCTGCTGTCTTCCTGGTGGCACTTGCAAGTGCAATAAAAGTTTACTTTATTTTAATTATAGTACATATATATCCATGTGCCTACATATATACACATGTATATACATACATACATACAAACACACACACACACACACACACACACACACACACACACACACACGATATATATATATACATGTGTATATATATATGTGTACTGTATGTGTGTGTGTGTGTATATATATATATATATATATATATATATATATGTATGCATGTTTAATATGCTATGTATATGTGTATATGGGTTCACTACGATCTCCCGGCGACCAGCATACCGGCGCCGGGAGGCCGGCCGCCGGCTTACCAACAGTGTGGCGAGCGCAAATGAGCCCCTTGCGGGCTCGCCACGCTACGCGCGCCACACTATTCTATTCTCCCTCCAGGGGGGTCGTGGACCCCCACGAGGTAGAATAAGTGTTGGTATGCCGGCGGTCAGGCTCCCGGCGCCGGTATGCTGGTCGCCGGGAGCCCGACCGCCGGCATACTGAAGACCACCCGTGTATATGTATGTGTGTGTGTATGTATATATATATATATATATATATATATATATATATGTGTGTGTAGATATATGTATATATATATATATATATATATATATATGTGTGTAGATATATATATATATATATATATACACACACACACACACACACACACACACACACAGACACACTAGTTTTACGGACCCAGCATATACTGGGTTACCTCAGTCCCCACCCCCGTGATTGGCTCCGCCCAGTTCTGGAACCCCCCCCATGCAAATCCTGCGTTTGCCACTGCCCCTTTCCTGGAACCACGCTTCCTACTGTGTGATCCAGTATGCCCCAGCTGTGTGCACAGGTTGGGATGGAAAACCAGCCTGAGAAAGTTTTGGAAGCAGCCCTAATGGGGTTGGGGTGAGAGAGACGGGATACTCCCACCTCAGAAGCAAATAAAACTGCCAATGTTTGTTTTCCTGGAATCTGATGGTATATATATATATGTGTCCCCCATATAGGTTACATCAGTAGAGCAAATTGTACACAATACCACTTTCAGTGACATGCCCAAAACACCAGTGGCACCAAGAAGGGGTAGCAGCGGATACTATTTACATGGGCCCGGGTCTGCTAGAGGGGTCCGGTGGGGTCCCGGGTCCTGCTGCCCCCCTTCCTCTTTGCAGACAGAAGGGAGGCAGGGAGAGAGGCTGACTGCTTCAGCAGCCGCTCTCCCTCAGCGCAGCACAAGCTGCTGTGTGTTGGGCTAGACAGAGAGGCAGCCTGTCTCCTAAGTGCAGTAGGGAGGCAATCGCACTTGCGGTCGCACATAACAAATATATATATTTTTTTATTCTGTAAGGAGGGGATCTGGCCATACCTCTCCCCTTGACCATCAAATAGGGACATCAAATAGGGATATAAGGCACATGCCTCAAGGGGAAGGGGCATGACAAGATTGATCCCAGAGAAAGCCCATGCTATGATGCCCCTTCACACATTATATATATGCAGTGTTCTATAAATGTGTGTGTGTGTATATATATATATATATACACACACACACACACACACACACACACACACACACATATATATATATACACACACACACACACACATTTATAGAACACCGCAAGAAAATGAAAATGGATTTGGACACAAATCCTCTTCATACCACATTCATGCACTTGACTTGAGAGTTTGTTGTTGTTCAGTTACAATACCCTTTATTAAATAACACATTTTGAATTCTAATCAAATAATCAAACACTATAATAATTGAGCTATTTGATCCTGCATAACAGCTATGAACACTATATGAAGCTACTGGTACTTTGTAAAAATAAAAAATAAAAAATAGTATTGCAAATAAGATCTACTGTATGTAGTGTGCAGCCACACATCCAATCCCTTGCAGCCACACACTACTTAGATCTACTCAGCTGCAAAAGTGATCAATTTAAGCTTCAAATAGTTAGAATTCTCTATCTAAAGGGGGGTACTCATGGAGCGATCGCTGCTTAAAATCTAAGCAATCTGACTAGATTGCTTAGATTTTAAGCAGTGATCTCTCCGTGTGTAGCCCTCACAGCGATAGCGATGCGCAGCCCCGCGCATCGCTATCGCTGGTGCTAGATCTAGGGGGTCGCTCACTTCACCCGCTGGGAGAAATGAGCGGCACCCCCGCTACCCCCGCACGCTCAGCACACATTGCGCTGTGCTGAGTGGGCGGAGAGATGTGTGCTGAGCGGTTCGCTCAGCACACATCTCTCCCCACATCTGCCAGTGAGTACTGGCCTTTAGAATTATCTACCTTTCTATTCAATAGCAGATAGCTCAATGAATAGATTGTCTGACTGCAATGCCACAGGCAATGGGATTCAATGCCACAGGCAATGGGTTCGAATCCAGGGTACGTCAGCATCTTGAAATGTAATAAAGTAACTGAATAACAGAGAGCTATCAAGTTGAGTTCATTAAGGTTGTATAGGTATTAGCGACAGAAGGGGTCAGAGTAGGAGACAGGGGCGGTCAGGAGATGCTGGGTTTCAAAAGGGTGGGGGGGGGAAGCTGCAAGAGAAAGTAATTAAAACAGATAATTGACAAGTGCCGCCAACAGCACCCCATCCCCTAAATCCCTTTGTGCGGTGCCCCCTCCGCACACACCTTGTTATGGCCCTGAGCCACCCCCCTGTAACCACCAAGGAATGCCCAGTGCATTTCTAATACAATTCTTCATGCATGCGTCTGAAGTCAGTATTTGTGACTCTGTATAAACACCATTGGTATATATTATCAGTGTCATTCAGACACAAACACAGACAAAGAACATCACTCCACTGCATCCCAAATCACCTCTGCGTCTGACTCAGGCCCATAATGTTGTATACTATACCACAGCGATGATTTCTGTATAAAATAATTACAAAAGGTACATGCATATTTAAATAATGTCACTCCTCTTTTATCTGTTGATCTCGCTTATTAGAAAAATGATCAGAGATCAAATAACTATAAAATAGCAATTACCAAAATTAGATATGCAGTATAAATAAATAAACATTCTGCCCAGCATTAATATGCGTTAATATCAATATCCTGGTGCAGCCTAACCCTAAAGGTAAACTTCAGTCAATTTTGAATATGAAAGATTGTTATAAATGGCAACTGCCACACCAAAAGCCTACCCCCACTCTCCAGCACCCTCTCAAATAATCAGATCAATTCTTTGAATTAATTAGCACCAGGCTGTAACATCTCCCTGCATGATCACTTTCACTTGCTGCGTGTGGCGGCCTCTAGTGGCCACTGGCACACATAACAGAGGTGAGGAGTAACTTAGCCTTTTATTATAAAGAATATGAACTTACTATATGCTTGCCTACTCTCCCAGAATGTCGGGGTACTCCAAGAGAATGCAACTCTACTGCATCCCACCCCCTTCCAACAGAAATGGACTGGGAAGGGGGCCACATGATTCTCTGAGAATTACATAATCTTGTCTGAGCAATCAAGACAATGCATTGTCCTGCATGGCAGCATAGAGTGTGGCTTGATGATGCAAAATGGCCCATCCCCCACAGTGCCTCACAGCATCTCCCCTTCAGGCTCTCTCCCATAGGTCAGTAAGTATAATATGCCGAGGGGCGCCACTTGCAGGAGGCATCACAGCAGGCAACACTGCATCTGGTAAGCCTTTGGTATAATGGGGCTACTCTGAGTCTGGGTGATTATTTGTCTTGGCCTCTCTGAGGCATAGGGACTGACCCAAACATAAAGGGAGTGGAGCCATCAGTGGCGTGGTGTGTATGTGAGAAGCAGCCTGCTGCTATCTGTTAATGCCACTGAACTTGCCATGAACTTCCTCAACTGAAAGCTTTTAGGTGGGACAGTGCTCGAAAAACAGGACTGTCAAAGTTGGGACAGTTGGGAGGAATGCTTCAGCTCTCTAGTGGTAACAAAGGCTTTTGAAATATGTAAACATTCCGCTTACCTGGATTAGACTAAATGGGTGCAGTACAGTACAACTTCTTAGTTTTTCCGGGGTGTGGTATCGAAGATTTACAATGTCTAGGTCGACAGTGATTAGGTCAACCCCATATGGTCGACATGCATTACAAAAGGTCGACATATGAAAGGTTGACACAGGAAAAGTTGACGTGGACAAAAGGTCAACTGGAACAATAAGTTGACATGACAATGGTCCACACAAAAATGGTCGACACTATATTTTTTTATTTTTGGAGTTAGTGTGGATAGTTTTCCCATCTGTGACCACCTCACTGGCTCAGTTCGCTCACCATGCTTCGAGCACGGTGTCTCACTTTGTTCGACACAAGGTTACTACTAGAGGTTATGATTTATGAAATGGATAGTCAAGGATGGAAAAAGCATGAAAGACTAACCCAAAAAATGTGTTAACCATATGTGTGTCAATCATTGCCATGTCGACCATTTGAACCTGTCGACCTTTTGTCCATGTCAACCTTTTGTTAGTGTCAACCTAATGCCTGTCAACCTAGACATTGTCTGTCTATACATTGGAACCAATTTTTCCACATTACACACAACTGTCTTTCATTTCACATCATATATGCTAATCACAACATTCCTCACACAGGGCCCAATCTTGAGTTGGAAGTAAAGCAAAAAAAAGCAAGTACCTTTGTAAGGGGAACAAACCAAGGGCCTAATTCAGACCTGATCGCAGCAGCAAATTTGTTAGCTAATGGGCAAAACCATGTGCACTGCAGGGGGGTGGGCAGATATAACATGTGCAGAGAGAGTTAGATTTGGGTGGAACGTGTTCAAACTGAAATCTAAATTGCTGTGTAAAAATAAAGCAGCCAGTATTTACCCAGCACAGAAACAAAATAACCCACCCAAATCTAACTTTATCTGCAAATGTTATATCTGCCACACCTGCAGTGCACATGGGTTTGCCCATTAGAGATAGATTTTCCTGCTGCGATCAGGTCTAAATTAGGCTGCATGTTGCAGTGCAAGAGGTGGAAATAAATGTATGTTTTGTATGCAGGGTAAATACTGGCTGCTTTTGCGCATAGACTAAAAATGCTGGAGAGCTTTATTTTTACATTACAAATTATACAGTATTTGAGTTTGGACCATACTTACCGACTTTATGGCTGCTCTCTCTGGGAGAGAACAGCCAGGTCGGCTCAGCAGGGAGTGGGGAAGGGTAATGACAAGCAGAGTGAGGGGCGGGGCGGAGGTGGGATGGTGGCATGGCTGATGTATTGCATAATTTAAGCCACGCCCCCACTGTGTAATGCCACTATTACTGGCATTATACTTAAGGGGGCATGGCTATGATGACGCAAATCAACAAGAATCACGTCATTGACTGCCCGGACCGCTCACTTTACTCGCTAAGTGGGCGGCCGGGCATGGGGGACCCCAGAAAATAGGAGACTTGCCTGCTCTTCCGGGGGGCTGGGAGGGTCACCCGATTTTCGGGAGCCTCTCAGCCATTCCGGTAGAGTAGGCAAGTATGGTTTGGACACACCATTCTCAAATCTTAATCTCTCTGCACATTTTAAATCGTCCCACCTGCAGTGCAACATGGTGTTACCCAGGTGCACGATTACTTGCTCTTGTGTTTGCTTCACTTCCACCTCAGAATGAGGCCCTCTATTCTTGAATGAAAAATCTGTTTGAATAAGGTCATGTCTGCAAACACAAAACATAATACCTATCCCATATCCACCAATGCCATGCCTGGGATACACTAGGCCACACCCATTTACTACGAACAAACAAGTTTACTACTGCATAGCGCCTAAGTAGATGTAAGATCTATTCTAAATCCCTCATTCACTGCTGTAAAGGCACTGTGTGCATACCTTTGAAAGACAAAACAATAAAAAGAAAAACAGCAGCGCTCGTGGGAACAAAAAATAGATCAGAATAAAGGGAGAGCTGACATGGATTAATATCTAAATATTTATTAAGTCTAAAAATTAGACACAATGGCATCACAAACCAATATTATGTTAAAAAAACACATAAATAAGACAAATTAGAAAAAGAAATTGATAATAATAATTGTTCATTGGGTCACCGCAATCAGATAAGTATCAATTGTATCTGCAGGCAGGTGTCAATCCACAAAGCATAATAGAAATCAAATTGCTTGAAAAATTCAATACTGCAGAGGATGAAATACTGTAGCTGTTCATTTAGCAACTGTTGCGGTTATTGCTGTATGTAGCTAAAAATGGTTATATGTCTCAGCAGAAGTTACTTTGTGCACAAGCAGTAACTATTCATCAGACTATCACTCGGTCCAAATAGTATGCAGAGGAAGCGGTAATAGTTCACTGTGAAATTATATATGACCAGACAGCAGGGCCGGTGTAAGGTTTCTCAGCACCCTAGGCAAATCTTCCCCCCACTGCCCCAGCTCCCCCCCCCCTCCCCCTTTAATACCCAGCTCCTGAGGTGAAAAAAAGTATTAGGGTCGGGTTAACGGTAATGATATTAGGGTTAGTTTACTGGATTGGGCTAGGATATTTGGGATATAGCATTAGGGTTGTGTTAGCGGTGGGTGTTAGGGAATTAGGGTTAGTTAGGGGTGTGGAGTTAGGGTATTAGTGATAGGATATTAGGGTTGGTTTAATGGTATTAGGGTTAGAGGTTATTATTAGGGAAAGGTTTGGATATATTATATATAGATATTGATAGATAGACTCCTGTACTTACGGGTGGCACTCCACGGCTTTCAAAGAAGTATGCACTTAAGCATAAATAGCTTAGCAACGTTTCAGATGCATGGAAAGATGCAGTATTACAGCACCTGAAACCTTGATAAGCTATTTCTGCGTATGTGCAGACTTCTTTGAAAGCCGTGGAGTGCCACCCGTAAGTACAGGAGTCTATCTGTCTGTTGCCCATAAGTACAGAAAAATGTTTGAAATTGGCAATTTCAGGGAGGGCACTCAGGTACATGCAAAAGCGTTTCTGCTTTCTTTTTAAATATACTGTATATATGCAGTACATACAGTATGCACATAAACACCAGAGGTATGGCCCTCCCGAGTATTGTATAATAATAATATAATCCGGGTGCCCGCACATGAACAGGTATATAAGAGACGGAGGTGCAGCACTCACAGATATAGAAATCAGGGACGTGCAGTCAGGGGAGGCAGGGGAGGCAGTGCCTCCCCTGTCATTAATGATTAAGTTAATACAAAGAAGATGCATATGACACATATTCTGTGTCATATGTATCTTCTTAATATTATTCTTTACATTGCTCCCCTCTGTATGTGTTTGGGAGGCACCGATCGTGGTGCCTCCCGTTGTCACTGGGGAAAGTATGGGGAGCGGGGGGCGGGCACGGGCGGGGACTAGCCATGGGCTGTAAAAGCCCATTGAAAATATATGGGAAAGCGGCACCATTAGAGGTGCCGCTTTCCTACAGGGACGTGCTTTCAACCTATGAAAGCACGTCCCTGTCAGTGAGGCCACAGTGATTGGCCAGCGGATCCGTCACTGGATCCGCTGTCAATCACTGTGTCGGCGACGCTGGCGGAGGAGGTGCGGGCGGCTGGATGCGGCGATGATGCGGGCGGCGGGATGCGGCGGTGGTGCGGGCGGCGGCGGTGCGGGTTGCGGCGGCGGAAATATACCTTTATCTGCAGAGTTTGGCTGCGGAGCGGTTCCAGTTTCAAAAATGGCGCCTCAGCGTCATTTTTGAAATTCAAGATGGCTGCCGCGAGCCAATCACGGCTCGCCGCGTCATCGCCCCGCCCCGCCCCTCCGGCTGACTTATATAAGTCAGCGCGAGACGGAGGAGAGTCAGTCCGACGGCGGAGGAGGAGCAGTGAAGAGCTCCTGAAGAGAGAAGACGCCGGAAGTCCTGGCTGGGCGGCGGCTATGCAAAAGAGCTTAGCAGCCGCCGCCCCCAGGTGAAGACGCCGGAAGCCCTGGGAAGGCGGCGGCCACGCAAAAGAGCTTAAAGGCCGCCGCCCCCAGGTGAAGACCCAGTTTAATAAAGCTTATTTTTGTGTGGTGTTTTATTTTAATATTTTCTTTACAGGTGGACTACAGGTGCCAGCGGGCCCTTTATGTCCGGGCATGCTGGCACTTGTGGTTCTCCAAGTGCCAGCATGCTGGGGCAGGCTTGCTGGGACCTGTAGGCTACCTGTAAAGAACAATATTACTATTCTTTGCAGGTGGACTACAGGTGCCAGCAGGCCCTTTATGTCCGGGCATGCTGGCACTTGTGGTTCTCCAAGTGCCAGCATGCTGGGGCAGGCTTGCTGGGACCTGTAGGCCACCTGTAAAGAACATTATTAACACACAATGAACCCCGCACCCACCGCCACCAGGGGTGCGGGGCATAGCACTGGGCTATCAGCCCAGTGCTGGTTATTGCTCGGGAGGGGGGACCCCATTTTTATTTTTTGGGGTTCCCACTTTCCGAGTGGCATCCCCCTGCATGTCTGGGAACATGATCGTAGCTGGGCTAAATTTAGCACAGCTACGATCAACTCGGAATGACTGCTGATGGAACAGATAGCAGGTATGAGATTGCCTCTCCCATGGGCTGGCGTTCTCAGGTGAAATCCACTTTGGTGCCCACTCATAATGCTGGTGAAGGGAGAGGAACCTGCGGCAGGCTTGCTGGAATGAGCCGCAATGTGCAGCTAGAGTCTTCCCTCAGTCGGGTAAGTTTAGCCACTTGAATGCTGGGAGAAGGACGGGTAATTGCTAATGCAAGCCGTACGGAGATCAAGCGGTGAAACCAATGTCAGTTGGAGGAGGAGTCCTGATGTGTTTCGTCACGGATCACGTGACTTTTTCAAAGGCACACCCATTTACTAGTATGACACAATTATTGGGCCAAGAGCCCCCATTTTCCCCCTCCCTATGGTGCTTTTGTCCCTCTTCTTTTTGTTTTTTTATTTTTTGCTTAAATTAAATAAAAATTGAAGAATATATAAATAAAGTAACACCTATTACATGTGTCTCCTACTGTTTGCTCCACATTACAGCATCCACATACTACTAGTCAGTGGCGGAACTAGCGAGCGGTGGACCCAGGTGCGACAAAATGCTTTGGGCCCCCCATCCCATCCAAGTCCACCTCCTCACTCCTGGAGAGGATCTGATGAGGGGGACCTGCTCAGGGCCAGAGAAATGGATACCTAGCAACAGTGCCGTAACTAGACATTTTAGCACTGTGTGCAAGAAATGGCATCGGAGCCCCACCCCTGCATGCAAAACAGGGGCAGTGCGCGCGGTAGGCGCGCGCAAAAATACATAGCGGCGTGGCTTCGTGGGGAAGGGGTGTGGCCACAAAATAATACCAATTCATAAAACGGTGCACAGTAGTCTCCATTATTCAAATTGCGCCGCACAGTAGCACCACTACACCAGGTAGAGACCCTTTTACACCTTACGGCGGACAGATTCCTCTTTTTACACATTACAGCAGACAGCGTCCCCTTTTTACACATTACGGCAGACAGCGTCCCCCTTTTTACACATAACGGCAGACAGCATGCCCTTTTTACACATAGCGGCAGACAGCGTGCACTTTTTACACATAACGGCAGACAGCGTCCCCTTTTTACACATAACGGCAGACAGCGTGCCCTTGTTACACATAGCGGCAGACAGCGTACACTGTTTACACATAACGGCAGACAGAGTGCCCTTGTTAAACATAGCGGCAGACAGCGTACCCTTTTTACACATAACGGCAGACAGCGTGCCCTTGTTACACATAGCGGCAAACAGCGTGCCCTTGTTACACATTACGGCAGACAGCATCTCCCTATTTACACATTACGGCAGGCAGATTCCCCCTTTTTACACATTGCGGCAGACAGCGTGCCCTTTTTACACATAACGGCAGACAGCGTCCCTTTTTTACACATTACGGCAGACAGCGTGCCCTTGTTACATATTACGGCAGACAGCGTGCCCTTGTTACACATTACGGCAGACAGCATCCCCCTTTTTACACATTGCGGCAGGCAGATTCCCCCTTTTTACACATTGCGGCAGACAGTCCCCCTTTTTGTACATGGAAAGAAAGAAAGAAAGAAAGAAAGAAAGAAAGAAAGAAAGAAAGAAAGAAAGAGTGAAAGAGAAAGAAAGAATTATACTTACCCTCTCCGCTGGCTCAGGCTCCTCGGTGCAGCTTCTGGTCATGATTCCCGGGCAGGAGAGAAGGAGGAGGAGGGAGGTGGAGGAGGGAGCCGCAGCAGCGCTGTGTTATTGGTGGAGGCGCTGCTGCTGCTGCCCCCTGCTTCACTATAGGCTGTTCTCGGAAGACAGCCTATAGTGAAGCAGAGGGACAGCAGCAGCAGTGCCTCAACCAGTAGTAAAGCGCTGCTGCGGCTCCCTCCTCCACCTCCCTCCGCCTCCTTCTCCCCCGTACCGCTGTGCTCCTCTCCTCTCTGTCTGGGCGGCTATGTGCTGTGGACAGCGGTTGCCCGCAGCACACAGCGGCATGTAATGAGTCAGTTTGACTCATTACATGCTTTGAGCCCCTGGACAGTGGCGGGCCCCAGTGCAACGCACTGGTTGCACTGGCGGTAGTTCCGCCTCTGCTGCTAGTTGTTGGCACATGGTGCTGGCATTTTTTGTACTTGAGTGACTTCTGACAACCACAAAAGATGTAAAATTAATGTGTATCTAGGCTCATTTTTTGTTATTTTATTCCTATATATTGGAACCGACTTAAATAACTTTAGGGGGGTACACATGTAGCGATGTGTGCTTAAATTCTAAGCAATCTCACTAGATTGCTTAGAAATTAAGCACACATCTCTAATAAGGCCCGTATTCACGGGCAGATGTGGGGAGAGCGTGATGTGTGCTGAGCGTGCGGGGGGAGATGGGGGGGCCGCTCATTTCACCAATCTAGCACCAGCGATAGCGATGCGCGGGGCAGCGCATTGCTATCGCTGTGGGGGGTACACTTGGAGCGATCAAGCTTAAAATCTAAGCAATCTGACTATCGCTCCGTGAGTACCCCCCTATACCTTCCAACTGTACCTTTTTGGCAGGTACAGTAGCTTATTTTCTATGGTCTGTATCGATTTTTGGCTCTAAAAACGTCCATTGAAAGTATTGTAAAAGGGACATGGCCACGCCCCCTTTACCCATGACCATGCCCCTTTATAATTTGTGCCGGTTATTATGTGTAAAATGCCGGAGGGTGTGATCGCCCCATAGAAATAGCGATGCGTGGCCCCCCATATCCCCCCCCCCTCGCTAAGCACACCGCGCTGTGTGCTGAGCAGGGGGAGAAATGTGTGCTGAACGGTCTATGCTAGATCACTCAGCACGCATCGGTACGTGTGTACCCCATACTTGCCTACCTGACCCTCTTCATGAGGGAGAAAATGCTCTGTTCTTGGACTTTCCTGGTAATGTATGATTGCCATCACCTGTGGTGAAACACCTTTCTTATCAATGAACTAGCTCACCACAGGTGATGGCAATCATTTTACCAGGGAAGTCCAGGAACAGAGAATTTTCTCCCTCATGGAGAGGGTCAGGTAGGCAAGTATGTTGTACCCCCCTTTATTGTGACTCATTAATTGTTTTGTAACTTCAAATCCCAGCACGTCCATTTGGCTGGCAAAGCATGCTGGGACTTTAAGTGCCTTAACAGTTAAAAGAGCCAAAGCCTTTCTTTGCATTAGCATAAGGAGAGAGAGTTTGTGGTAGATAATCCTGTCTGCCTCTAGTGGTGACAGGAAGCATCAAAGTGTGGTCTTGTACTTGATTAATAACTAGTGCAGATCAAACCACAACCTCTCCATTACCATCAGACTCCTCTGGTTTCATGCTCTACTTATCAGAGGCTCCATTAACCCCTGGAACACAGATGTTTTCTATTAAGCACTACTAGCAGCATCACTTACTCAATCCAAAGCACGCATGCACCATGTCAGCTGACTGTATTAATTAACCCTTTATGTGTAGAATATACTATTCAATTTCAGCATCAATTACCTTCTTGTTAAGTATAATATCAGTCCTTTTATCTGGCCTTCTAAGGAGTAATAACAAAATTATTATATGATATTTACATAGCAAACCTCATGAGTTATTAGTCAGGTACCAAACAGCACACTAAGAGGAAATGTACAGTCCACACAAATACATTTTGCTGATCCTGTTTGTCCACATATACAATAAATAGTCTGAAATGGTCCTGGACCACCAACCTGAGGCACCCCTGCAAGTGTCTCATGGCACCCCAGGGTGCATGGCATACAGTTTTTTTTTTCTAGAAAATGTCCTGATATATAACATCTCTATATGCAGAGATATGAGATGCTACTAAGGAGCAAATTAAGCACAATCCCACTAAGGGGTTTATTTACTACTGTAAAGTGCAGGTTTTTAGAAGTGAAGATGTTGCCCATAGCAACCAATCAGATTCTAGCTATTGTCTTATAGAGGGTGTTAGATAAATAAGAAGAAATTGATTTCTTGCTATAGGCAACATCTCCACTTCTAAAAACCTGCAGTTTAGTAAATATACCCCTTAGAGCACAGGTTCTCAAACTCGGTCCTCAGGACCCCATACAGTGCATGTTTTCTAGGTCTCCTCACAGAATTGCTAGTGAGATAATTAGCTCCACCAGTGGACCTTTTAAAATCGGTCAGTGAGTAATGAATACACCTGTGCACCTGCTGGGTGACCTGGAAAACGTGATCTGTGTGCGGTCCTAAGGACCGAGTTTGAGAACCACTGCCTTAGAGTTTCAGTATAGTGATAGTGCATGCACATAGATTCTTTGGGCATCTGATTTGCCAGGGATTACATATACATACATACATACCTCCTAACTGTCCCGATTTTTGCAGGACAGTCCCGTGTTTTGGGACTGTCTCGCTGTCCCACCCGCGGGCCACAGCATACCTCCCAACATGACCCTCTCCAGGAGGGACACAATGCTCTGCTTCTGGACTTTTTGCTTAATGTATGATTGCCAGCACCTGTGTTGAACAGGTTAATGGATAAGAAAGGTGTTTCGGCACAGGTGATGGTAATCATACATTAAGAGAAAAGTCCAGAAGCAGAGCATTCTGTCCCTCCTGGAGAGGGTCATGTTGGGAGGTATGCCACAGTGTCCCGCGGTGGGGGGTGGCAGTCGGGAGGCTCCAGCACTCGCTGCAGAGCAGCGGTGAATAAACGCATGTGCACAGCGTCTATTCACTGGAGACAGAAGGAGTGCAGGGCATGCTTCCTCAGTGACGAAAACGGTGGAATGGCTCGCGATCGCGAGTAGGCAAGTATGCAATAGTAACAATATTTTTTGGGAAGTTTTGTAAGTCTTGATACTAACACTGCTGTCTGCAATATGGGGTTTCTTGTTTGCAATACATATTCGCTGTGATATTTCTTTTCTTCTCACTCAGCACAATGGGGGTAATTCCAAGTTGATCGCAGCAGGAAATTTTTTAGCAGTTGGGCAAAACCATGTGCACTGCAGGGGGGGCAGATATAACATGTGCAGAGAGAGTTAGGTTTGGGTGGGTTATTTTGTTTCTGTGCAGGGTAAATACTGGCTGCTTTATTTTTACACTGCAATTTAGATTGCAGATTGAACTCACCACACCCAAATCTAACTCTCTCTGCACATGTTATATCTGCCTCCCCTGCAATGCACATGGTTTTGCCCAACTGCTAACAAAGATCCTGCTGCGATCAACTCAGAATTACCCCCTATATACATGATAAATGTGATGCCTATGCAATAAATTCCAAATGCAAGTTGACCTTGTGTGAATTCATCCCTAAACATATAAGTAAATTATGATTTTGGTGTATTAGATGTTATTTTATTGTGAACAATGTATTGTCAGCATCTTGTAGGCACTACCTATATTTATTGGATGTGCTGTTTTCCATACCATTACAGCATTAGCCAAATCATTACACACACCAGATATTCTAATTAAACAAATGTGTCATACTAAAAAAAGATTACTAAAAACAATTCTTACCCTAAGAGCTAACCAGCAACAGCAGCATGCTATGGATGAGTGCACACCAGTACAGAGAAGAAGAAGACCCTGTGTATGATCAAGTGCTGCTGTCTCTTTCTCCTGTCAGGGTTCCTTCAAAGGGGGATAATGAGAGTCCTCAGCAGTGACTTCTGAGCAGCTACAGCAAATCACTGTTCTTGCAAAGAAGCTCCTTAGTGTCACCCATGGCAGAATCTGAAAAATCCGGGAGCTATGACCTACAAAGCAGGGCAGCAGGAGATTTATGGCTGAAACGGGAGCTTCCCGCAAGATATGGGAGGGTAGGCAACTATGCACTACAGCAATGCATAATATGGTGGCGCTACAAAATAAATATATTATCTAATAATATAATTTTCATGTCTGTCTCATATCACACTCACTCCTACATCATGGTCACTAGCTGCTTTGCATTAGAAGCTATTGCCAGAAAGAAGGCTGCAAAGGGGGGTTTATTAATTAGGTAGAACCCCTATCTATTTTTGCTAGATTCAGGGCTTAACTCCATTTAATAAATATACCCTTTAATTGTTTAAATGCATTTTCTCTTTGCATCAGCTTTTGATAACACAGCTGAGGTTATGCAATATAACTGTATTGTGTATTTATTGTTCTAGTACACAGGTTCTCAAACTCAGTCCTCAGAACCCCACACGGTCCATGTTTTGCAGGTCACCTGTAGATTTTTAAAATGTGGCAGTTGGTGATACACAGTGCAGCTGCTGGGTGACATGGCAAACGTGAACCGTGTCGGATCCTCAGGACCGAGTTTGAGAACCACTGTTCTAGTATATACACTGCTCAAAAAAATAAAGGGAACACTAAAATAACACATCCTAGATCTGAATGAATTAAATATTCTTATTAAATTCTTTGTTCTTTACATAGTTGAATGTGCTGACAACAAAATCACACAAAAATTATCAATGGAAATCAAATTTATTAACCCATGGAGGTCTGGATTTGGAGTCACCCTCAAGATTAAAGTGGAAAAACACACTACAGGCTGATCCAACTTTGATGTAATGTCCTTAAAACAAGTCAAAATGAGGCTCAGTAGTGTGTGTTGCCTCCACGTGCCTGTATGACCTCCCTACAACCCACACAAGTGGCTCAGGTAGTGCAGCTCATCCAGGATGGCACATCAATGCGAGCTGTGGCAAGAAGGTTTGCTGTGTCTGTCAGCGTAGTGTCCAGAGCATGGAGGCGCTACCAGAAGACAGGCCAGTACATCAGGAGACATGGAGGAGGCCGTAGGAGAGCAACAACCCAGCGGCAGGACCGTTACCTCCGCCTTTGTGCAAGGAGGAACAGGAGGAGCACTGCCAGAGCCCTGCAAAATGACCTCCAGCAAGCCACAAATGTGCATGTGTCTACTCAAACGATCAGAAACAGACTCCATGAGGGTGGTATGAGGGCCCGACGTCCACAGGGGGGGGTTGTGCTTACAGCCCAACACCGTGCAAAACATTTGGCATTTGCCAGAGAACACCAAGATTGGCAAATTCGCCACTGGTGCCCTGTCCTCTTCACAGATGAAAGCAGGTTCTCACTGAGCACATGTGACAGAGTGTGGAGACGCCAAGGAGAACATTCTGCTGCCTGCAACATCCTCCAGCATGACCGGTTTGGCAGTGGGTCAGTAATGGTGTGGGGTGGCATTTCTTTGGGGGGCCGCATAGACCTCCATGTGCTCGCCAGAGGTAGCCTGACTGCCATTAGGTACCGAGATGAGATCCTCAGACCCCTTGTGAGACCATATGCTGATGCGGTTGGCCCTGGGTTCCTCCTAATGCAAGACAATGCTAGACCTCATGTGGCTGGAGTGTGTCAGCAGTTCCTGCAAGATGAAGGCATTGATGCTATGGACTGGCCCGCCCGTTCCCCAGACCTGAATCCAATTGAGCACATTTGGGACATCATGTCTCGCTCCATCCACCAACGCCACGTTGCACCACAGACTGTCCAGTAGTTGGTGGATGCTTTAGTCCAGGTCTGGGAGGAGATCCCTCAGGAGACCATCCGCCACCTCATCAGGAGCATGCCCAGGCGTTGTAGGGAGGTCATACAGGCACATGGAGGCCACACCAGTGACGTGCGGTGAGTACATTGGCTGGGGAGGCACTGATTATGCGCGCGCCTCCGGAACAGGGGGCATGGCCACTCAAATGGGGGCGTGTCCTTCAGTGTAGTAGGACCCCTTATACTATACTGGTGCCCCTTTCCCCTTATACCACACAGTATGAGCCGAAATTCACATTACAGCACATGGTATGAGCCGAAATTCACTTTACAGCACACAGAATGAGCCGAAATTCACATTACAGCACACAGTATCAGCCGAAATTCACATTACAGCACACGGTATGAGCTGAAATTCACATTACAGCACACGGTATGAGCCGAAATTCACATTACAGCACACGGTATGAGCCGAAATTCAGATTATAGCACACGGTATGAGACGAAATTCACATTACAGCACACGGTATGACCCGAAATTCACATTACAGCACACGGTATGACCCAAAATTAAGATTATAGCACACGGTATGAGCCGAAATTCACATTACAGCACACGGTATGACCCAAAATTCACATTACAGCACACGGTATGACCCAAAATTCACATTATAGCACACGGTATGAGCCGAAATTCACATTACAGCACACGGTATGACCCGAAATTCACATTACAGCACACGGTATGACCCGAAATTCACATTATAGCACACGGTATGACCCGAAATTCACATTACAGCACACGGTATGACCCGAAATTCAGAATATAGCACACAGTATGAGCTGAAATTCACATTACAGCACACGGTATGACCCGAAATTCACATTACAGCACACGGTATGACCCGAAATTCACATTATAGCTGACGGTATGAGACGAAATTCACATTATAGCACACGGTATGATAAACATTTCAGGGACAGGGAGAGAGAGAGTGACAGCAGTGACAGGAGAGACAGAGAGAGAGAGTGACAGTAGTGACAGATAGTGACAGCAGGGACAGAGAGAGTGACAGAAGGGACAGGGAAAGTGACAGCAGAGACATAGGGAAGCAGGGAAACATTACTTGATATGTGCAGCAGAGGTGCGGGATGGACTGTCGTCGGCGGAGGAGCTCATGGTCTGCAGGGGATGCAGCGGTATTAAGCTGTCCTTTGTTGCTGCGGTGTTGATGTCCCTCTGACCACCGCCAGTTGTGGTCTGCGGTGGTCAGCTTTCAGTGGCGGTGCAGCATGCGGCAGTGAGCGTTGGTCAGCAGTGAGCGGCGGGAGGCTGTGATATATACATATATATATATATATATAATTTATTTTATTTATTCCTTACTGTCCCTGCAGTCCAAGTGATCTGGGGGTGAGCTGCAGTCCAAGTGATCTGGCCGAGATCACTTGGACTGCAGCTCACCCCCAGATCACTTGGAATGCAGCTCACCCCCAGATCACTTGGACTGCAGCTCACCTGATCATCTGATGGTGAGCTGCAGTCCAGGTAATCTGAGGGTTAGCTGCCCAGTCACTTCACCCAGTACAACTGCCCCCCCACTTCCCCCTTCACCCACCACCACCCCCACACCCTCGCCTGTGTAGTGATGGACCCCTGTACCGGAGGGTGCAGGTGCTGCTGTGAGGAGAGCGGAGGACGAGGAAGGCGAGCTACAGTTCCAGCGCTGCCCAGCGCCGCCGTACGGTGCCCAACCCGCTGCCTCCGTAGCTCCTGCTGCTGTAGTGACAGGCAGCGCAGCTCTGACATCGGGTCCCGCCGCCGCTTCACTCGCCCGTACTACTGTACAGAAGTGATAGCGCCACAGCAGCGCCGGGTCCCGCTGTCGCTTCTTCCCACCACGTATCGGTGTTTGGATCAGTGGATCCAGTACTGGATCCGCTGTCCAATCACATCTGCCTCGCTGACAGGGGCGGGTTTCCCCTGTCAACGAGGCACTTGCATAAGTGCCGCTTACCCCGCTGATTTTCAATGGGCTTTTATGGCCCAGTGCATGCCCCCCCCCCCCCCACCCGTTTTAGCCCATTTCTATTGTTAACGGGAGGCACTGCTATCAGTGCCTCCCAAACTGATTAAAAGGACTGGAATGGGTAGCATAATATAAAGAAATTACTTATGACACAGAATATGTGTCATAAGTATCTACTTTTTATTATTCTAATCATTTATGGCAGGGGAGGCACTGCCTCCCCTGACTGCACGTCCCTGGGCCACACACACTACTGAGCCTCATTTTGACTTGTTTTAAGGATATTACATCAAAGTTGGATCAGCCTGTAGTGTGTTTTTCCACTTTAATTTTGAGGGTGACTCCAAATCCAGACTTCCATGGGTTAATAAATTGGATATCCATTGATAATTTTTGTGTGATTTTGTTGTCAGCACATTCAACTATGTAAAGAACAAAGTATTTAATAAGAATATTTCATTCAATCAGATCTAGGATATGTTATTTTAGTGTTCCCTTTATTTTTTTGAGCAGTGTATATATATATATCTCTGTAGCTTCTATGTACTGTAACCAATACTCCCAAGGGGAGTATTCAATTGTTTGAAAAGTCAGTTGGGTGTCTGTTTTTTCCTATCTAATATACAGGAAAAGACAGACACCCAACCGACTTTTCAAACAATTGAATATCCCCCCAACTGTCCATATTTCAGCAGGACAGGCCTGATTTCAGGGAACTGTCCTAATGTCTCACAATCAGCACATTCCTCTCGATTTTAAGATTGGGAGGTATCGCACCTTTGCTGGAATAAAATGGTCTGCTAAAAAATGCTGACCAGTGGTTCTGCCACACCTCAGCCCACTGTGATGTGGCTACTCTCTCAGCGTTTCATGCACCTGTGTCTCCATTCCAAATTCACCAAAGTGGCGAGGTATGTGTAATATATATATATATATATATATAAAAGCAAAGCCATCTTTGTTCTTATCACGTGTGCAAGTTAGAATAGTAATAACAGCACTCTTAAACATTGTGATCTATTTTGTATTTATGTTTAATTTGATATATTCTGATGGACTCATTTATTGTATGTGCACATTTGTTATATCCCTTACATGTCTATTATATAGTTATTCTATATTTATTCTTAAACTGTTATTTTGGCATCATTGCCTTTCCAATAAGTGCTGGCCATTTTACCTTTGGTATCAGGCTGCTGTAGGAGGTAGTAACATACCCACCAAACATACATGCTGTAGTAAGATTTGGGGGCATTCAGAGAGATTCTTTCGGTTAAATAATATTGTGCCACGGAGTTGCTCCGGGGAGCTCACTAGGTCTAGAAATAATTTGTACTCCAAGCAATTCAGATAACCTCACAAATATCCAGAGTGACACTGGCAGACTTATTGCAGTGAAGACATTTAGAATCTGTAGGTAATACTCGACAAACAGGATTAGACTTGTGCATTACATTATCTGAGACCTCATTTTCTACTTGTTATCTGACTGAGGAAAGCTTCTCTGACAATAAGGAAAGTTTCAGAAGAAAGAAAATGCCAGACGTCCTGTTTCTGCATTAATATTAATAGCTCAATATCTGAGCAGGAAAGGAAAATGTCTGATCAAAGAGTCCGGGCTAGACACTGATATTTCTCTGTATAGCCATGAAAGATATTTCTAGAAGTATGTGACTGGGGTACGTCTGGACCATCATAATATATTCATACGTTAACCCACCCTCCTGATTCATTTTACAGCTAGAGAGTGCTGGGTCAGAGTATTGGGGGTGCCTGGGGAATCTCAGCCTATTAGAGACTTATGTACTGACATGTTACATGGACTTGTACGATGGGAATGTACAAATATTGTTTGAGCGTAACATATAGTTGCCTACCCTCCCTCATTCTGCAGGAGACTCCCTGAAATAGCAGCAATCTCCCTCACTCCCTGAATATTCCAGCAATCTCCCTGATTGCACCTGACCCCCATTATGTAACTTTTACACTCTTGGAGGAAAAAATAACTCAGAGATACATACATTCAAATGGGCTCATCAGTGCCATTTCCCTGCATTGGTTATAGGGCACAATGATCCCTATGGCTACATACATTTGAAATAAAGTTCTCGTGGCCACTTACAGTATATGGAACCTCTTGTAGAATACAATACACAAACAAATCCTGCAAAATATCTGTGTTATTTCTTCAATAATAGATTTTACTAACTTTGGGGCTCATTTACATTTGGATGTAAGTCATTTTCATGACACGCCTCTCCGATGTAGTATTACGCACCCGCACTTATAGGTGTTACTTTCACAATCTCCCTGAAATGCTTTTTCAAAAGTAGGCAAGTATGGCGTAACCCAGGGGTGGCCAAACAGTCGATCGCGATCGACTGGTCGATCGCGGACATGCGACCAGTCGATCGCGATCCGCCGCCCAGCCACCCGAAGCCGCGCCTCTCCTGCTTGCCGCTCTGCCTCCTCAGTCTGGTCTGCGGCAGTGACGACCGAGTGTATAGCTCAAATCAGGTGCGGTTCGTTAGCCAATGAGAGCTCGCGGACCGGCACCTGATTTGAGCCATACACGCTGCCGTCACCGCCGGAGATCAGACTGAGGAGGCAGAGCGGCAGACAGGAGAAGCGCGCGCTGCGCTCTCCACACACCAACGGTATGGGGGCATATCTGGCATTGTGGGCACATAGCTCAGTGGGGGCATATCTGGCATTGTGGGCACATAGCTCAGTGGGGGCATATCTGGCACTGTGGGGTCACATGTGGCACTGGGGGCATATCTGGCTCTGCGGGCACATGGCACTGTGGGGGCATATCTGGCACTGTGGGGGCATATCTGTAATCTGGCGCTGTGGGGGCATATCTGTATCTGGCACTGTGGGGGCATATCTGGCACTGTGGGCACATGGCACTGTGAGGGCATATCTGGCACTGTGGGCACATGGCACTGTGGGGGCATATCTGGCACTGTGGGGGCATATCTGGCTCTGCGGGCACATGGCACTGTGGGGGCATATCTGGCACTGTGGGGGCATATCTGTAATCTGGCGCTGTGGGGTCATATGTGGCACTGGGGGCATATCTGGCTCTGCGGGCACATGGCACTGTGGGGGCATATGTGGCACTGGTGGCATATCTGGCTCTGCGGGCACATGGCACTGTGGGGGCATATCTGTAATCTGGCGCTGTGGGGGCAGATCTGTAATCTGGCACTGTGGGGGCATATCTGGCATTGTGGGGTCATATGTGGCACTGGGGGCATATCTGGTTCTGCGGGCACATGGCACTGTGGGGGCATATGTGGCACTGGGGGCATATCTGGCTCTGCGGGCACATGGCACTGTGGGGGCATAACTGTAATCTGGTGCTGTGGGGGCATATCTGTATCTGGCACTGTGGGGGCATATCTGGCACTGTGGGCACATGGCACTGTGGGCACTTGGCACTGTGGGGACATATCTGTATCTGGCACTGTGGGGGCATATCTGGCACTGTGAGCACATGGCACTGTGGGGGTATCTGGCACTGTGGGGGCATATCTGCACTGTGGGCACATGGCACTGTGGGGGCATATCTGTATCTGGCACTGTGGGGGCATATCTGGCACTGTGGGCACATGGCACTGTGGGGGCATATCTGGCACTGTGGGCACATGGCACTGTGGGGGCATATCTGTATCTGGCACTGTGGGCACATGGCACTGTGGGGGCATGTGTATCTGGCACTGTGGGGGCATATCTGGCACTGTGGGCACATGGCACTGTGGGGGCATGTGTGTTTGAGGTTTTTACCTGTGGGGGCCAATGTGTTATTTCGTGTGAGGCAGTCATTACACTCTGCGCAGCAAGGCTACCTCCCTTTTTTTTTTGTTATACCACGCCCACTTTTTTGTTATACCACACCCACTTTGTGTCATGCCACGCCCCCTTTATTGCGCGCGCGCCATTATTCCTCCTAGGTAGATCACAAAAGCTTTTTAGCTTTCACAGTAGATCACCAACTCCAAAAGTCTGGCCGCCCCTGGCGTAACCTATTATAAATCAATACTATTGATTTACCTTATTCAAGTATAGTGTATAGGTAACATTATTATATGGAAAATAGCCTGTAAAATCTATACTTTGTCCCCTGAGTATGTCATCACTTATATTTGGGGAGTAATGTTATAGGAGTCATTGTGTAAGTGTTCCCTGATTAAATGTTTAACTTTGATGAAAGGTAAACAGTCACCCTTGGATACTACAGCATAATAGGGCAGCAGTGCATCTTGTTCTGGCTCTGCCCCCTGAGCGCATCATGTCATGATGTCACACATAGGGGACAGGTCTGCCAGCCCCGAGAAGTGCAGTACTGCCCAGTGCGTCCTGAAAACGCTACGAGTGGCTGAACAGACTGCAGGGTGCATGCTCTGACAGCACTGCAGCAGTGATCCTGGCTGCAGATGCCATTCCAGACACCCTGCTAGACAAAAACAAGAGCTGATGGCACTGCTTGCACACCCCTAGTTACGGCCCTGCTTGGAAATGAGGTACATCTACATTGGAATGGGAGGGGGGTCAGTGAGATGTTGGGGGATATGGGGCTGGATAAGGGGGAGACACTGGGATGGGGTAATTCAGTGAGATGGAGGGCACTGAGCTTGAGGGAGAAGGAGCACTGGACTGGGAAGATGGAAGCAGTGTCTTGGTGTTGCTGCTGCAGTAAACAGCATGCCTCCTTAGCAGCCCCTCAACCTCCATATCTATGCTCTGGCTGCTCAGATCTGCTGCTGCTGCTGGGATCTGGTCATATGGTTGAGTCTAGAACCATACATGCGGAGCCGTGCATCGCTATCGCTGTGGGGCATACACACGGAGAGATCAGTGCTTAACTTCTAAGCAATCTAGTCAGATTGCTTAGAATTTAAGCACAGATCTCTCCGTGTCCCCCCCCCCACCTTACCCTATTTGAATATTGGACTATGCTGCAGCCCCACCCATCTCTTGAGCGTCACTGCTTATGCTGGGCATACATGCTACAATTATTATTTAATTAAATAATTATTAATGTCCGATGGATCGATATTTTCAGATTGGTCGGCCACATACATGCTGCAATTATCTGGCCAATCAGCCCAATTTCATCAGATAGGACAGATAATTGCAGCGTGTATGTGGCCGACCAATCTGAAAATATTGATCCGTTGGGCATGCTGGATCATCCAGCATGCCCCTCTGATGCAATACTTTCTAAGTGTTCGGTCGGGTGCACCGGGCAATGTATGCCCTTCCGCGGCCGACCAATGGGCATTCCCCCGTTCCTTCACATGACGGAGATCTCACAGTGTATGCAGGGGTGTAGCGAGGGTAGCTCCATTGGAGCGCAAACTCCAGGCGCCAAAAAAGTTAGAGGGCGTGCTGCCATCTGCCACCCCTCCTTACCGCGGGCAACTGTACTGGTAGCCGCAGAGCAGAAGGAGGAGAGCAGATGGGGGGCACACTGAGTTTGACTCAGAGACTAGGTAGGTAACAGGGCAATATGAGATCCAGATAAAGCTGAATAGGTGCTTTCTGTTCAGTAATTCAACAATTTCCTCATGGGTTTCAGTTAGAGATGAGCGGGATCGGTTTTACTCGGATTTACTCGGGTATTTCGGGTTTTGCTTATTGGCTATCCAAAACGTGTGACATCCGTGATCCAATAAGATGCTGTCTCAAGCTCCGAGTAAATCCGAGTAAAACCGAACCCGCTCATCTCTAGTTTCAGTATGATATACCAGCGGCCGGGAGCCTGCCATCAGTACACCGACAGCGGCATCCCAGCCACCAGTATGCGCTCGCCACAGGTCATATTCTCCCTCTATGGGTGTTGTGGACACCCACAGAGGGAGAATAGCCTGTGGCACCAGTATTCCGGCAGTGGCATTTCACTACTAGTTGGGATTCTGGCATCAGCATTGTGTCTGCCGGGTTTACGACTAGCGGTATTTTAACTGCTTCCCTCCTCATGTACTTCTCATCTCAAAGGTAAACTCAGAAAGAATACAATAGTAGTGGAACACCGTTGTGAAAGATATAACAATTTATTCACATATAAAATTTACATTTCAATAAAAGGTAAAAGCATGTAAAAAACTACACCATGAAGCATCCTCATGGAAACAGCTTGCGTCACAGTGCCCACCACCTACCCATCGATCACATATGGGTATCAGGAAACACAGGTCCAGCACTCCGTCAAATGCTGGGGTCTTTCATCACTTGCTGGTGATTTCCACTTGTCACACCAGATGACTGAATGTTCATTTTACTACTGCAGAAGTTACTGTACATACAATATATAGGAATGTAGACAATTTCTAAGCTGGAACAAACTGTCTAACACAATAAGCCAATGTGGTCAAATACAAATGGCTTTGTGTATTTTTGTAATATATTACTTGAAGTTTGCCATCTGTTAAGACTTTTCCCTTATTTTACAATTTCCAGAAGTTTACTTTTGGCCCATTGCGAGAGAGGTTTCTTCAATAATGAAAGGAGATGTTTATATCGGTCTTCTTGTAGTTCATTGCACTTCTAAAAGCAGTCTACAATGTGTGACTGTTAACTAAAGAGACTGTACTTGTAAAAAATAAACCATACTGCGTGAGTTAAAAGGAAGTGGGGGAACATTAACCTTGGACTAACCCAAAATGGTTTTGCAAGTTTCACCCCTCTCGCACAGAAGAAGTGAAGAAGTTGTGTTTTTCCTGTGCATTGTAAAAATACTTAGAGGGCAATTCAGATCTGATCGCAGCAGCAAATTTGTTAGCAGTTGGGCAAAACCATGTGTACTGCAGGGGGGACAGATGTAACATGTGCAGAGAGAGTTAGATTTGGGTGGAACGTGTTCAAACTGAAATCTAAATTGCAGTGTAAAAATACTGCAGCCAGTATTTACCCTGCACAGAAACAATATAACCCACCTAAATCTAACTCTCTCTGCACATGTTATATCTGCCCCACCTGTAGTGCAGATGGTTTTGCCCATTAGCTAACAAATTTGCTGCTGTGATCAGATATCAATTAGGCCCCTAGTTCAACAGAAGAGCCATGTGTCAACTTTTTTGTTGAATTGAACAAAACACCCACCAAATCTTTCTGTATGCTTATTAAGGCTTATGGGCAAATTGTATGTCAGTGCACGTGTGTTAGAGTGGAACAAAAGATTTAGTAATGGTCATCAAAGATGATGACTGTCCCTGATGGCTATGCACATCAAATACAATTGAAAATGTGGAAAAAATATAGAAAATTGTTTGAATTAACTGTCGACTTAGCATCCGAATGATAGCAGAAATGGTAAACATTGACAAAGAAACAGTTACGCAAGTTTTGCATCAAGATCTTAACATGACAAAAGTTTGCGCTAAGATGGTTACAAGGATTCTAACTGATTAGCAAATAGAAAATCGAAAGCGAATTTGTACAAACACATTCATAGCATGGGGAGAGACACTTTCCTGGCGCAAGGAGATATCGGGTCGTTGCCGGGAAAGGGGTCTGTTCTAGGTCTGACCCTTTTTGGAACTGTGTTCCAAATCTAGCATGACCCACTTGGATAACCTGGGTTACCCGTTTACACCGTAGGGTACCCGGGTCCTTTCGAGGTTCAATCCTTGTAGCTATCAGGGTTGGATCCCCAAATGATTTTGGATATGATTTAAGGCCTATATGTGTGTGTGTGTGTGTGTGTGTGTGTGTGTGTGTGTGTGTATGTATGTGTGTATGTAGGTTTCAGTTTATGGGTTTTCAGGCCCATTAACACATGTGTTTAGTAACAGGCCCATTCATTTTTAGAAGCCTGATGTGGCTTCCTAATAATCAGCAATCTCCAAACGCTTTTTGGGGAGATTGCCTGTGGGAACCTACTCTATCTTCAGATGATGTTGGTTCCAGGTGCCATGCATCTTCTAATGGGAAGGAGGTCCAGGTTGCTCAGTGTACATGCGTGAAAAGGTAGTGTAAAGTTATACAATTACACTAGTGGTGTAACTAACTGCAGGTGATTGGTGCTTATGAAACAGATGTGCCCACACCGGAGCATTATTGAATTGCGCTGGTAATTTGGTAACGGACTCTGCAGCTTGATTAATATGCCCCAGACAAAGAGAATAAGAACATGTATATAATATACAAATAAAATAGAGACACTGTTAGTGGCAAAACATTCAAGCAACAAATGTTCGAACAGCAAGGCTGTACTTGCAAATAAGAAACCATAGGCAACTATCCTAAATAAAACTAGAATGCCAGCTAAAAGCTTTCATGTTATTTTCCAAGGAATGCCAAGTCTTTGAAAGTAATATCAGAAGGGAGTCAATTTCAGGAACTCAGAAGAAGGAATTATAGCTGTAGTGGTAGTCTTAGCTTTGTCTCTTCAGACTTAAATACTGGAAAGATATTAAATTGCAAGACCATTCGGAGTGATAAGGCATAAGGGTGACAGATTACTAACAGCACAAAAAATGGGGTAACTGTAGAGGATACAGGGGACTCTACCCTATACCAGTGGTATTAAAAATACGTTTTTGGTCATTACAGACAGAGTAATTAAGAAATCGGCAGCTAAGGCAAATGGATGCCAGAATCAGCTATTAACGTCAAGTGCCTCACAAAGTATTTTTACTCCATGTCTAATCTCTACTGTGCAAGATACTAAGCAGCAACCAAGTAACTCATTTTTCATGCACTGTGTAAACAATCCTATCCTATTATTCTTGCTGCCAAAAGGGGTTAAGATGGAGTATACTACATAGCCAGTTTTCCTGGCAGGAGAAAAGAAGTTTAATTAGCTGACAGGCAAATCATAAAATAACCCCTTGTCTGCTTTAGGTACTTACCAAATAAATTACATATTAACCCCTTGGGATAAATTTACTAAGATGGGAGGTTTTTTTTTTTAGAACTGGTGATATTGCTCATAGTGACCAATCAGATTCTACTTAACATTTATCTAGCTACTTCTAGAAGATAATAGAAAAAAAAACCTCCCACCTTAGTAAATGTACCCCCCTTTCTACTATAGTAGTTTTATTATTCAATGATGAGATGACTATACTGTATGTTGGTCTAAATGATGATGATGAGCTAAAGCCTAAAGTGTGGTAATATCATGATAGCATTTCAACTGAGCCTCCTTAAGAACCATGTACAGTAGTGTGAGGTCGACGTTATGCATTTTTACTTTGTAAATGTTAAAATTATCGCTACATCACCATACCTGAAACATTATGCTGCTAGCCATGCTCCCCAAGCAATATGCTACCAGAGCTCCCATACAGAATACCAGCACACACTGAATAGCAGTTACGTTCCCAGCACATTTCACTGTAGTCATCAATCTCCCCTCTCCCTATGTGTGTGTATAAACTCTATGCAAGGCTCAGGGTGTATGTGCTGCAACCTTTCCAATTATTATACAGTTAATTATTGAAACAACCAAACATATGGGGACATGTACTAAGCAGTGATAAAAGTGGAGATGTGAGCCAGTGGAGACATTGCCCATGGCAACCAATCAGCATTGACGTAACATTTATAATTTGCATACTATAAACATATACAGAGCAGCTGATTGTTTGCCATGGGCAACTTCTCCACTGGCTCACTTCTCCACTTTTATCACTGCTTAGTGCGTGTCCCATATAGTTCACAGAACTGAACTGAACTGAACTGATTGTTGCTGGAGACCACTGTAAATAACAGGAAAGTACAGGTGTACCACCAGTGCATGCAGCTAGGTGATGTTGATATTGAGTTTATAACCAAAAGGCAGAAGTAAGGGTAGAGAACCTGGTACTTAGAAGACATGATGTGCCTCCATGTGGTATGACCACATCTCCCAACCAGTGTAACCCCAGCCACATGTATGGATCATAGAGAAGGTAAATGCTGGGAGATATGATACGTGCTGCACAACTAAAGGATGGGATTATTGGAACTTCTGCCTACTCATGATGACAGTCTTTTATTTTCATGTTGTCAGTGAGCCTGGATCTGTGATTAATTACACATAATTGTGAAGGTGGAAGTGAGAGATACTCATCAAAGGGCTACATAGTGGTCTATCTAGTTTGGAATAAATGACTATTAAAAAACTAAATAGGCATTTATATAAATGTGCAAACTGCAACAGTGTGGAATTTCTCCATGAATGCTGTTTTGCGGCACTTGGGCATATGAATCAAATACCCCTTTAACAGCAATAACCCAGTCCAACCTGGGTTATTGAACATGGTTTCAAGCCATGTCCAGCTGCTTGAAACTGTGTTCACACTGCAGGCTGGACTTGGGTCGTCCCTTTGTGGGTGCTTATAGATAATATCATCTCTGAGCACCAGTGATCCGGCTCTCTGCATACTTTTAGTGTGACCCGGGTTGGATGATCTGGGTTGCACTTTCACACTGATGACTACCCGGGTCGGTCCCGGGTTCAACCCTGGTATAAACCACAAATGAGGTTAATCCAAGCAGAATTAACAGAATTGATTAGTCCTAGTGGTAGCTAGTGCCACTTCAATGTGTGTTTTTATTGTTTCTACTCTGTACACCTACCTGAACATTCATCCTCCCTAAAAACTTAGCAGAGCGGTTCCACAAGGTTGTACCCAAAGACTGTAAAGTGCACTTGAAACTCGCTGACTAAAGTAGGATTGCATGACCACTGATTTTGCTGTTTGTAAATTATCCTTTCCTTAGTGATTTCCTCAGGGGTGTGTGGTCTGAATTTCAACATTTAACATGTTGATATCCACAATGTAGACACTAATATAATGTTATCAGTTTCAGATTGTTGACATTGTGAATATTGACAGCCAGAATGCTGAGACTGCTTTTTATCCTAACCTTAACCATAATTGCAGCTAACTACAATTACAGCCTAACCATCACCCTAATTGATGCTTGGAATGATCAAGAGTGTGGCAGGAATGGTCAAGAGTGTGGCAATTACAGTTTAATGCCCAAAAATGCAAAATCATGCACTTGGGTCTCAAAAATCCAAAGGCTAAATATAGTATTAATGGCACTATGCTGGAAACTACGGAGGAGGAATGGGATTTAGGAGTCACTATTTCAGGTGACTTAAAGGCAGGAAAGCAATGTAACAAAGCAATCAGAAAGGCTAGTCAGATGCTTGGCTGCATTGGGAAAGAAATCAGCAGCAGACAGAAAGAAGTAATAATGCCACTATATAGGTCATTGGTACGACCTCATCTAGAATACTGTGTTCAGTTCTGGAGGCCACATCTTCGGAAAGATATTAATACAATAGAGACTGTACAGAGAAGGGCAACTAAAATGGTGCATGGCTTACATCCCAAAACATACCCAGAAAGACAAAAAAAAATCTCAATATGTATAGTTTGGAGCAGAGAAGGGAAAGGGGGAGGGGGGACATGATAGAAACTTTCAAATACATCAAGGGTTTTAACAAAGTCCAGGAGGGAAACATTCTCCATATGAAGAGAAGCAATAGGACAAGAGGACATGCACTGAGACTGAAGGGGGGGGGGGGGGGGGGGGAGTTCAGGAGAAATATGAGGAAAAATTACTTCACAGAAAGGGTAGTGGACAAGTGGAATAGCCTCCCATCAGGGGTGGTAGAGGCTAAGACAGTAGAGCAATTTAAACATGCATGGGATAGACATAAGGATATCCTTACAAAGAAATAAGGATCAAATAAGTTTTGAGATAAAAATATGGTTAAAAAAGGGGCAGACTAGATGGGCCAAGTGGTTCTTATCTGCCGTCAAATTCTACGTTTCTATGTTTTTATGTTTCTATGCTTAACCATAATTACAGCCTAAATCTCACCCTAATTGAAGCCTAACCTTAATGCTAAATGAAGTTAACCCTAATTGCAGCCTAAAGGGGGGTACTCACGGAGCGATCGCTGCTTAATATCTAAGCAATCTGACAAGATTGCTTAGATTTTAAGCAGGATCGCTCCGTGTGTAGCCCCCACAGCGATAACGATGCGCAGCCCCGCGCATCGCTATCGCCGGTGCTAGATTGGCCTGCCGTGCAGGCCAATCTAGCAGGTCGCTCATTTCACCCCCTGGGTGAAATGAGCGGCCACCCCGTCTCCCCCCACACGCTCAGCACACATCGCGCTGTGCTGAGCGGCGGGAGAGAGTGTGCTGAGCGGTTCGCTCAGCACACATCTCTCCCGCATCGGCCAGTGAGTACTGGCCGTAACACTAACTGTAATTGAAGCCTACTCCTAATTGCAATCTATTCCTAATGGTAATTGCAGCCTAATCCTAACCCTTATTTCATGTGTCAATGTTCGTTGTGACAATGTTAACATTATGTCAGTGTCGACATGATTGTTGGATGTTACATATCAATATTCTGAATTTGTTGACATTCTGACTATATCACCCCCTGAATTGTATTACAGGGTCAACTAGCCAGGTAGCCAGATGATAGGTCAAAAGTCAAAAGGTCGACAGGTTCAACTGGTTGACATGACAACGGTTGGCACAGCATATGGTCGATTTTTGGAATTTTTTGCTTTTTATTCAACTTTTTCATACTTTACCATACACGTAGACTACGATTGAGAACGATAACCTGTGCTGAATGAAGTGGCAGTGAAGAGAGGCACCTTGCCCTAATGCGTGGGGACACGGTACAGTATTGGGGGATTCATGTGCTGAAACCTTCAATTTGACCCTCAAAAAACAGGAAAAACCCATGTCAACCTTTTCATGTGTCGACCATTTACATGTCGACATTTTCATTGTGTCAACCCTTTTTCACATGTCAACCTATTGCATGTTGACCTTTTGGGGTCGACCTTTTTACTGTCAACCTTTTGACCCACACCCACTAGCCACACGGCCAGGGAAGAAACTGCTTTGTTCTTATTTTATTAATGGAATAGAGACATGAATATATGTTCTGTAGTCATGAAGTTCATTCATATTTATGTATTAGGGCATATAAGCTACAAAATGATAATACTGTATATGGTGTCTGATCCACTTTAATTTCAGGAGTGCGCCCCATCCTGTGTGATCTTAAAGGAAGGATTAGCAGTACTATTCCTCTATTAAATAATTATGTTTATAAAATTGTAACTTCCTGTTTGAAAATGATTTCAACCTACCACACTTAGACACCATTATGTTCAGACTTGGGCGAGATAAAGACAGAAAGTCTAAACACAGTGGAGCTGTTTGGATGAGATTCAAGAGAATCAAATGGCTAAAGAATCTATGAGCTCAAACAGAGACTATACGCCCTCCTTATAACTAGACTTTTGCAACCTGGAATTTACCAAGTAAACCATTGTTTTGTATTCAGCCCACCATATTAATCCTGTACACTGAACAGCTGATTCCCTGAAGGTCAGTATGCGTTACTAGCAGCGTCAAGGAAAGTTTCAACTCTAACGTTTAAAGCTATGAGACCCTCCTGCATTGTAAAACTGATCACTGTAGCTAATGTGAGCAGATGAGAGGCAGTGAGCAAACTGAAATAGGAAAGGTCAGGGTCCAAGAGTGTGGTACAGTGCATCCAGAAAGTATTCACAGCGTTTCACTTTTTCCACATTTTGTTATGTTACAGCCTTATTTTCAAAATGGAATAAATAAATTTTTCCCTCAAAATTCTACACACAATGAGGGTCATTCTGAGTTGATCGCTAGCTGCCGTTGTTTGCTGCGTAGCGATCAGTGGAAAAAATGGCTAATCTGCGCATGCGTATGCACCGCAATGCGCATGCGCGTCGTAGAGGTACAAAGTCCTTTGTGATTTTGTACTGGTTCTAGCGACGATTCCAAATGCACAGCCGATCGCAAGGAGATTGACAGGAAGACGGCGTTTATGGGTGTCAACTGACCATTTTCTGGGAGTGTTTGGAAAAACGCAGGCGTGGCCGGGCGGGTATCTGACGTCATTACCATGTCATTCGTCGCAGCAATCATCGCACAGGATAAGTAACTACAGGGCTGGTCTTGTTTTGCACAAAATGTGTTCGCAGGCGCTCTGCTGCACAGGCGTTCGCACTCCTGCAAAGCAAAAATACACTCCCCCGTGGGCGGCGACTATGCGTTTGCACGGCTGCTAAAAACTGCTAGCGAGCGATCAACTCGGAATGACCCCCAATACCCCATAATGACAAAAATTTTATTGACAGGTAACCCATGGATTCTACTTGGAGAAGGGGACCGACTGCTTCGTGTCAACATAGGTAAGTATGTGTGTGTCGGTATGCATGTAAGTAATAAAGTTTTACTATCACGGTGTGTGTGTACTGTTTTTATTTGGGTATTTTTTTTGCAGTAGAACTACAGGTACCAGTGCCCCCCCACATGCTGGTACTTGTGGTTCTCCATGTACCAGCTTGCGGGGGAGGCTTGCTGGGACTTGTAGCTCTACTACAAAAAACAATATTCTTTAGTTTTACACTTGGCTATCAGCCCCCCATCCGCCGCCCTTGGATGGGGGGGACAGCCTCGGGCTTCACCCCTGGCCCTTGGGTGGCTGGAGGGGGGGATCCCTTGATTTAAGGGGTTCTCACTCCTCCAGGGTACCCCGGCCAGGGGTGACTAGTTAGTGATTTAATGCCAGGGCCGCAGGGACCAAGATAAAAGTGTCCCCCGGCTGTGGCATTATCTCTCTGACTAGTGGAGCCCGCTGCTGGTTCAAAAAATACGGGGGACCCCTACGCTTTTTGTCCCCCATATTTTTTGCACCAGGACCAGGCGCAGAGCCCGGTGCTGGTTGTTTAAATATGGGGGAACCCCTGTCAATTTCCCCCCCGTATTTTTTCAACCAGGACCGGCTCAAAGAGCCCGAGGCTGGTTATACTTAGGAGGGGGGACCCCACGCAAATTTTTTTTCAGATTTTAAACACTTTCCCACCCCTTCCCACTGATAAATATGCACAGATCTCATGGATCCGTGCATGACTATCAGAACACGGTAAAAAAAAAGCAGGTCTGTTTTAAAACTGCTTTTTTTTTACGATTTGTATTTTTTCACGGCAGTGTTTGGCTATTGCCGGCAGTGTTTGTGAAATAGAATTTTTAGTAAATTACCGAGTTCTATACCTAAACAGCCGCGTTTGACCGATGGTGTATTCATTCGTATTTTTTTGCTTTGACTACCAAAAAAACACGAATGCCCTCATCACTGCCAAGATTTGAGTTTAGTAAATTCCCGAGATGACACTTTGAAGAAAAAACACCAAATCGGTCAAAATCAGGAGTTTAGTAAATATACCCCAATGTATGAATGTACACCAGGGAAGGAGTGTGCAGGTCATTTGTATAGAGTCGCAGATAGGCGACCACCAACAGACTCTCCTACGTGCGTTTTTGTGTGCAACGCAGAATAAGGCCCAGAATGCGCAACACCACATTATATTTTATTGCATTGAATATATAGAGATCAAGTTTAGAATGCAGCGCTGCTCATTCCCTTTAAAGCTTACCATCTGATACACTACACATTGGAACTGATTCTGATCTGGGAGTAAAGCAAACAAAGCAAGTAAGGGTGTATACACACGTTGAGATATTTACTTTCCATTTTGACTATATAGTCAAAATCGCAAGAAAAGTTAGTGCAGATCGCAAGGTGAAAGTCACCTTGCGATCCTGATGCGCGGTCCCGCCATGTCGGCATCGCAAGAAAAGATAGACTGTGCAGGCAAGTCAATCCCTGCTAGATCGGTGTACTATCTAGTTCATCTCACATGTCAATGACATCTCACATAAGCCAAAATCTCACATAAGCCAAAATCGTAAGCACACATAGTCCATATCTCAAGAAGGGTGGTCTTCAGTATGCCGGCTGTCGGGATCCCGGCACACAGTATACCGGCGCCGGAATCCTGACAGCGGGCATACCGACACTTATTCTCCCTCGTCGGGGTCCACGACCCCCCTGGAGGGAGAATAAAATAGCGTTGCACGCTTAGCGCGCCACCGTGCCCGCAGCGAGCCCACAAGGGGCTCATTTGTGCTCGCCACACTGTCGGTATGCCGGCGGTCAGGCTCCCGGTGCCGGTATGCTGGTCGCCGGGAGCCCGACCGCCGGCATACCATACTACACCCCTCAAGAAAAGTTAGTCAAAATTGGTGGTGCTGGGCTCCGGGGAGTTCAAGGGAAATCGCAAGGTACACACCCTAAGTTTGACTCTGGAGAAATCATATTATAATTTCTCTGACGTCCTAGTGGATGCTGGGTACTCCGTAAGGACCATGGGGAATAGACGGGCTCTGCAGGAGACTGGGCACTCTTAAAAGAAAGATTAGGTACTATATCTGGTGTGCACTGGCTCCTCCCTCTATGCCCCTCCTCCAGACCTCAGTTAGAATCTGTGCCCGGCCAGAGCTGGATGCACCCTAGGGGCTCTCCTGAGCTTCCTAGAAAAGAAAGTATTTGTTAGGTTTTTTATTTTCAGTGAGATCTGCTGGCAACAGACTCACTGCTACGTGGGACTGAGGGGAGAGAAGCGAACCTACCTGCTTGCAGCTAGCTTGGGCTTCTAAGGCTACTGGACACCATTAGCTCCAGAGGGATCGAACACAGGCCCAGTCCTCGGTCGTCCGGTCCCGGAGCCGCGCCGCCGTCCCCCTTGCAGAGCCAGAAGAACCGAAGAGAAGTTGAAAATCGGCGGCTGAAGACTCCAGTCTTCATTAAGGTAGCGCACAGCACTGCATCTGTGTGCCATTGCTCCCTTAGCACACCACACCACACACTCCGGTCACTGATGGGTGCAGGGCGCTGGGGGGGGGGGCGCCCTGGGCAGCAATTAGATTACCTTTTGGCATTAAAAACACACATAATACAGTCTAGTAATGTATATGTGTAAAAACCCCCGCGATTAAAGTACATAAAAGGACAGAAGCCCGCCGCTGAGGGGGCCGGGCCTTCTTCCTCAGCACACCGGCGCCATTTTCTCTTCACAGCTCAGCTGGAAGGAAGCTCCCCAGGCTCTCCCCTGCAGTATCCTGGTACACAAAGGGTAAAAAAGAGAGGGGGGGCACATAAATTTAGGCGCAAAACTGTGTATATAAGCTGCTATAGGGGAAAAATCACTCAGTATAGTGTACATCCCTGTATTATATAGCGCTGTGGTGTGTGCTGGCATACTCTCTCTCTGTCTCTCCAAAGGGCCTGGTGGGGGAACTGTCTTCAAATAGAGCATCCCCTGTGTGTGTGGTGTGTCGGTACGCGTGTGTCGACATGTCTGAGGTAAAAGGCTCCTCTAAGGAGGTGATAGAGCGGATATGTGTGTGGGAGGGTGTCTCCGTCGACAACGCCGACACCTGTTTGGATATGTGTAAGTGCTGAGGTAAAATTATTGCACAAAAGGTTAGGGAACAGAAAGGAAATCTACCCTGGTCTGTCCCTATGTCACAGAGTCCTTCAGAGTCTCTCTATGCTCGCTATCCAAAATAACAAACACTGGTATCGACACAGAGTTTAACTCCACTGTCAACTAAGATAATGCAAAGTTACAGCCAAGAGGGCTAAAAGATATTCAATATATGATTATTGGAATAAAAGATGATTTGCATATCACTGATGACTCATCTGTCCCTGACACGAGAATACACATGTTAAGGGGAAGAATGCTGAGGTAAATTTCCCTCCTCTCATGAGGAAAAAGAGCGGGAATCTCCAGACAAGAGACGGCAGCTTCCCACAAGAGAATCTCAGGCTGTATCCTTTCCCCACTAGGGCCAGGATGTGTTGAGAATCTTCCCCTTGGGTGTCCTGTTTGCGCTAGCTATTCTCAGGGATCCTGCAGATAGTGTGCACATTCTAGTATACTATCCAGACCGGCGATTGTGTCGGCATGGGTTTATAGCGCTGTGGCAGCGTGGACAGGTACCTTATCAGCAGAGATTGAGACCCTAGTATGCATATAAATATTTTAAGATGCTGTCTTAAGTGATAGATATAGAATTATAAAGCATGCCCAAAGGGACATGAGTATACTGGGTCCTAGAGTCAAAAGCTATGTCGATTTCTGCTTGACGTGTCCTGTAGAATATACATTGGACAGATGATGCCGACTTAAGAGGCATATGGAAGGCTGAGGATTGTGTGGAGAAAGGTTCTCGGGCCTGGTCTCCACAGCTATAGTTGGTAATTATGCTAGTTTGCCCTATATTCCTGCACAGCCTGGGAAAGCACGACATTATTAAATGCAGCTTTTCGAATAAAGAAACAAGAAAGTCTGAGGTGCGTCCTTTCTTGTCAGAGCCGGGAGCAGAGGAAAGAAGCTGTACAACACAGCTAGTCCCCAGGAACAGAAGTCCTCCCCGGCCTCTACAAAAATCCACCGCATGTCGCTGGGGCTCCACAGGGGGAGCTAGGCCCGGTGGGGACACGCCTTCGTAAGTTCAGCCACAAGTGAACTACAATTGTTCATTGTTTTTGCATACAGGTTAAATACTGGCTGATTTTGTATGTAGCCTGCAAACATACCTCCCAACATTCTGTCCCCAGAAAGAGGGACACTTCTGCGCACCGAAGGTGCACCCTCCCGAAAAGGGGTGTGGTCTTGGTACAAGCGGGCATGGCTTCATAAGAATACTGTGATCGCGAGCCAGACCCCCATTTTCATCACTATGGGGGCATTGACAGTGCTCTGTGAGCTGCTGGCATGCCCATTGTCCCTCTCTCCTGTTAAATAGATGCTGTGCTCATGCGCACAACATCTATTAACTGCTGTTCTGCTTAGCAAGTGGGAGAGGGTCTCCTAACTGCCCCAGGCCCCACCGCGGGACACTGTGGTCTGCACAGTCCAAGAAAAATGGAACAGTTGGGGGGTATGCCCAAATACAGGGCAGCTTTATTTTCCCAATTCTGGGATTAGACAGGCTGCCATACATAGAAAAAACACTCACCCCCACTGCACACTGCATGTGTAGGGAGCAACACTTAAACAGAAATAATCTGTAATCTATGTGATCATAGTAGTGGTAGGTGCTGGTTGGGGGTAGCAGTAAGGACAAACATCATATCAGCGGGATGTGGTTGGCATCCCAGCGTACGGATGCCGGCCATCAGGAGACCAACGCCGTAATCCTGACACCTGGCAGAATGCCGGCGCCGGAATCCTGAACGTAAGTATGCCGGGGAGGGCAGAGTAGCAGCGCGGGGAGAGCGCCTCTCCTGACCGGCGCCTCCCTGCAATCCCTGGCTGAGTGGGCTCCGCCGGCTCTGGGTGTACAGTTACTTGCATGTTTTACTTTGCTTCCACACAGAATTAAGTGGCCCATACATCAGGAGAGAATCGGGGTATTGGGGAACTCCAACATGTTGGAAATCCTCGTTTGCTGATTCCAATAAAAATGATCGGGATTGGCAAGTCAGGGATTTATAACATGCTGGTTTTTGCCGATTGCCGATTCCCTGACTGCCTGCCGATCGTTGATGTACCCTGATTGGAGTTTTTGATAGCCCATCATGGATCAGCTTTGGGGAATCATCCACCTGATGTGTGGCCTGCATTAGGCTCATTGGGGTCGATTCAATTCGGCAACTAATGAATAGCGCCGGGAATTAGCTCCCGACGCTATTCAATTCAGCTCCAGTTAAGTCGGCGATGGCCCGTTCTCGCCGACTAAACAGGTTGAATTGTCGGGAGAACGGGCATTCTCCGACTTAACTCCCCGGCGCGAGGCTGATTCCCGACAGAATCAGCCTCGCGCCGGCCGCGAGGCAGCACTTTTGTCGGGTTTCTTCTCTCATCCCCCGGGGATGAGAGAAGAATTCCCGACAATTGCGGGTAACTAGCAGCTGAATTGAATAGCGTCGGGAGCTAATTCCCGGCACTATTCATAAGTTGCCGAATTAAATCGACCCCATAGTCTGTAAAACTTTAACTGAACTAAATAATAATATTATTAATGCAACAGTAAGACCATATTAGCCATAAAAAAAACAAGGAAAAAGCACTACAATTTTGGAATGAGTAATTAACAAAACATCACATACAACTACTAGAGAATAAGGCATAAAAAATAATATTTTTTATGTATGGTTTTAATGAGGTTCCATGCCAAACACCAAAATGCCCTGCATACGGATTACCAGCAAAAAAAACATCATCCCTATACAGTATTTCATACTTGCAGCACTATTAACCTGCCCACAAACTAGATTCATTCACTAGGACATTCACTAGTCCATCTAACTCAACAACAGTAATCATTTGCTCCTGAAGGATTTATGAACACATCTGGGCATTGGACCCCTTCCCCACATAATATTCTTGCCACCTCTGCGTGCCTCTTTGTCTAATCCAGTTCTGTCCCAGTCGCTGATCTATTGCTCATTTCCCTGCCCAATGTATGTATGAATATTTGCCTGACCACGCTGTAACATGTACCAGCATATTATGTCTAAGATAATTACCCATTACCCTATATGACATCCACTTCCCTACACTATTTATCGGGCAATATTCAAATGATATTTTACGCCCAATCTCCTTTCTAAAGTGATCCCCGTCATTGCGCCCATAGTAATCAGGTTTAGCTGCGTAAAGGGCTGGGCGTCTCGCAACCCCGGGGGCAGCAAGCTGAAATTATGATACCACACCCGTCAGCAGAAACAGAACTGGTGTGGAAGGGGTCAGAAAGAATTGAATACCGCCCATTGACACACTATCCATGCCAGCCCACTTTGCCTCTCTGACGGCACTGATGCAAGAGAAAAGAGAGCTGAAATGTGTTGCTACAAATTCCACATTATCTAGGCTAGCCTTCAGCATGTATGCAAGCCAGTATCTCCAAGCCAAATCTCTATGGTTGGAATTCAATTGTTTTTCCCTGCAGCTTCAATTGTTGCTCCGTTCGGAAGACATATGTCAGCTTGCAGCCTCCTTGAGGTGATGAGCTGAAATGTGCGAAATGTCGGCTGTTTGAGTGCCCAAACAGCACTTGTCGTATTGTGCCCTTTAGTTTAGGCAGGTTTAGCAGCTTTAAGCAGCTAAACCCGGTCTGTTTGGCCATAATGGGCTGGATGTAATGAAGTCCGAGTTGGCCGGAAGTGTGGGTTCCTGGCCAAACTTGAATGTTTTTTTAAAGCGCCAATCAATAACAAAGCAAAACCATGCCTTGTAAATGATTGCTGCTTTAAATAAAGTCCGCATTTGGCCAGGAAACCACACCTCCGACCGACTCTGATTCTTTACATCCGGCCCAATGTGTGCAAAAAAATATAATTACCTGAATATTGGGGGTAATTCTGAGTTGATCGCAGCAACAAGTTTGTTAGCAAATGGGCAAAACCATGTGCACTGGAGGGGGGGCAGATATAACATTTGCAGAGAGAGTTAGATTTGGGTGGGTTATTTTGTTTCTGTGCAGGGCGAATACTGGCTGCTTTATTTTTACACTGCAATTTAGATTGCAGATTGAACACACCACACCCAAATCTATCTCTCTCTGCACATGTTATATCTGCCTCCCCTGCAGTGCACATGGTTTTGCCCAACTGCTAACAAAATTGCTGCTGCGATCAACTCAGAATTAGGCCTATTGCCCCACAATTACCCATCACTTAAAGATCAGGCGCAAAAAATTATTAAATCGCCCCCCTATGAATAAAAGTAGGACCATGTATTTTGTGGGATATACACAAGAAATCCTGATTAACAACACGATTTTCTGGCATATACCACAGAAATCCTGCTTACCATACAGAAGATGTGCACAGAACCCTCAGCAGGACTCATCTCACCTTACTTATCTGGTCTGCCTTTATCTTCTAATGACTGAGGCTTTAGCATCAGATATGCTTAGATCTGGTGCTTTTTTCATCATGGGGCAAATTCATTTACTTACCCTCATAGCTCTAAAAAGTATTAGTGCAAATTAGAGATGTGCACCGGAAATTTTTCGGGTTTTGTGTTTTGGTTTTGGGTTCGGTTCCGCGGCCGTGTTTTGGGTTCGAACGCGTTTTGGCAAAACCTCACCGAATTTTTTTTGTCGGATTCGGGTGTGTTTTGGATTCGGGTGTTTTTTTTTCAAAAAACCCTAAAAAACAGCTTAAATCATAGAATTTGGGGGTCATTTTGATCCCAAAGTATTATTAACCTCAATAACCATAATTTCCACTCATTTTCAGTCTATTCTGAACACCTCACACCTCACAATATTATTTTTAGTCCTAAAATTTGCACCGAGGTCGCTAGATGACTAAGCTCAGCGACCCAAGTGGCCGACACAAACACCTGGCCCATCTAGGAGTGGCACTGCAGTGTCACGCAGGATGGCCCTTCCAAAAAACACTCCCCAAACAGCACATGACGCAAAGAAAAATGAAAGAAAAAAGAGGTGCAAGATGGAATTGTCCTTGGGCCCTCCCACCCACCCTTATGTTGTATAAACAGGACATGCACACTTTAACCAACCCATCATTTCAGTGACAGGGTCTGCCACACGACTGTGACTGAAATGACGGGTTGGTTTGGAACCCCCACCAAAAAAGAAGCAATTAATCTCTCCTTGCACAAACTGGCTCTACAGAGGCAAGATGTCCACCTCATCATCATCCTCCGATTCATCACCGTGTACATCCCCCTCCTCACAGATTATCAATTCGTCCCCACTGGAATCCACCATCACAGCTCCCTGTGTACTTTGTGGAGGCAATTGCTGCTGGTGAATGTCTCCATGGAGGAATTGATTATAATTCATTTTAATGAACATCATCTTCTCCACATTTTCTGGAAGTAACCTCGTACGCCGATTGCTGACAAGGTGAGCGGCGGCACTAAACACTCTTTCGGAGTACACACTTGTGGGAGGGCAACTTAGGTAGAATAAAGCCAGTTTGCGCAAGGGCCTCCAAATTGCCTCTTTTTCCTGCCAGTATACGTACGTACTGTCTGACGTGCCTACTTGGATGCGGTCACTCATATACTCCTCCACCATTCTTTCAATGGAGAGAGAATCATATGCAGTGCCAGTAGACGACATGTCCGTAATCGTTGTCAGGTCCTTCAGTCCGGACCAGATGTCAGCATCAGCAGTCGCTCCAGACTGCCCTGCATCACCGCCAGCGGGTGGGCTCGGAATTCTGAGCCTTTTCCTCGCACCCCCAGTTGCGGGAGAATGTGAAGGAGGAGATGTTGACAGGTCGCGTTCCGCTTGACTTGACAATTTTCTCACCAGCAGTTCTTTGAACCCCTGCAGACTTGTGTCTGCCGGAAAGAGAGATCCAAGGTAGGTTTTAAATCTAGGATCGAGCACGGTGGCCAAAATGTAGTGCTCTGATTTCAACAGATTAACCACCCGTGAATCCTTGTTAAGCGAATTAAGGGCTCCATCCACAAGTCCCACATGCCTAGCGGAATCGCTCAGTGTTAGCTCCTCCTTCAATGTCTCCAGCCTCTTCTGCAAAAGCCTGATGAGGGGAATGACCTGACTCAGGCTGGCAGTGTCTGAACTGACTTCACGTGTGGCAAGTTCAAAAGGTTGCAGAACCTTGCACAACGTTGAAATCATTCTCCACTGCGCTTGAGACAGGTGCATTCCACCTCCTATATCGTGCTCAGTTGTATAGGCTTGAATGGCCTTTTGCTGCTCCTCCAACCTCTGAAGCATATAGAGGGTTGAATTCCACCTCGTTACCACTTCTTGCTTCAGATGATGGCAGGGCAGGTTCAGGCGTTTTTGGTGTTGCTCCAGTCTTCTGTACGTGGTGCCTGTACGCCGAAAGTGTCCCGCAATTCTTCTGGCCACCGACAGCATCTCTTGCACGCCCCTGTCGTTTTTTAAATAATTCTGCACCACCAAATTCAAGGTATGTGCAAAACATGGGACGTGCTGGAATTTGCCCAGATTTAATGCACACACAATATTGCTGGCGTTGTCCGATGCCACAAATCCACAGGAGAGTCCAATTGGGGTAAGCCATTCTGCGATGATCTTCCTCAGTTGCCGTAAGAGGCTTTCAGCTGTGTGCGTATTCTGGAAAGCGGTGATACAAAGCGTAGCCTGCCTAGGAAAGAGTTGGCGTTTGCGAGATGCTGCTACTGGTGCCGCCGCTGCTGTTCTTGCGGCAGGAGTCAATACATCTACCCAGTGGGCTGTCACAGTCATATAGTCCTGAGTCTGCCCTGCTCCACTTGTCCACATGTCCGTGGTTAAGTGGACATTGGGTACAACTGCATTTTTTAGGACACTGGTGAGTCTTTTTCTGAGGTCTGTGTACATTTTCGGTATCGCCTGCCTAGAGAAATGGAACCTAGATGGTATTTGGTACCGGGGACACAGTACCTCAAACAAGTCTATAGTTGGCTCTGCAGTAATGATGGATACCGGAACCACGTTTCTCACCGCCCAAGATGTCAAGGCCTCAGTTATCCGCTTTGCAGCAGGATGACTGCTGTGATATTTCATCTTCCTCGCAAAGGACTGTTGGACAGTCAATTGCTTGGTGGAAGTAGTAAAAGTCGTCTTACGACTTCCCCTCTGGGATGACCATCGACTCCCAGCAGCAACAACAGCAGCGCCAGCAGCAGTAGGCGTTACACGCAAGGATGCATCGGAGGAATCCCAGGCAGGAGAGGACTCGTCAGAATTGCCAGTGACATGGCCTGCAGGACTATTGGCATTCCTGGGGAAGGAGGAAATTGACACTGAGGGAGTTGGTGGGGTGGTTTGCGTGAGCTTGGTTACAAGAGGAAGGGATTTACTGGTCAGTGGACTGCTTCCGCTGTCACCCAAAGTTTTTGAACTTGTCACTGACTTATGATGAATGCGCTGCAGGTGACGTATAAGGGAGGATGTTCCGAGGTGGTTAACGTCCTTACCCCTACTTATTACAGCTTGACAAAGGCAACACACGGCTTGACACCTGTTGTCCGCATTTCTGTTGAAATACTTCCACACCGAAGAGCTGATTTTTTTGGTATTTTCACCAGGCATGTCAATGGCCATATTCCTCCCACGGACAACAGGTGTCTCCCCGGGTGCCTGACTTAAACAAACCACCTCACCATCAGAATCCTCCTTGTCAATTTCCTCCCCAGCGCCAGCAACACCCATATCCTCCTCATCCTGGTGTACTTCAACACTGACATCTTCAATCTGACTATCAGGAACTGGACTGCGGGTGCTCCTTCCAGCACTTGCAGGGGGCGTGCAAATGGTGGAAGGCGCATGCTTTTCACGTCCAGTGTTGGGAAGGTCAGGCATCGCAACCGACACAATTGGACTCTCCTTGTGGATTTGTGATTTCGAAGAACGCACAGTTCTTTGCTGTGCTTTTGCCAGCTTACGTCTTTTCATTTTTCTAGCGAGAGGCTGAGTGCTTCCATCCTCATGTGAAGCTGAACCACTAGCCATGAACATAGGCCAGGGCCTCAGCCGTTCCTTGCCACTCCGTGTGGTAAATGGCATATTGGCAAGTTTACGCTTCTCCTCCGACGATTTTATTTTAGATTTTTGAGTCCTTTTTTTACTGATATTTTGTGTTTTGGATTTTACATGCTCTGTACTATGACATTGGGCATCGGCCTTGGCAGACGACGTTGATGGAATTTCATCGTCTCGGCCATGACTAGTGGCAGCAGCTTCAGCACGAGGTGGAAGTGGATCTTGATCTTTCCCTATTTTTGGAACCTCAACATTTTTGTTCTCCATATTTTAATAGGCACAACTAAAAGGCACCTCAGGTAAACAATGGAGATGGATGGATACTAGTATACTTATGGATGACGAGTGACTGACGACACAGAGGTAGCTACAGCCGTGGACTACCGTACTGCGTCTGCTAGTATAGAGATGATAATGATATAAAAAATATATATATATCACTACTGCAGGTATATATAATATAATGACGGACCTGCTGGACACTGTCAGCAGACTCCTAAACTACTAGTATGAAGAAGATAGAAAAAAAAAACCCACCACAGGTAGGTATACAATTATGGACGAGCACTGATGACACAGAGGTAGCTACAGCCGTGGACTACCGTACTGCGTCTGCTAGTATAGAGATGATAATGATATAAAAAATATATATATATCACTACTGCAGGTATATATAATATAATGACGGACCTGCTGGACACTGTCAGCAGACTCCTAAACTACTAGTATGAAGAAGATAGAAAAATAAACCCCACCACAGGTAGGTATACAATTATGGACGAGCACTGACGACTAGAGATGAGCGGGTTCGGTTTCTCTGAATCCGAACCCGCACGAACTTCATGTTTTTTTCACGGGTCCGAGCAGACTCGGATCCTCCCGCCTTGCTCGGTTAACCCGAGCGCGCCCGAACGTCATCATGACGCTGTCGGATTCTCGCGAGACTCGGATTCTATATAAGGAGCCGCGCGTCGCCGCCATTTTCACACGTGCATTGAGATTGATAGGGAGAGGACGTGGCTGGCGTCCTCTCCATTTAGATTAGGGTTGAGAGAGAGAGAGAGAGATTGACCTGAGGCTGTGATACTGTAGAAGAGAGTGCAGAGTTTAGTGACTGACGACCACAGTGACCACCAGACAGTGCAGTTGTTTGTTTTATTTAATATATCCGTTCTCTGCCTGAAAAAAACGATACACACAGTGACTCAGTCACATACCATATCTGTGTGCACTGCTCAGCCCAGTGTGCTGCATCAATGTATATATATATCTGACTGTGCTCAGCTCACACAGCTTATAATTGTGGGGGAGACTGGGGAGCACTGCAGTGCCAGTTATAGGTTATAGCAGGAGCCAGGAGTACATAATATTATATTAAAATTAAACAGTGCACACTTTTGCTGCAGGAGTGCCACTGCCAGTGTGACTAGTGACCAGTGACCTGACCACCAGTATATATAATATTAGTAGTATACTATCTCTTTATCAACCAGTCTATATTAGCAGCAGACACAGTACAGTGCGGTAGTTCACGGCTGTGGCTACCTCTGTGTCGGCACTCGGCAGCCCGTCCATAATTGTATATACCACCTAACCGTGGTTTTTTTTTCTTTCTTTATAGTCATACTAGTTACGAGTATACTATCTCTTTATCAACCAGTCTATATTAGCAGCAGACACAGTACAGTGCGGTAGTTCACGGCTGTGGCTACCTCTGTGTCGGCACTCGGCAGCCCGTCCATAATTGTATATACCACCTAACCGTGGTTTTTTTTTCTTTCTTTATACATACATACTAGTTACGAGTATACTATCTCTTTATCAACAAGTCTATATTAGCAGCAGACACAGTACAGTGCGGTAGTTCACGGCTGTGGCTACCTCTGTGTCGGCACTCGGCAGCCCGTCCATAATTGTATATACCACCTAACCGTGGTTTTTTTTTCTTTCTTTATACATACATACTAGTTACGAGTATACTATCTCTTTATCAACCAGTCTATATTAGCAGCAGACACAGTACAGTGCGGTAGTTCACGGCTGTGGCTACCTCTGTGTCGGCACTCGGCAGCCCGTCCATAATTGTATATACCACCTAACCGTGGTTTTTCTTTCTTTCTTTCTTTATACATACATACTAGTTACGAGTATACTATCTCTTTATCAACCAGTCTATATATTAGCAGCAGACACAGTACAGTGCGGTAGTTCATGGCTGTGGCTACCTCTGTGTCGGCACTCGGCAGCCCGTCCATAATTGTATATACCACCTAACCGTGGTTTTTTTTTCTTTCTTTATACATACATACTAGTTACGAGTATACTATCTCTTTATCAACCAGTCTATATTAGCAGCAGACACAGTACAGTGCGGTAGTTCACGGCTGTGGCTACCTCTGTGTCGGCACTCGGCAGCCCGTCCATAATTGTATATACCACCTAACCGTGGTTTTTCTTTCTTTCTTTATACATACATATTAGTTACGAGTATACTATCTCTTTATCAACCAGTCTATATATTAGCAGCAGACACAGTACAGTGCGGTAGTTCACGGCTGTGGCTACCTCTGTGTCGGCACTCGGCAGCCCGTCCATAATTGTATATACCACCTAACCGTGGTTTTTTTTTCTTTCTTTATACATACATACTAGTTACGAGTATACTATCTCTTTATCAACCAGTCTATATATTAGCAGCAGACACAGTACAGTGCGGTAGTTCACGGCTGTGGCTACCTCTGTGTCGGCACTCGGCAGCCCGTCCATAATTGTATATACCACCTAACCGTGGTTTTTTTTTCTTTCTTTATACATACATACTAGTTACGAGTATACTATCTCTTTATCAACCAGTCTATATATTAGCAGCAGACACAGTACAGTGCGGTAGTTCACGGCTGTGGCTACCTCTGTGTCGGCACTCGGCAGCCCGTCCATAATTGTATATACCACCTAACCGTGGTTTTTCTTTCTTTCTTTATACATACATACTAGTTACGAGTATACTATCTCTTTATCAACCAGTCTATATTAGCAGCAGACACAGTACGGTAGTTCACGGCTGTGGCTACCTCTGTGCCTGCACTCGGCAGGCAGTCCATAATTGTATACTAGTATCCATCTCCATTGTTTACCTGAGGTGCCTTTTAGTTGTGCCTATTAAAATATGGAGAAAAAAAATGTTGAGGTTCCAAAATTAGGGAAAGATCAAGATCCACTTCCACCTCGTGCTGAAGCTGCTGCCACACGGAGTGGCAAGGAACGGCTGAGGCCCAGGCCTATGTTCATGGCTAGTGGTTCAGCTTCACATGAGGATGGAAGCACTCAGCCTCTCGCTAGAAAAATGAAAAGACTCAAGCTGGCAAAAGCAGCACAGCAAAGAACTGTGCATTCTTCGAAATCCCAAATCCACAAGGAGAGTCCAATTGTGTCGGTTGCGATGCCTGACCTTCCCAACACTGGACGTGAAGAGCATGCGCCTTCCACCATTTGCACGCCCCCTGCAAGTGCTGGAAGGAGCACCCGCAGTCCAGTTCCTGATAGTCAGATTGAAGATGTCAGTGTTGAAGTACACCAGGATGAGGAGGATATGGGTGTTGCTGGCGCTGGGGAGGAAATTGACCAGGAGGATTCTGATGGTGAGGTGGTTTGTTTAAGTCAGGCACCCGGGGAGACACCTGTTGTCCGTGGGAGGAATATGGCCGTTGACATGCCAGGTGAAAATACCAAAAAAATCAGCTCTTCGGTGTGGAGGTATTTCACCAGAAATGCGGACAACAGGTGTCAAGCCGTGTGTTCCCTTTGTCAAGCTGTAATAAGTAGGGGTAAGGACGTTAACCACCTCGGAACATCCTCCCTTATACGTCACCTGCAGCGCATTCATAATAAGTCAGTGACAAGTTCAAAAACTTTGGGTGACAGCGGAAGCAGTCCACTGACCAGTAAATCCATTCCTCTTGTAACCAAGCTCACGCAAACCACCCCACCAACTCCCTCAGTGTCAATTTCCTCCTTCCCCAGGAATGCCAATAGTCCTGCAGGCCATGTCACTGGCAATTCTGACGAGTCCTCTCCTGCCTGGGATTCCTCCGATGCATCCTTGCGTGTAACGCCTACTGCTGCTGGCGCTGCTGTTGTTGCCGCTGGGAGTCGATGGTCATCCCAGAGGGGAAGTCGTAAGCCCACTTGTACTACTTCCAGTAAGCAATTGACTGTTCAACAGTCCTTTGCGAGGAAGATGAAATATCACAGCAGTCATCCTACTGCAAAGCGGATAACTGAGGCCTTGACAACTATGTTGGTGTTAGACGTGCGTCCGGTATCCGCCGTTAGTTCACAGGGAACTAGACAATTTATTGAGGCAGTGTGCCCCCGTTACCAAATACCATCTAGGTTCCACTTCTCTAGGCAGGCGATACCGAGAATGTACACGGACGTCAGAAAAAGACTCACCAGTGTCCTAAAAAATGCAGTTGTACCCAATGTCCACTTAACCACGGACATGTGGACAAGTGGAGCAGAGCAGGGTCAGGACTATATGACTGTGACAGCCCACTGGGTAGATGTATGGACTCCCGCCGCAAGAACAGCAGCGGCGGCACCAGTAGCAGCATCTCGCAAACGCCAACTCTTTCCTAGGCAGGCTACGCTTTGTATCACCGCTTTCCAGAATACGCACACAGCTGAAAGCCTCTTACGGCAACTGAGGAAGATCATCGCGGAATGGCTTACCCCAATTGGACTCTCCTGTGGATTTGTGGCATCGGACAACGCCAGCAATATTGTGTGTGCATTAAATATGGGCAAATTCCAGCACGTCCCATGTTTTGCACATACCTTGAATTTGGTGGTGCAGAATTTTTAAAAAAACGACAGGGGCGTGCAAGAGATGCTGTCGGTGGCCAGAAGAATTGCGGGACACTTTCGGCGTACAGGCACCACGTACAGAAGACTGGAGCACCACCAAAAACTACTGAACCTGCCCTGCCATCATCTGAAGCAAGAAGTGGTAACGAGGTGGAATTCAACCCTCTATATGCTTCAGAGGTTGGAGGAGCAGCAAAAGGCCATTCAAGCCTATACAATTGAGCACGATATAGTAGGTGGAATGCACCTGTCTCAAGCGCAGTGGAGAATGATTTCAACGTTGTGCAAGGTTCTGATGCCCTTTGAACTTGCCACACGTGAAGTCAGTTCAGACACTGCCAGCCTGAGTCAGGTCATTCCCCTCATCAGGCTTTTGCAGAAGAAGCTGGAGACATTGAAGGAGGAGCTAACACGGAGCGATTCCGCTAGGCATGTGGGACTTGTGGATGGAGCCCTTAATTCGCTTAACAAGGATTCACGGGTGGTCAATCTGTTGAAATCAGAGCACTACATTTGGCCACCGTGCTCGATCCTAGATTTAAAGCCTACCTTGGATCTCTCTTTCCGGCAGACACAAGTCTGCTGGGGTTGAAAGACCTGCTGGTGACAAAATTGTCAAGTCAAGCGGAACGCGACCTGTCAACATCTCCTCCTTCACATTCTCCCGCAACTGGGGGTGCGAGGAAAAGGCTCAGAATTCCGAGCCCACCCGCTGGCGGTGATGCAGGGCAGTCTGGAGCGACTGCTGATGCTGACATCTGGTCCGGACTGAAGGACCTGACAACGATTACGGACATGTCGTCTACTGTCACTGCATATGATTCTCTCAACATTGATAGAATGGTGGAGGATTATATGAGTGACCGCATCCAAGTAGGCACGTCACACAGTCCGTACTTATACTGGCAGGAAAAAGAGGCAATTTGGAGGCCCTTGCACAAACTGGCTTTATTCTACCTAAGTTGCCCTCCCACAAGTGTGTACTCCGAAAGAGTGTTTAGTGCCGCCGCTCACCTTGTCAGCAATCGGCGTACGAGATTACATCCAGAAAATGTGGAGAAGATGATGTTCATTAAAATGAATTAGAATCAATTCCTCCGCGGAGACATTGACCAGCAGCAATTGCCTCCACAAAGTACACAGGGAGCTGAGATGGTGGATTCCAGTGGGGACGAATTGATAATCTGTGAGGAGGGGGATGTACACGGTGATATATCGGAGGGTGATGATGAGGTGGACATCTTGCCTCTGTAGAGCCAGTTTGTGCAAGGAGAGATTAATTGCTTCTTTTTTGGGGGGGTCCAAACCAACCCGTCATATCAGTCACAGTCGTGTGGCAGACCCTGTCACTGAAATGATGGGTTGGTTAAAGTGTGCATGTCCTGTTTTGTTTATACAACATAAGGGTGGGTGGGAGGGCCCAAGGACAATTCCATCTTGCACCTCTTTTTTCTTTTCTTTTTCTTTGCATCATGTGCTGATTGGGGAGGGTTTTTTGGAAGGGACATCCTGCGTGACACTGCAGTGCCACTCCTAGATGGGCCCGGTGTTTGTGTCGGCCACTAGGGTCGCTAATCTTACTCACACAGTCAGCTACCTCATTGCGCCTCTTTTTTTCTTTGCGTCATGTGCTGTTTGGGGAGGGTTTTTTGGAAGGGACATCCTGCGTGACACTGCAGTGCCACTCCTAGATGGGCCCGGTGTTTGTGTCGGCCACTAGGGTCGCTAATCTTACTCACACAGCTACCTCATTGCGCCTCTTTTTTTCTTTGCGTCATGTGCTGTTTGGGGAGGGTTTTTTGGAAGGGACATCCTGCGTGACACTGCAGTGCCACTCCTAGATGGGCCCGGTGTTTGTGTCGGCCACTAGGGTCGCTAATCTTACTCACACAGCTACCTCATTGCGCCTCTTTTTTTCTTTGCGTCATGTGCTGTTTGGGGAGGGTTTTTTGGAAGGGCCATCCTGCGTGACACTGCAGTGCCACTCCTAGATGGGCCCGGTGTTTGTGTCGGCCACTAGGGTCGCTAATCTTACTCACACAGCTACCTCATTGCGCCTCTTTTTTTCTTTGCGTCATGTGCTGTTTGGGGAGGGTTTTTTGGAAGGGACATCCTGCGTGACACTGCAGTGCCACTCCTAGATGGGCCCGGTGTTTGTGTCGGCCACTAGGGTCGCTTATCTTACTCACACAGCGACCTCGGTGCAAATTTTAGGACTAAAAATAATATTGTGAGGTGTGAGGTATTCAGAATAGACTGAAAATGAGTGTAAATTATGGTTTTTGAGGTTAATAATACTTTGGGATCAAAATGACCCCCAAATTCTATGATTTAAGCTGTTTTTTAGTGTTTTTTGAAAAAAACACCCGAATCCAAAACACACCCGAATCCGACAAAAAAAATTCGGTGAGGTTTTGCCAAAACGCGTTCGAACCCAAAACACGGCCGCGGAACCGAACCCAAAACCAAAACACAAAACCCGAAAAATTTCAGGCGCTCATCTCTACTGACGACACAGAGGTAGCTACAGCCGTGGACTACCGTACTGCGTCTGCTAGTATAGAGATGATAATGATATAAAAAATATATATATATCACTACTGCAGGTATATATAATATAATGACGGACCTGCTGGACACTGTCAGCAGACTCCTAAACTACTAGTATGAAGAAGATAGAAAAAAAAAAACCCACCACAGGTAGGTATACAATTATGGACGAGCACTGACGACACAGAGGTAGCTACAGCCGCGGACTACCGTACTGCGTCTGCTAGTATAGAGATGATAATGATATAAAAAATATATATATATCACTACTGCAGGTATATATAATATAATGACGGACCTGCTGGACACTGTCAGCAGACTCCTAAACTACTAGTATGAAGAAGATAGAAAAATAAACCCCACCACAGGTAGGTATACAATTATGGACGAGCACTGACGACACAGAGGTAGCTACAGCCGTGGACTACCGTACTGCGTCTGCTAGTATAGAGATGATAATGATATAAAAAATATATATATATCACTACTGCAGGTATATATAATATAATGACGGACCTGCTGGACACTGTCAGCAGACTCCTAAACTACTAGTATGAAGAAGATAGAAAAAAAAACCCCACCACAGGTAGGTATACAATTATGGACGAGCACTGACGACACAGAGGTAGCTACAGCCGTGGACTACCGTACTGCGTCTGCTAGTATAGAGATGATAATGATATAAAAAATATATATATATATATCACTACTGCAGGTATATATAATATAATGACGGACCTGCTGGACACTGTCAGCAGACTCCTAAACTACTAGTATGAAGAAGATAGAAAAAAAACCCCCACCACAGGTAGGTATACAATTATGGACGAGCACTGACGACACAGAGGTAGCTACAGCCGTGGACTACCGTACTGCGTCTGCTAGTATAGAGATGATAATGATATAAAAAATATATATATCACTACTGCAGGTATATATAATATAATGACGGACCTGCTGGACACTGTCAGCAGACTCCTAAACTACTAGTATGAAGAAGATAGAAAAATAAACCCCACCACAGGTAGGTATACAATTATGGACGAGCACTGACGACACAGAGGTAGCCACAGCCGTGGACTACCGTACTGCGTCTGCTAATATAGAGATGATAAAGATGATAGAGATGAACAAAAAAAATATAACACTACTGCAGGTAAATATTTATATAATATAATGAATGACGGACCTGCTGGACACTGTCAGCAGAATGCGTTTATAGAATAAAAAAAAACAAAACACCACAGGAGTGTTTAACTTTTTCAGGCAGACAATATACTGGTGGTCACTGGTCAGTCACACTGGCAGCAAAAGTGTGCACTGTACTCCTGCTATAACTGCACCCCAGTCTCCCCCACAATTCAGCTGTGTGAGCAGTGAGCACTCAGCACAGTCAGATATACATAGATGATATTATCATGCAGCACACTGAGGCTGAGCACAGATATGGTATGTGACTGTGTATCGTTTTTTTTCAGGCAGAGAACGGATTATATTAAATAATAAATAAAACTGGTGGTGGTCACTAGTAACTATCAGCAAAACTCTGCACTCTGAGTACTCATAATGCTCCCCAAAATTACTAAGTTAGTAGTAAATCAACTCAAGTGTCTCTATCTATTCTAACGGAGAGGACGCCAGCCACGTCCTCTCCCTATCAATCTCAATGCACGTGTGAAAATGGCGGCGACGCGCGGCTCCTTATATAGAATCCGAGTCTCGCGATAGAATACGAGCCTCGCGAGAATCCGACAGCGGGATGATGACGTTCGGGCGCGCTTGGGTTAACCGAGCAAGGCGGGAAGATCCGAGTCTGCCTCGGTCCCGTGTAAAAAGGCTTAAGTTCGGGGGGGTTCGGATTCCGAGGAACCGAACCCGCTCATCTCTAGTGCAAATGCTATAAAAAATAAGATCACATGAAAATTGCCAGACCACACTGGAGAAACTATTAATGATCTTTTGCTAACAAAAAGTAATCAGATGCCTGCTGTCTAGGGCTGAAGTGCCGCTTTTCCAGCCTGATAAAATGTGCATAACATTACGTTGCCTATGCATGCCCTGCCAGCCTAACTACTGTAGAATAAATACTATTCCTGCCAACATTCTCTCAGTTGACCCAGCAGCATGCTCTTCCTTTCCTAGCACCAGCCAAACATTGCTCAGTAGCTCAGTATAGGTGGCACTGGGATATGTGCAGTGTGCTGCCAGTTGACCTGTATATTGTGTCTGGTGACTGAGCTGTGCAATATGTCTGGCAATAGATTTTGTGAAATTGTTCTAAAGGGCCCCATACACTAAAGCAACATGTCGGACCCTCATGTCGCAGGCGATCACCCTTGAACTGCCTGGCAGCCTCCCGGGTGACAGGATCACATAGGATACATCGTGTGCTGTCCTTTTGCTTATGAAGTATCTTGTGCGATCCCAGCCATGCCTGCGGGGTCCGACATGTCGCTAGTGCAGCACAGTCAATCTACGGGATCCGATCCGATGCTCACGGGACGCAGATCGGATCAGATGTAAAACAGATATGCCCGATTTCATCCGATATATTGGCCCGAATGGCCGAAATCGGATAAAATTGGTCATTATCGTTCTAGTGTATGGGGCCCTTAATTTACTGCTTCAGCATCCATCGACTAACATTCCCTATAATGATCCATTTCATTAATATCAGTCTTTATATGTAGATGAGGGGAGGAGTCATGGTGGGAAAAGCTTCTTCAGCTGTGAGTGCTGATCGTTGCTCTCCATCAGTGTTTCCCAGCCTTGTTCCTTAAGGCACACTCACAGTTCAGTTTTACGTATTACCCATGCTTGAGCACAGATGGTTAAATCAAAATACAGATGTAGCCACGCTCATCTAGCATGGCTTCATCGCAGACATGCACATTTGGCGCTGCTAGGCGTGCTGGCACCTAGCCTCTGTGATTGCCCCGTCATGCTGGGGCGCAGATGTAGCCACGATAAGTGTGGCTACATCTGTAAGTGGTACTAATTATGTCACCTATGCTCAGGTAAGAATATCCTAATTATATGGACTGTTAGTGTGCCTCGAAGACCGAGGTTGGGAACCCCTGCTCTAGATGGGAACCCCTGCTCTTTTAATAGGAACAAACCTGAAGAATTTGTACTATTTGCATTTCTCATTTCTCCAGGAATACTGTAGCTCCTTGGAACTGTAACTATGGGGGTTATTCCAAGTTGATCGCAGCAGGAATTCTGTTAGCAATTGGGCAAAACCATGTGCACTGCAGGGGAGGCAGATATAACATGTGCAGAGAGAGTTAGATTTGGGTGGGGTGTGTTCAATCTGCATTCTAATTTGCAGTGTAAAAATAAAGCAGCCAGTATTTACCCTGCACAGAAATAAAATAACCCACCCAAATCTAACTCTCTCTGCACATGTTATATCTGCCTCCCCTGTAGTGCACATGGTTTTGCTCAACTGCAAAAAAATTTCCTGCTGCGATCAACTTGGAATTACCCCCTATGTGCCTGTTCCTCCTTCTAACTCACTGTTTCCCCTCTCCCTTGACTTACCCCTTCTTATTTCTGCATCCTCACAATCTTTTGTAAATTCCACTATAGAGTTAATTTTTACAGTAAAAAACTAGTAAAATTAGCTCTTTAAAGCATAACCTATGGAGCACAAAGAATGGATGTAAGAAAATATACACTGCTCAAAAAAATAAAGGTAACAGTTAAACAACACTATGTAACTCCAAGTCAATCACACTTCTGTGAAATCAAACTGTCCACTTAGGAAGCAACACTGATTGACAATCAATTTCACATGGTGTTGTGCAAATGGAATAGACAACAGGTGGGAATTATAGGCAATTAGCAAGACACCCCCAATAAAGGAGTTGTTCTGCAGGTGGTGACCACAGACCACTTCTCAGCTCCTATGCTTTCTGGCTGATGTTTTGGTCACTTTTGGAAGCTGGCGGTGCTTTCACTCTGGTGGTAGCATGAGACGGAGTCTACAACCCACACAAGTGGCTCAGGTAGTGCAGCTCATCCAGGATGGCACATCAATGCGAGCTGTGGCAAGAAGGTTTGCTGTGTCTGTCAGCGTAGTGTCCAGAGCATGGAGGCGCTACCAGGAGACAGGCCAGTACATCAGGAGACGTGGAGGAGGCCATAGGAGGGCAACAACCCAGCAGCAGGACCGCTACCTCCGCCTTTGTGCAAGGAGGACCAGGAGGAACACTGCCAGAGCCCTGCAAAATGACCTCCAGCAAGCCACAAATGTGCATGTGTCTAGTCAAACGATCAGAAACAGACTCCATGAGGGTGGTATGAGGGCCCGACGTTCACAGGTGGGGGTTGTGCTTACAGCCCAACACTGTGCAGGACGTTTGGCATTTGCCAGAGAACACCAAGATTGGCAAATTCGCCACTGGCACCCTGTGCTCTTCACAGATGAAAGCAGGTTCTCACTGAGCACATGTGACAGACGTGACAGAGTCTGGAGACGCTAAGGAGAACGTTCTGCTGCCTGCAACATCCTCCAGCATGACCGGTTTGGCAGTGGGTCAGTAATGGTGTGGGGTGGCATTTCTTTGGGGGGCCGCACAGCCCTCCATGTGCTCGCCAGAGGTAGACTGACTGCCATTAGGTACCGAGATGAGATCCTCAGACACCTTGTGAGACCATATGCTGGTGCGGTTGGCCCTGGGTTCCTCCTAATGCAAGATAATGCTAGACCTCATGTGGCTGGAGTGTGTCAGCAGTTCCTGCAAGACGAAGGCATTGATGCTATGGACTGGCCTGCCCGTTCCCCAGACCTGAATCCAATTGAGCACATCTGGGACATCATGTCTCGCTTCATCCACCAACGCCACGATGCACCACAGACTGTCCAGTAGTTGGCGGATGCTTTAGTCCAGGTCTGGGAGGAGATCCCTCAGGAGACCATATGCCACCTCATCAGGAGCATGCCCAGGCGTTGTAGGGAGATCATACAGGCACGTGGAGGCCACACACACACACTACTGAGCCTCATTTTGACTTGTTTTAAGGACATTACATCAAAGTTGGATCAGCCTGTAGTGTGTTTTACCACTTTAATTTTGAGTGTGACTCCAAATCCAGACCTCCATGGGTTAATACATTTGATTTCCATTGATCATTTTTGTGTGATTTTGTTGTCAGCACATTCAACTATGTAAAGAACAAAGTATTTAATAAGAATATTTCATTCATTCAGATCTAGGATGTGTTATTTTAGTGATCCCTTTATTTTTTTGAGCAGTGTATATAGCAAATTATGTTAGTCTTGCACTTAGCATAAAACCGACATTAGGAGTCTTATACAGCTATTGGACAGGTTGGCTGAAATGTCTTAATCCATCAAAATAATAAGCTTCCACTAGGGGAAGACGACTTACCCTTTCCGTGGTTACATCCAGACCTTGAGAGGGAAACTCACTCTATCAAACAAACAGCTTGGACACAATCTGGCAATCAAAAATGCTGCAGCCAAAATTATTAAGGGCCAGTCCAAATTTGACCACACTCATGGAACCTTAAAAGACCTGCAGTAGAAACCAATCAATCAACAAATTTAATACAAATCTTCACCACACTTTTTTTTCCCACCACTAACGGAGTACCTAAAGACCCCTCCCAAATTACTGTGAGCCTTTGAGCTGAAGTTGCGGGTAGTTTTATGCATACATAAAGCCTACTATAGGTGGGTCTGCTAAAAAGCAAAATTAATGGGGTGGAAATTGGATGGGTTAAATCCAGAGTCATTTTACAGTTAGCATAGTCTTGAATGTCTAATAGACAATGTAAACCCAAGCTTGTATGAGGCTGGTCCTTGCCTTTCCAGTGACAGTAATGCACTGTACGGATATTTTGGCAGTGAATTAAGTTTAATAAGGGAGAAGCTATTAGTGATGCCTCCCAGGGCAGGGCAAATGTTTAATAATGATCTGGCGATTGTTTTCCATTAGTATTTTAAAGGTGACAGGAGAAACCTGTGTTCAGGTTTTGTTGGCTGTTTCCTTAGAAGCCCAAGTATAGGTTATCAAAGATCACTATCCCAGGGCAGCAAACTCATAGCCATCCATTTCCACCTGTGTGCTCTGGTATACCAAGCATCGAACTGATATTATATGAGAGGAGGACAGAGATTCTTTGCAAAGAGACTGTTGCTACAGTACCTGTAGAACACCTGTTACTCTTTGGGTTGATCGTATAAAGCTGCTTACATCTTTTAACCTAATTCGGTCCCTGAGAGAACAAAGAAGTGACTCAAGTCAAGGTTGCATAAACGAAGTACAAAGAGTTACAGCACAGACATCTCTGTTATTTGGGAAACATCTTTGGAACTTTGTGGTAACTACATTGGCTCCTGCACATATCCCTTCTATATGTGGATAAGTAGAATAAGTGTGCAGTTGGGGCCTATGTATTAATCATTTCTGTACTTCAGCAATTATTAACAGTCAGTAAGGCAATGGATATTTTAATTTTGAATAAAAAAGTATCCCCGCTATGTTTTAAAGTTAACTCGCAGGTACAGCAGTAGCGATAACCGCTGTCCCTGTGAGTCACATCCGTGGGGTATTGGAGGAGTTTTTCACATTTGTGGAAGATTCCTCCGGGGAATCTGACAGTGTGCATATACACAGGGGTAAATTTGGAAGCCAGACACAGGATTCTAAGATCCCTCTCCTTTGATAATGCCTCTATAAGCTTGAAGGGGTTTACTCCATCTGGGGATAGGTTAAACCTACAGGGCTAAACTCAGGAAGGCTACTTGGATTATTGGTGGTCATTCCGAGTTGATCGCAGCCAGCAACTTTTTGCTGCTGCTGCGATCAACTAGTACACGCCTGTGGGGGAGTGTATTTTAGCTTGGCAGGGCTGCGATCGCTTGTGCAGCCCTGCTAAGCTAAAAAAATTTCAAGCAGAAGAAGACCAGCCCTATACCTACTTACCCTGTGCGACGATCTCTGCGATGCTGGAGCCGGCTTTGACGTCAGACATCCGCCCTCCGTTCTGCTGGACACGCCTGCATTTTCATTACCACTCCCCGAAAACGGTCTCCAACGATCCGGATCCGCCCAGGTACGCCCTCTTCTTGTTTATCTTCTTTGTGGTCGGCTCTGCGACCGCTTCCATCGTAGGACGCAACGTAACCCGGCGACCCCTGTCGCCGCGCAATGTCATGCATGCGCATTGTGGCCGCCGCGCATGTACATTCCAGACCCGTTCACACCGCAGCAATAAACCGCTGCGTGCAAACGGGTCGGAATGACCCGTATTGTCATTGTGAACCTGCCAATTTACAAATGTTATTACTAATTTCTTTGCTGTGTGTTACTAACACATGTTGCCATCAATGACTGTCATTTCCAAAGTCATTATTAAATATCATTGTCAGTAAATATTTTACTGTTGGATCACTGTCCTTATATGTCATTCATTTATATTGATCACAACCACTTTAACCGTACCATTTACCCACTATTTATCAATATATGGGTCACTAAGTTGCACAGTCTTTCCATAAGTCAAGTGGTGTATCCCCTTACCTGCTGTGCAAGTCATCTTCAGCTATTTAAGAGTTGGGCAGAGGTTTTCCATGTCAATCCCTGGTTGATCTTACCAAGATCTGCAAATCTGAAGAGAGATCACAACTCACATTGAGGCACTGCATTTGAGAAATTGAGAGAGAGGTGAGATTATGCCAGCCACGAATCTTAGTATCCCTTCAGATATGCTGAGACACCAAGCGGCACGGGGGCCTCATTTAGATAGAAACATAGAAACATAGAATTTGTCGGCAGATAAGAACCACTTGGCCCATCTAGTCTGCCCCCTTTTTTTTTTTTATCTCTAACCTTAATTGATCCTTATTTCTTTGTAAGGATATCCTTATGTCTATCCCATGCATGTTTAAATTGCTCTACTGTCTTAGCCTCTACCACCTCCGATGGGAGGCTATTCCACTTGTCCACTACCCTTTCTGTGAAGTAATTTTTTCCGCAAATTTCCCCTGAACCTCCCCCCCTCCAGTCTCAGTGCGACAGTCCGAACAGTCGACAGCGTCAGGTGAGGTTGAGCAGTCAGCGTCGGGCTCCAGCGCGTGCTCCAGTTCTCTCCGTTCCTCCTCTTCTTCATCCCTGTCGTCGCAAGCGTCCGACATCAGTAGCACGACCAGGGCAAAAAAGCGTGCGACGAAGTACGCTAAGAGGGCGGCAGGGCAGCAGGAGAGGCGGAAGATACGCAAGCGGCTTAGCGAGGACGCTCGCAGGGCCAAGAAGCGCCGTGATTTGCCGGGAGTAGTCCACTGTGATTATACGGCAGTGTTGAGGGGGTTGCGGGATAGCTGCCGTAGGAAGATCTGCAGAGGCGATTACGTGGATATGTTCGTGCTGACTAAGGATGCGAAGAAGGAGTATAAGGCAGCGACAGCTAAGAAAGGCATCGGAGCTGAAGCTTTCCGTACTTTCGACAACTGGCTGGCCGGCTTTTGCGTCTTTGCGGCGTGTTATCTGGAAGATAGACCTGAGGAACATATGAACGTCATACGATACCTGCACTTGATACACGATATGCAGCGCACATTGTCAGGAAACGAATGGCGGATGTATGATGAGAAGTTCTGAAAGAAGCAGGACTGCTTACAGATTATTGACTTTGGTTGCAAGGACGTGGAGGTCTGGCTCCAGGTCACCCGGGCTTCTCAACCCGCAAAGGAGCCCCAGAATCCGGGGGCGGACGGGCAACGCTCAGGGTCGTCCGCCCAGGGGAGTAGCGTGGAAGGGGGACCGGGTAGGAGAGGTAGGTTGGCTATCCGCGGGGGAGGACAGGCCCCCGCGAAGGGGAAGTGCTTCGCATTTAATAATGCGACCTGTTCCTTCGGCAAGCAGTGTCGGTTTCGACATTCGTGCTTGCATTGTGGCGGCTTCCACCCGGCCTCCAACTGTTTTAAAGGAAATCGGCAAGGCGCGAGGGGAAAGCAAAGTTAAGCAAAACCCGGCGCGAGCGGGATCGCTCAACAGGGCCCCAACGCCAATTAATTTGGACGCCATGTCCAAATGGTTGGATTGGTATCCGAATAGTACGGACGCCCAGTTTTTGTTTCAGGGTTTTAAGTTTGGTTTCCGCTTGCCAGTTGCGGGCGTAGTATCGGTCAAGGCTCTCCGGAATCTTCAGTCCGCTCGCGCCCTGCCATCTGTTTTGCGCGAGAAAGTTGATAAAGAGGTGCAAATCGGTAGGATGGAGTGCCCATTTAGCTCACCCCCAGTGGATGACTTGGTCATTTCCCCAGTGGAAGTAGTCCCCAAGAAGACTCTGGGTGCCTTTCGGCTCATTCAACATCTTTCTTACCCGTCAGGGTCGTCGGCCAACGACGCGATACCGCCGGCACACTGCTCGGTGGTGTACCAGTCGTTTGACGAGGCGCTGGAGTTGGTTCATAGTTACGGCCCGGGAGCTCTGATGGCTAAGATTGATGTTGAGTCCGCGTTTCGATTGCTCCCTTTGCATCCGGACTCATTCCGTTTTATGGGTTTTCGGATCGGAGCGGAATATTTCATTGACAAATGTTTGCCGATGGGATGTTCCGTTTCCTGCTCGTTTTTTGAAAGGTTTGGCACATTCTTGCATTGCTGCATGGAGTCTTCTTCAGGGGGTCATGGAGTTGCGCATTACCTCGATGATTTCCTGTGTGTGGGACCGGGGAATTCGCCGCGCTGCAGCGACTTGCTGTTCAGCATCCGAGCGTTGTTTTATCACTTTGGCGTTCCTGTGGCCGAGGATAAAACGGAGGGGCCGGTTTCCTGTTTGTCGTTCTTGGGGATTGAAATCGACACGGTGGCAGGCTCGTGTCGCCTTCCTCAGGCCAAGGTCGCGAAGCTCCGCAAGGTTATTTGCCAGTTCGTGATGTCGCGCAAAGTCACGCTGAGGCAGGCGCAGTCCTTGCTGGGCCTCTTGAACTTTGCTTGCCGGGTGATCCCAATGGGCAGGGTTTTCTGCCGAAAGCTGGAGAGGGCGACGGCGGGGTGTGCCAGGCCGCATCATTTCATTCGTTTGTCCTCCGAGATTAAGAGGGATTTGGCCGTCTGGGCCTCGTTCCTGGAGGACTTTAATGGGGTGCGTATCTGGCTGGCCCCAACGATTGACAATGCTAGGTTACAGCTGTTTACCGACGCGACGGGTTCCTCTGGGTTCGGTTGCTACCTAGAGGGATCTTGGGGCGTGGCCTCGTGGCCTGAGGAATGGCATCGCGAAGGTTTCACTAAGGACCTTTTGCTGCTGGAGCTTTTCCCCATTATGGTAGCACTGGAGGTTTGGGGCGATCGTCTGGCTCATCGCAGCATTTTGTTTAGATGTGACAATCTGGGCGTGGTGCATGTGATCAATAACCAGAGGGCGAAGTCGCTGGTGGTTCTGAGGGTGCTTGGGCGATTGCTGCTGACATGCTTGCATAAGAATGTATGGCTCCGCGCGCAGCATGTGCCAGGACTTGAGAACGGAATTGCCGACGCGTTGTCCCGCGGTCAGTGGGAGAGATTTCATTTGTTGGCACCCGAGGCCGATGAGCGGGGGTTTCAATGTCCCGGTTATGTCTGGCAGGTGATCGGACCGGACTGGAGGGTCTAGCGATGCGGTCAGTGGCTCCGAACACGCTCAAGGCTTACGGTCAAGCTTGGAGCGAGTGGGAAGAGTTTGTCCGCGGACGTAGTCAAGAAGGTAAGAGCAGGCATCGGATGATGCTTTCTTTTATTTGGCAGCTTTTTGTCAAGGTACTTAGCAGGGATTTCGTTTTTTAATAAAATCAAGGGTGTCCCTGACGTGACAAAGAGCGGGCTTCTGGTAAAGACGATGAAAGGGTGGGCGCGCGTGGTGCCAACACCGCCTGATAGGCGACGCCCCATCGATGCGGCCTTGCTACCGGCTGTCATCGATGCGGTAGGCAGTATCGTGTCGTCAATTTTTTAAACGCTTTTGTTCCATTTGGCGTTCTCCATGGCTTACCACGGAGCCTTTCGGGTTTCGGAGCTGGTAGCGCCATCTAAGCGGGCAGACTCGCGCATGCTTCTGGATGACGTGGTGGTGGGTGAGAGGTCCTTGCTGTGCAGATTGCGTCGCTCTAAGACGGACCAAGTAGGTAGAGGGCGATGGGTCACTTTGGTACCGTCTCTGGAGGGGAGCATTTGCCCGGTGAGATTGGCATCGAAATATGCAGCAGTTCGGCCCGGTGTGCAGGGGTCGTGGCTGCTGCATTATGACGGTTTACCTTTGACGAAATATCAGTTTCGTTGGATGCTGAGTCGCTGTCTGGCGAGCTTGGGCCTTTCACCTGCTGCTTTAGGTACGCATTCTTTCCGAATCGGGGCGGCAACGTCGGCTGCGTCGGCAGGTTTTTCCATTGCGGAGATTCAGGCAGTGGGGCGATGGAAGTCGTCAAGTTACAGACGATATATTCGCCCAGTTTCATGAGTTTTTAGTTTGATTAACAGTTCAGTTTTATTAGCCGTTGTATAAGTTCATGTTGTAAGGTTAAGTACGTCCTTGTGCAGTTGTGTCTGTTTGTCTCCCCTGTTCATCCTACTCAGGGATTAGCTACTCGCCGCTGCTGGCAGCGGGGGTCTGGAGTTCTTTTGTGATTTTTTGCCTGACTTGACGGACTGAATTTCAATCTACAATTCGGCTGATCAGTACAACTCAAAGTCCCTCAGCAGGTTGTTACGCTTTCACCTCCAGCTGAGTTCTTACATGTTTTTCCCATTTTGAACCCCCCCCCCCCTTTTTATTTTCCTCATTTTACTTTGATCTTTCCCGTTGTGTTTTTATGTTATGCTTCGATTGGCTGGAAGCTTGTTTAGATCGGCTAGGCCGTGACTTATGCAAGACACGAAAACCCCTTTTTTCTTTTGGCAGATCCTTCAGGTTAATGCATTCAATAAGCTCCTGTTAGGATACTTATTAACCGATTTTTACTCCTTTCCTTCTCTTCAGAAGACGATTTGGCAATCTGGGTAGTTGGCCACTATTATGTTTACTGGGCAGCCAGGTTTTTGGCCTCGGAGGGGGCGCAGTTTTTTCCTTGGGCTCATGGCGTTCATTGGCTTGGTTGGCGAGGGATGATGTGGCAAGATCTGAAGAGTAGATTGGTCAGTCAGGTCAGCGAGCATGGAGTCCCTAGGGTGCTGGTTGTCCATTTGGGTGGCAACGATCTGGGGAAGAGGACATCTTTGGAGCTGCGATGGGCCATGATGGGGGATCTGGCTAGTGTGGCCGCAGCGTGGCCCAATTGTGTTTTGGTGTTCTCTATGATGGTGCCAAGGTTGCGTTGGCGAGGAGTGGCGGACGGTCGCCCGATTGATGAGGCCAGGCAAAAGATGAATGCGGCGGTGGCGAAGTGGGTGTTGGCTCATGGAGGGAAAGTGGTTCGCCCCCCTAGGATTTGGTTTCGTGCCAGTCACCTTTTTCGGCCTGATGGTGTGCATCTGTCCAAGGAAGGGATGTTGTTTTTCCTGGAGGATCTGTTTCTGGTGTTGCAGGAGTTAGGTTGAGGGTATGGTGGCGGTGCGAAGACTCTGGGGAAGAGTCTTTCGCTGTTGGCGGAAAAGAACGGCAGGTTGTAGTTTGACTTGTTAGTTACAGTTGTTTACAGTATTGGTGTGGTTTAGGTGCACTCACCTCCATTTACTTTTAAGGCCGCTAGATCACCCATCAGGGGGCAGCGTCATCACCCATCAGGATGGGCAGTCAGCGTGGAGGTCTGAGTCGGGCATGTTAACTTAAATTTTACTTTACAGGTTTTTTCTAATGGTTAGGGACCTAGGGTACAATAAATAGCTAACAATTTTCTGCCAAATTCAAGTCTCCGTGTCATTATTTCTTGGTATTAAAGGTATTGAATGCTTTACTTTTTGAATAAGGGTCCACACATTATCATTAGGAGGTTTAGGAGAGCGAAATGACAGACATAGGAATGGAGAGAGTTAAACCTCCTGTGAGGGGTGGACCTAACTGTTATGAAAAGTACAGCCAATGGTAGAGAGGGGAGGGATCAGTATATATAGGGATGTATAGGCTAGCTAAGTCTCTCTGCTGCTGGTTTGCCTTCCCGCCCTCCCACCCCATTTGGTAGAGGTGTTGGCACGGAGTGCCTTGGCTCTAAATTGTTAGTGTGGTTTATCGTTGGCTATTGTTGGCGGAAAAGAACGGCAGGTTGTAGTTTGACTTGTTAGTTACAGTTGTTTACAGTATTGGTGTGGTTTAGGTGCACTCACCTCCATTTACTTTTAAGGCCGCTAGATCACCCATCAGGGGGCAGCGTCATCACCCATCAGGATGGGCAGTCAGCGTGGAGGTCTGAGTCGGGCATCTATTACCTATGTATGGTTTGTGGTAAATTAGGATCGTTTGGGTTTTAATATTTTTTGAGGCTATCGTCAGTGGAATATAGCCGTTCTTTTTTCTGCCACCATATGCCGGCTGAATCGGCATGTTAACTTAAATTTTACTTTACAGGTTTTTTCTAATGGTTAGGGTACAATAAATAGCTAACAATTTTCTGCCAAATTCAAGTCTCCGTGTCATTATTTCTTGGTATTAAAGGTATTGAATGCTTTACTTTTTGAATAAGGGTCCACACATTATCATTAGGAGGTTTATAAGATTGCTCTTGAAACAAGATGGAGACTGAAATTAGACTCTTATATTTACAGTATCACTCTAACACATCCAGCAGCATTAACATTGTAATCGTAATGATATGTGAAGTTGTGGTGCTGCAATTTATTGAAGATGGATTGCTGAGAGAGGTGGTGCACATGCACAATCTACCTTTCAAGACTTGTAGCTTTACCTTCTGTAATCTGCATAATGCTGATTGAAAAATCCACTGCAGTGTGGAGGAAAGGAAGACAAATAGAGTCAGACATGCGGCGGGATGTAACGCAGTCCTAGATCACTGGTGGTGTGGGATACCGTTGATCTCTGACTTTTTTTTAAAGGGGGCATCATTTACAAGGCATGGTTTTGACTTGTAAGTGATTGCCCTTTTACAAAAAACTTTGAGATCGGCAGGTATCTGCACCTCCGGCGATCTCAGACTTCATTACATCCTGCTGTATGCATTATGTGTTAACTTAAAACAGAACTGAGGAAAAGTTAACCTTATTAGTTTGTTGTCCCTATAGAGATCTATGGCAACGGCAGTAAGACAAGTTACTTTATTCACCATTTATTGCATATTCTTTGAAAGTACCCATTTTTGGGGAATACCCTCAAATATAAGGTATCCCCTGAACGTAACATGGATGGACTGCAGCATTTTCAACAGGAGCCACAGTCCCCATAGGTGTCTATGGTGGCTGAGAAGCTTCAAAACATTCCAGAGTTTGTCCCCTGCATCTAACATCATTGTAGCCTAATGATTATTTTTTGCAAAAATTACCAGAAGGAGTATCTCCTGGGACTCTCCTCTACAATGGCCATGCATGCACAAGAGTCCAGATAGAGGAGTGAAGAGAACAATGATACGATCACTTCACTCCAAGCACATAGCAGGAACAGGCACCTTTCGGAGCCCCTGTCCCTGCAGTTGTATATTGATACATTTAAAACAGTGTTTCATTTGTTATTGATGTCAATAAATGTAATAAGAAATTCCGACTATTGGGTCTAAAGCCTCATCTATGATAAACATGCCCATTTGTGAGCCATTTTTTCAGTGAAATCTACTATTTTGGCTGGAAATTTGGTTTGTTACTGGTTGATAAATAGACCCCTACATCTTAGCTGACAGTATTTTCAAAAACAGCTAAGGGGGTAATTCAGACCTGATCGCTCGCTAGCGTTTTTTGCAGCGCTACGATCAGGTCATTACTTTGTGACCTTATGTTATGCACATTAAGTATCAGGTATCAGTGCTGAGATAGCTTTTGGCTTTTATAGCATTAACTGACATATAAAGCTCCCTGCTGTCCTCAATCAGCATAGCCCACATTAGTTAAACAATTCCATGCATACTGATGTGTAACAGTGTACTATAAAGACTGCAATATAAAATAGCAGGAATAATAGTTTCAACTCCATAAAGTGGTGTGGGATTCCATTACCTCTTCGTAAGGTAAACTTTGTGTCTAACATGTATTTTACAACCCTCAGTAAAATAAAATGATACTTCAGTTAACATGTGGCTAATTTACAACAGCGCTATGCAGTTTAGGATAATTATGTGCATTTAGGCCCTCAATCAGTAGTGATCACACAAGTGATAACCTGCACAGTTTCCTGATTATTGGGAAACTGCACAGGCGCAGGATCCGTTCTGGAAACAGCCCTCATTGCCGGAAACGTGAGGGGGCCTGACGCTCACGTTTTCAGGAATGGCTAGGCCAAGGTCTGCGTCTAAACACACCGATTTCTTGGCATTACAAGACCACCTGCAACAGTCAGCCTGCGTAAGCTAAGGCTTGCTCAGCTGGCCGTTTGCAGGAAACATAACGACCATCAGTCACGATGTTGATCACAGGCTGCAACATCGGTCGCAGTACTTGGATCGCAAATGGAGCAAGGAAGTGTTTAACACCTCCTACTGCATTTGCATTTTTAGTGATCGCATTTGCCAAGCTGCCTGCATGCAGCTTTGTACATGCGATCACTGCTGAATGAGATCCTCTGTACTTACATTTTCTTAAACTCCTCATTTAAACCAAAGTAATAATATAATGCAGGACTTATTGTATCTAGTATAAAAATACAACTGTAATTCATACTTGAAACAGCAATGTACTTTTACACATCTCTTCACTTAAACCTCAGTTTTTTATTTGGTCACCAGACACATGCCCTCTACTCTTTCCTGAAAGCTAAACTGGGTGTCAGACAAATTCATAGTTTCTGTTAATAAACTAGGAGAAGGCTGTTTGTGATTAGTTTTTTCCATTATAATTACTGCTGCAATAGTGGATCAGACGCCAATGGCCAGAATGAGTTTTCTTGCTTTAACCCTATCTGGATATATCCCTGTACCAGAGAGGTGAGTGAATTAAGGTTTTTGGGGCCCCCTGGGCAGCTAATTTGTGGGGGCCCCTACCAATAAAATGAAAGTATGTCACAGTGCTCCCTTTATGTACATTATGCCACAGTGCCCCCAGCATAAAAACATGCAACACGTTGCACCCCAGTATGCCACATAGAGCCCCTATATTCTGTTCCAGTGTCCCCTAAGTATGAAACAGACCACCATATTATTATGTCTCGCCCAGTATGTCACTATCGCCCCTGGCCAGATGGATGGGTCCAGCAGGGACCTGATTCTGTGTTTGTTGGCACTGCTCTGCCCACCACCGCTGGCTGCACCTGTATAGCAGTGCAGCAAAGCAGCACATTTGGCAGTGAGAGCTGCAGCAGTCTCCTCTCACTGCCCAATGTGGCACCCAAATGTGCTGCTACACTGGAAGGCCATCAGTAATGGGCCGGGAGAAATTGTGTCCCATACTCAGTATAGTAGTGCCCCTACTCCACTGGAGCCGCACCACTATACTGACAGTGCGAAGAGCCAGCACAAATAGTAGTTTATAGTGTTTTTTTAAAAAGGGGGCATGGCTATGCCTTCCCGAATTTGGCCATGCCCCCAATATCTGGGTCCATCAGGGCTCTTGACGGCCCTGCCTCCAATACGAAACACGGAGCCTTGCATGTTTTTTCCCAGTGTTCCCCAGCATACCACAGAGCCCCCCATATTAATGTGGACTCAGTTCATCCCCGGCATGTCACGTATTGCCCTCCAGTATCCTACACAGAGTCCCTCATATTACGTCCCAGTGCCCCCCAAAGTATGCCACACATTGCCACTCCACTACATCACACAGAGCCTCCCATATTAATATTGTCACAGTGACCCGCCAGTATGCCATGCAGAACCTCATATTAACACTAAGATCAAGTGACCCCCAGTATGCCACAAAATGCCCCCCCAGTATGCCACACAGAGCCCCTCATATTAATATTATGACCCAGTGACCCCCCCAACATGCCACACAATGCCTCCCCAGTATGCCACACAGAGACCCCATATTAATATTATGACTCTATGCCTCCTCATTATACCACATATTGCCCCCCCAGTATGATTCCCCATATTATGTCCCAGTGCCCCTCATATGAAGTACAGAGCCCCCATATTAATATAGTCATCACCACCACCATGCCCCCAGTATGCAACAGGGATCCCCTGACTGAATAGTTACTGTTTCTGGTAGTGTGCTAATCTTCTGGCATGCAGACAGAGTTTCCTGCTGCTGCTAAATGCAGAGTACTTACAGACAGAGTGGCTCCCGAGTTGTGGATATGATGTAAATCTCATATGATGTAAATCTCAGGGGGAGCCACTCTGTATGCTGCACTATTCGTTCAGCAGCAGCCCAGTCTGCTGGGCACATGTTCTCGGTAATTGGTAGGTCAGACCGACCCTGTGTGGGTGCTTGTGTGTGATTGCCTAGTGTGATGGGCCTAGTGAATTATTACCACAAGTTTCTACTGGACATCTCCACAGTACTACACCCACTAAAGACGCATGTTGGATGTGGACAAAAGTCTGTGAGACAGCATTCTCAGAAACAAAAAGATTGATTACATCTGATGAGATGCTCGATCATTTTGATCTAGAACTGCCCATCAGACTGACGTGTGATGTCTCACCATATAGCATTGATGCAGTGTATTCACATCAACTGACAGATGGAAGTGAGAAACCAATAGCATGTGCTTCACGGTCCTTGGCAGTAGCCAAAAATAATTATGCTCAAATTGATCGGGAGGCCTTAAGTCTTGTATTGGGAGTAAAGAATTCCATCAGTAATTGTATGGACAAAGGTTTACCTTGATCACTGATCATCAACGATTGGTATTCATTCAACCCTTAATGGGGAGTTCTAGCCATGACTGCTGCTCATCTTCAATGTTGGTCCTTATCCCTGGGGGCACCCACATATGACATTGAGTTTAAAGGAACAAAACTACATGGCAATGATGATGGTCTGTCACATTCCCCCTTGCCCCAAAGAGAGGAGAGCAAGGTTAAGACCCACTGGAAGTTTATCACAAAATGTTTATGGAACAGCTACCTATTACCAATGACATGATCAATCGGGAAACAAGGAAACATTTGATGCTCTCTAACGTTATGGACTTAACTTTCAAAGGTTGGCCTAAACATGGCAATGCTCAATATTAAGGATTTTTGGCGAGGCAAGAACAACTTTGTACAGACATTCAAAAAAGTAATGAAGTTCATTCACCATGAAAATCTGTCTTTGCAACACAAGATTGACTTCCTGTTTATATATCAGTGCACTCGAGCACTCCACTACTGGTCAACCACCAGCTGTGCTCTTTATGCAGAAGAACTTGAGGTCTCGATCGGACTTGATAAAACCAGATGAGGGACATCGGGTGTACGACAGACAATTTGTGGAGGAAATGTACTAAGTAGTGAAAATAGTGGAGAAGTGAGCCAGTGGAGAATTTGCCCATGGCAACCAATCAGCTGTTCTGTATAATTTTATAGTATGCAAATTATAAATGTTACTTCAATGCTGATTTGTTGCCATGGGTATCTTCTCCACTGGCTCACTTATCAAAAACCTACTCGGGCATTCGACAATGGTCAAGAGGTGCTTGTCTGTGATTACAGGGGCAAAAAATGTAAACCGTGATTAGTTTTTTCCAAGTCTTGCCCTCTGATGTACAGTATGTGGTTGACGTGGGAAGAAAATTGCGCCGATTCCACATTGACCAAATAATAGAGGCCAGGGGGCAAACAGATTGTACGTTGGCATCTGGGCATAGCCAAGCAGGGTTATTTGGTGATTTATGTATACCCATTGGACGTTACTATAGAGACTGTTCCGGTAGAGAATGTATAACCCTCAGGGCCTGTTACAGAGACTGCTCCTGAACCTGTTACGGAGTCACCTGAGCAGGAGGTTCACTTTGTGTTCACCATTGATGCTGAACCTTCTAGGGTTATTTTGGTTGAACAGCCTGTTACTCTGGGATTTAAACATCGTTACCCAGAGAGTAACCCAAAGGCTTGATTTGTAGCCTTCTGAGGTATTGTGTTTTGGTTTTGGTTCTAATTCCACTTTCGTGTTTTGGTTTTGGCTTGGTTTTGCCAAAACCATCCTTTCGTGTTTTGGTTTTGGATCTGGATGATTTTTGAAAAAAACATAAAAACGGCTAAAATCACAGAATTTGGGGGTAATTTTGATCCTACGGTATTATTAACCTCAATAACATTCATTTCCACTCATTTCCAGTCTATTCTGAAAACATCACACCTCACAATATTTTTGGCCAAAAGGTTGCACCGAGGTTGCTGGATGACTAAGCTAAGCAACACAAGTGGATAACACAAACACCTGGCCCATCTAGGAGTGGCACTGCAGTGTCAGACAGGAGGACAGATATAAAAAAAGTTCCCAAACAGCACCTCATGCAAAGATGTAGAAGAGGTGCAATGAGGAGGTAGCTGTATGACTAAGCTAAGCGACACAAACAATTGGCCCATCTAGGAGTGGCACTGCAGTGGCAGACAGAAGGGCAGATATAAAAAAAGGCCCCAAACAGCACTTCATGCAAAGATGTAGAAGAGGTGCAATGAGGTGGCTTTATGACTAAGCCAAGCGACACAAACAGTTGGCCCATCTAGGAGAGGCACTGCAGTGGCAGACAGGAGGGCAGATATAAAAAAAAGGCCCCAAACATCACCTCATGCAAAGATGTAGAAGAGGTGCAATGAGGTAGCTATATGACTAAGCCAAGCAACACACACAATTCCCACTGGAATTATACAGCAATATCACTGGAATTATACGGCAATATCACTGGAATTATATGGCAGTACCACTGAACATATATGGCAGTATCACTGGAATTATATGGAAGTACCACTGGACATATACGGAAGTGTCAGACAGGATGGCACTTTAAAAAAATAGTCCCCAAACAGCACATGATGCAAAGAAGAAAAAGAGGTGCAAGATGGAATTGTCCTTGGGCCCTCCCACGCACCCTTATGTTGTATAAACAGGACATGCACACTTTAACAAACCAATCATTTTAGCGACAGGGTCTGCCACACGACCGTGGCTGAACTGACTGGTTGGTTTGGGCCCCCACCAAAAAAGAAGCAATCAATCTCTCCTTGCACAAACTGGCTCTACAGGGGCAAGATGTTGACCTCATCCCCATCCTCCGATTCCTCACCCTTTTCACTGTGTACATCCCCCTCCTCACAGAGTATTAATTTCGTCCCCACTGGAATCCACCATCACAGGTCCCTGTGTACTTTCCGGAGACAATTGCTGGTTAAGGTCTTCCTGGAGGAATTTATAATTTATTTTGATGAACATCATCTTCTCCACATTTTGTGGAAGTAACCTCCTACACCTATCGCTGACAAGGTTACCGGCTGCACTAAACACTATTTCAGAGTACACACTGGAGGGGGCAACTTAGGTATAATAAAACCAGTTTGTGCAAGGGCATCCAAATTGCCTCTTTTTCCTGCCAGTATACATATGGACTGTCTGACATGCCTACTTGGATGCTGTCACTCATATAATCCTCCACCATTCTTTCAATGGTGACAGAATCATATGCAGTGACAGTAGACATGTCAGTAATCGTTGGCAGGTCCTTCAGTCCGGACCAGATGTCAGCTTTCGCTCCTGACTACCCTGCATCACCGCCAGTGGGTGGGCTAGGAAATCTTATCATTTTCCTTGCAGCCCCAGTTGCTGGAGTAATTGAAGGAGGAGCTGTTGACGGGTCACATTCCGCTTGACTTGACAATTTACTCACCAGCTGGTCTTTGCACCTCTGCACACTAGTGTCTGCTGGAAAGAGAGATACAACGTAGGCTTTAAACCTAGGATCGAGCATGGTGGCCAAAATGTAGTGCTCTGATTTCAACAGATTGACCACCCTTGAATCCTGGCAAAGCGGACTCCAGCTGGCAGTGTCTGAACTGACTTCACATGTGGCAAGTTCAAAGGGTTGGAGAACCTTGCACAAGATGGAAATCATTCTCCACTGTGCTTGAGTCAGGTGCATTCCCCCTTCTTTGCCTATATCGTAGGTGGATGTATAGGCTTTAATGGCCTTTTGCCGCTCCTCCATCCTCTGAAGCATATAGAGTGTTGAATTCCACCTCGTTACCACCTCTTGCTTCAGTTGATGGCAGGACAGGTTCAGGAGTGTTTGCTGGTGCTCCAGTCTTCGACATGCAGTGGCATGTTGAAAGTGGACCACAATTTTTCTGGACACCGACAGCATCTCCTGTACTACCCTGTCATTTTCTAAAAATTCTGCACCACCAAATTAATTGTATGTGCAAAACATGGGACGTGCTGGAATTAGCCCAGATGTAATGCACGCCCAATATTGGTAGCGTTGTCCGATATCACAAATCCGCAGGAGAGTCTAAGTGGGGTAAGCCAAAGCGCAATGATGTCCCTCAGTTTCTGTAAGAGGTTGTCAGCGGTGTGCCTCTTACGGAAACCGGTGATACACAGCGTAGCCTGCCTAGAAACGAGTTTGGATTTGCGAGATGCTGCAACTGGTGCTGCTGCTGCTGTTGTTGCTGCGGGAGGCAATACATCTACCCAGTGGGCTGTCACAGTCATATAGTCATTAGTCTGCCCTGTTCCACTTGTCCACATGTCAGTGGTTAAGTGGACACTGGATACCACCGCATTTTTTAGGACACTGGCGACACTTTTTCTGACGTCTCTGTGCATTCTTGGTATCGCCTGCCTAGTGAAGTGGAACCTACTGTAGATGGGATTTGGTACCGGGGACACAATACCTCCATCAATTGTCTAAATCCCACTGCACTAATGGCGAATACCGGACGCATGTCTAACACCAACATAAGTGTCAAGGCCTCAGTTATCCGCTTTGCAACAGGATGACTGCTGTCATATTTCATCTTCCTCACAAAGAACTGTTGGACAGTCAATTGCTTCGTTGAAGTTGTACAAGTGGTCTTCTGACTTCCCCTCTGGGGTGATGATCGACTCCCAGCAGCAACAACAGCCGCGGCAGCAGCAACAGCAGCAGTAGGTGTACCACTCAAGGATCCTCCTGAGAAATCCCGGTTAGGAGAGGACTCGTCAGTCTTGCCAGGGACATGGCCTGCAGGACTACTGATGTTCATGGCTGAGGAGGAAGTTGACGTTGAGGGAGTTGGTGGTGTGGCTTGCAGGAGCTTGGGTATAAGAGGAAGAAGGGATTAAGGTGTTATTGGACTGCTTACGCTCTTACCCAAAGTTTCACAACTTGACACTGACTTCTGATGAATGCGCTGCAGGTGACGTATAAGGGAGGATGTTCCTAGGTGGTTAACATCCTTACCCCTACTTATTACAGATTGACAGAGGCAACACATGGCTTGACACCTTTTGTCCGGATTTGTGGAGAAATAATTCCACACCGAAGAGGTGGCTTTTTTGGTATTTTGCCCAGGCATCACAATGTGCTTCTTCATCCCACGGACAACAGGTGTCTCCCCTGGTGCCTCATTTAAACAAACCACATCACCATCAGAATCCTCATCATCAACTTGCTCCTCAGCGCCAGCAACACCCATATCCTCATCCTAGTGTACTTCAACAGTGACATCTTCAATTTGAATATCAGAAACTGGATTGTGGGTGCTCCTTCCAGCACTTGCAGGGGGCGTGCAAATGGTGGAAGGAGCCACCTCTTCCCTTCCAGTGTTGGGCAGGTCAGGCATTGCAACCGCCGACACAATTGGACTCTCCTTGGGGATTTGTGCTACCATCTCAGAACGCACAGTTCTTTTCTGTGCTTTTTCAGCTTAACTCTTTTAATTTTTCTAGCGGGAGGATGAGGGCTTCCATCATCATGTGAAGCTAAACCACTAGTCATGAACATAGGCCAGGGCCTTAGCCGTTCCTTGCCACTCCGTGTCGTAAATGGCATATTGGCAAGTTTACGTTTCTCCTGAGACCATTTAAATTTCTTTTTTTGGGCCTTTTTACTGAACTTTGGCGTTTTGGATTGTACATGCCCTATACTATCACATTGGGCATCGGCCTTGGCAGACGACGTTGATGGCATTTCATCGTCTTTGTCATGACTAGTGGCAGCAGCTTCAGCACTAGGAGCAGGGCCGGCGCCACCATTAGGCAGCTTTAGGCAGCTGCCTATGGGTGCCGGCCATTGGAGGGCGGCACGCTCCCATTGAATCTGTTTTATTATGTTTTGATAAGCTGGTCTTGCAGCAGCCGCTGCGCGGGTCCAGCCAGCCGCAGCCACCGCTATTTGTCACCCTCACCACCGGCAGTGCTGACACCCATCAGTTGTGCTGCTGGCTGTCCTGTGGGGTGTTGGGCACAAGGGGGCAGTGTGAGGTAGGGGAAGGAGGACAGCAGCGCAGGGGCAGCAGAGAGCCCTGCGTGCAACCGAGTACCAGCAGAAGAGGAGCAGGGGAATACTGACCAGGAGCAGTGGTGACAGGAGGAGCCCAATCTCCGGGGACGCTGGGCTGCTGCAGTACTGCTGGAGGGATGTAATCAGTATTGTAAACGAGGCCACGCCCCCTTATCTTAGACCACGCCCCTTTCCCCACCCTTGGTCGGCACAAAGGGGATAACAGGGTGCGCTCTGGATGTCACCAGGTCCAGGTGACGTCTCTGACCAGGAGAACACCATCCTGAGAACACCTCCATCGGGGAATGGGTTTCAGAGAAGACTCCAAGGTATGGCTCATTCAGCGTATACCTGAGTAATCACAGTTGACTTAGGGATCTAGTATCAGGAAGAACCAGGTGGTGGCACCCCCTCCCTTAGGTGACAAAAGTCTGTGCGGCACATGGATTTGCAGTGGCATAACTACAGAAGGTGCAGGGGATGCAACTGCTATTGTGCCCAGCCGGCAAGCAATTCCACTGCACCCTTTTGGAAAAAAAATAATCATTTTTTTTTTAAAATTAGTACTACCGCGCACCGGATTCGGGACCCAGCAGATTACTTCCTGGAAGGGACGGTGGGAGGCAGCGTGCAGAGCTACCCTCAATGTTTGACCGGCGCCGCTTGAGAGAACCCAGAAGCATACAGTATTTGCAGTAGCTACAGCACTGCGCAGCTGACAGATCGTGTTTAGACAGTGCCACACAGAATAACTGACAATGAGCCCCCCTTTCATCTACCATCCGTCCCGTCTGTCTGTCTATGCTCTGGTGTTCTGTCTATGCACCCCACGTCCATCTATCTATGCCCCCCCCCCACCGTCCGTCTATGCCCGGCCTATCATCCATCTATGCCCCCATATGGTTCTTTGTCTGTCTATGTCCCCCATGTCCCTCTATCCATCTATGCCCCCATATAGTACTGTGTCCATCTATGCTCCCCCCACCGTCCATCTATCCATCTATGCCAGCCCCCCCGTCCGTCTGTTCATCTATCCATCTATGCCCCCATGGGGTGCTCTGTCCATCTATGCCCACCTTTTCCATCTATCCATCTGTGCCCCTATATGGTGCTCTGTCCATCCGTTTATGCCCCCCATGTCCGTCTATGACCCATATGGTGCTGTGTCCGTCCGTCTACACCCTCCATCCGTCTATCCATATATGCCCCATATGGTGCTCTGTCCATCCGTCTACACCCCCCATCCGTCTATACATCTATGCCCCCATATGGTGCTCTGTCCATCCGTCTACACCCCCCATCCGTCTATACATCTATGCCCCCATATGGTGCTCTGTCCATCCATTCATCTGTCCGTCTATGCCTCCCCCTGTCCATCCGTCTGTCTATGCCCCTGTATGTCCATCCATGCCCTATATGGTGCTCTGTCTGTCCGTCCATGCCCCTGTCTGTTCGTCTATGCTTCACCCCCCCAGTCCTGTGCTGTAGTCAGGTATTGTCTCCCCTGCTCGCTCCTCCTCCCTCTCTCTCTCTCCCTAACACCCTCTCTTGTGCCTCTCTCTCTTTCTGACACTGTCCCTCCCTCACTTTCTTCCTGACTCTATCTGACACTGGGGGTCATTCCGAGTTGATAGCTACCTGCCATTGTTCGCAGTGCTGCGATCAGGCTAAGAAACGGATTTTCTGCCCATGCGTATGCACCGCAATGCGCACGCGCAGCGTAATGGTACAAAGACCTTTGTTGTTTTGCACAGGTTCTAGCGAAGTTTTCAGTCGCACTGACGGCCGCAAGAAGATTGACAGGAAGGGGGCGTTTCTGGGTGTCAACTGACCGTTTTCAGGGAGTGTGTGCAAAAATGCAGGCATGTCTGAAAAAATGCAGGCGTGGCTGGGCGTTCGCTGGGCGGGTGTATGACGTCAAATCCGTACACGAATAGACTGAAGTGATCGCAAGCGCTAAGTAAGTTCAGAACTACTCTGAAAATGCACAAACTGTTTTTGCAGAGCTCGGCTGCACATGCGTTCACACTTCTGCTAAGCTAAAATACACTCCCCAGTGGGTGGCGGCATAGCGTTGGCACGGCTGCTGAAACTAGCTGGCGAGCGATCAACTCGGAATGACCCCCCACTGTCTCTCTCTCCCTGACACACTCTCTCCCTCCCTGACACTGTCTCTTTCCCTGACACTATCTCTCTTTCCCTGACACTGTCTCTCTTCCTCTCTCTCCTTCTCTCTCTCTCTCTCTCTCTCCCTCCCTGACACAGTCTCTCACCGACTCCCTGTCTCTACCTCTTTCTCTCCCTGAAACTCACTCTCTCTTCCCTATTTCTCTCTCCCTCCCTCCGTGACACTTTCTCTCTCACTCCTGCTCGCACTCCCTCCTTTCTCTCTCTGGCACCCTCTCTGTCTCTCTGATGCCATCTCTCTCTCCCCTCTCAACACTTTCTCTATTTCTCCCTGACACCCTCTCTCTCTAGCTCCTCTCTCTACTTCTCTCATTCCCTCTTTTTTCATGAAACCCTCTCTTTCTTGCTCCTCTCTCTCCTTCTCTCCCCGACACCCTCTTTGTCTCTCACTCCCCTCTCTCTCTCCTAAGGGGCATAGTAGTGACAAAGGCCCTCATTCCGAGTTGATCGCTAGCTGCCGTTGTTCGCAGCGCAGCGGTCAGGCTAAAAATCGGCAATTCTGCACATGCGTATGCGGCTCAATGCGCAGGCGTGACGTACTTTCACAAAAGCCGATGCAGTTTCACACAAGGTCTAGCGACGCTTTTCAATCGCACTGCTGATCGTTCAGTGATTGACAGGAAGTGGGTGTTTCTGGGTGGTAACTGACCGTTTTCGGGGAGTGTGTGTAAAAACGCAGGCGTGTCAGATACAAACGCAGGCGTGCCTGGGGAAACGCGGGCACGGCTGGCCGAATGCAGGGCGTGTTTGTGACGTCAAAACAGGCACTAAATAGTCTGAAGTGATCGCTAGCTAGGAGTAAGTCTCGAGCTACTCTGACACTGCACAATCTTTTTTTGTAGCGGTGCTGCGAACCTTTCGTTCGCACTTCTGCTAAGCTAAGATACACTCCCAGAGGGCAGCGGCCTAGCGTTTGCACGGCTGCTAAAAGCAGCTAGCGAGTGATCAACTCGGAATGAGGGCCAATGATGGGGAGGGAAGGGGGGCTTTCAGGATTTTGCAATGGGGCCCACAAAGTTTTAGTTTCGCCTGTAGATCATAGTGGTCCATTATCTTAAGGAGATCTGTAGTAGTGTGCCAGTCACTAACAGCAACATGACTCCGCTATGAAATGCACAGGAACATAATAATCCCTGCTATCATAGTCATAAGGAGTTATGCACAGTGACAGCACTGATCCCTGCCACATAGTCATAGAGATGTATGCATGGGGATAGCACTGACTCCTGATACCATAGTCCTAGAGATGTATCCATAGAGACCAGGGCAGCTTTAGGCAGCTTTACATAGTTGCATAGGGTGCGGGGATCTGGGGGGTTCCCCACTGTTTCACCTGAAGGGCTGAAAAGAGGGTATTGCTGTGCGTGTGTGTGTGCGCTCGCGTGTGTGTGAAGGTGGTGTGTGTGTGTGTGTGTGTGTGTGTGTGTGTGTGTGGGGGGAAGGGGGGATAGTAGGCTGAAGTTTTGCCTAGGGTGCCAAGAAATCTTGCACCGGCCCTGACTAGGAGGAAGTGGTTCTTGATCTTTCCCTATTTTCTCCTCCAAATTTTTGTTCTCCATTATTTTTCTGGAGTTATATAACACAATATGCTGCACAGGAGCACTGGTCATATGGCAGGTGAGTATACCACTGTGACTGGTCACTGGAATGACTGATGGCTGATACACAGGACACTACCACTGGTCTGATGCAGGACAACACAGCAACACTGTAAGGGACTTATTATTATACAGCAGCACTGGACATATGGCAGCAGAGTATACCACTGTGACTGGTCACTGGAATGACTCATGGCTGATGCACAGGACACTACCACTGGTCTGATGCAGGACAACACAGCAACACTGTAAGGGACTTATTATTATACAGCAGCACTGGACATATGGCAGCAGAGTATACCACTGTGACTGGTCACTGGAATAACTGATGGCTGATGCACAGGACACTACCACTGGACTGATGCAGCACAATACACCCCCACTGAACTGATGCAGCACAACACAGCACCCTATACAGCAGCACTGGACATATGGCAGCAAGAGGACACAACCTCTGTGACTGGACAGATGCAGTACAAGACACGGAAACTGAGGACACTAAGAGAACGGAGACACGTCCTCTCTGTACACTCTCCAATGCCGGAGTGAAAATGGCGGAGACGTGCGGCTCCTTATATGGAATCCAAATCCTGCGAGAATCCGACAGCGGGATGATGACGTTTTGCCTCGTTCTGGTTACCGAGTCAGGTGGGAAAACTCGAGCCTGACTCGGATCCGGGCTCGGGTAGTGAAGTTCGGGGGGGTTTGGTTCTCTGCGAACCGAACCCGCTCATCTCTAATATTATATATAAGTTCTTCTATGTCTGCAGTTAGCTAAGTTGGGAGGAGTGTGGTGTATATAGTAGAGATGAGCGCCTGAAATTTTTCGGGTTTTGTGTTTTGGTTTTGGGTTCGGTTCCGCGGCCGTGTTTTGGGTTCGAACGCGTTTTGGCAAAACCTCACCGAATTTTTTTTGTCGGATTCGGGTGTGTTTTGGATTCGGGTGTTTTTTTCAAAAAACACTAAAAAACAGCTTAAATCATAGAATTTGGGGGTCATTTTGATCCCAAAGTATTATTAACCTCAAAAACCATAATTTACACTCATTTTCAGTCTATTCTGAATACCTCACACCTCACAATATTATTTTTAGTCCTAAAATTTGCACCGAGGTCGCTGTGTGAGTAAGATAAGCGACCCTAGTGGCCGACACAAACACCGGGCCCATCTAGGAGTGGCACTGCAGTGTCACGCAGGATGTCCCTTCCAAAAAACCCTCCCCAAACAGCACATGACGCAAAGAAAAAAAGAGGCGCAATGAGGTAGCTGTGTGAGTAAGATTAGCGACCCTAGTGGCCGACACAAACACCGGGCCCATCTAGGAGTGGCACTGCAGTGTCACGCAGGATGTCCCTTCCAAAAAACCCTCCCCAAACAGCACATGACGCAAAGAAAAAAAGAGGCGCAATGAGGTAGCTGTGTGAGTAAGATTAGCGACCCTAGTGGCCGACACAAACACCGGGCCCATCTAGGAGTGGCACTGCAGTGTCACGCAGGATGTCCCTTCCAAAAAACCCTCCCCAAACAGCACATGACGCAAAGAAAAAAAGAGGCGCAATGAGGTAGCTGACTGTGTGAGTAAGATTAGCGACCCTAGTGGCCGACACAAACACCGGGCCCATCTAGGAGTGGCACTGCAGTGTCACGCAGGATGTCCCTTCCAAAAAACCCTCCCCAATCAGCACATGATGCAAAGAAAAAGAAAAGAAAAAAGAGGTGCAAGATGGAATTGTCCTTGGGCCCTCCCACCCACCCTTATGTTGTATAAACAAAACAGGACATGCACACTTTAACCAACCCATCATTTCAGTGACAGGGTCTGCCACACGACTGTGACTGATATGACGGGTTGGTTTGGACCCCCCCCCAAAAAGAAGCAATTAATCTCTCCTTGCACAAACTGGCTCTACAGAGGCAAGATGTCCACCTCATCTTCACCCTCCGATATATCACCGTGTACATCCCCCTCCTCACAGATTATCAATTCGTCCCCACTGGAATCCACCATCTCAGCTCCCTGTGTACTTTGTGGAGGCAATTGCTGCTGGTCAATGTCTCCGCGGAGGAATTGATTATAATTCATTTTAATGAACATCATCTTCTCCACATTTTCTGGATGTAACCTCGTACGCCGATTGCTGACAAGGTGAGCGGCGGCACTAAACACTCTTTCGGAGTACACACTTGTGGGAGGGCAACTTAGGTAGAATAAAGCCAGTTTGTGCAAGGGCCTCCAAATTGCCTCTTTTTCCTGCCAGTATAAGTACGGACTGTGTGACGTGCCTACTTGGATGCGGTCACTCATATAATCCTCCACCATTCTATCAATGTTGAGAGAATCATATGCAGTGACAGTAGACGACATGTCCGTAATCGTTGTCAGGTCCTTCAGTCCGGACCAGATGTCAGCATCAGCAGTCGCTCCAGACTGCCCTGCATCACCGCCAGCGGGTGGGCTCGGAATTCTGAGCCTTTTCCTCGCACCTCCAGTTGCGGGACAATGTGAAGGAGGAGATGTTGACAGGTCGCGTTCCGCTTGACTTGACAATTTTGTCACCAGCAGGTCTTTCAACCCCAGCAGACCTGTGTCTGCCGGAAAGAGAGATCCAAGGTAGGCTTTAAATCTAGGATCGAGCACGGTGGCCAAAATGTAGTGCTCTGATTTCAACAGATTGACCACCCGTGAATCCTTGTTAAGCGAATTAAGGGCTGCATCCACAAGTCCCACATGCCTAGCGGAATCGCTCCCTTTTAGCTCCTTCTTCAATGCCTCCAGCTTCTTCTGCAAAAGCCTGATGAGGGGAATGACCTGACTCAGGCTGGCAGTGTCTGAACTGACTTCACGTGTGGCAAGTTCAAAGGGCATCAGAACCTTGCACAACGTTGAAATCATTCTCCACTGCACTTGAGACAGGTGCATTCCACCTACTATATCGTGCTCAATTGTATAGGCTTGAATGGCCTTTTGCTGCTCCTCCAACCTCTGAAGCATATAGAGGGTTGAATTCCACCTCGTTACCACTTCTTGCTTCAGATGATGGCAGGGCAGGTTCAGTAGTTTTTGGTGGTGCTCCAGTCTTCTGTACGTGGTGCCTGTACGCCGAAAGTGTCCCGCAATTTTTCTGGCCACCGACAGCATCTCTTGCACGCCCCTGTCGTTTTTTAAAAAATTCTGCACCACCAAATTCAAGGTATGTGCAAAACATGGGACGTGCTGGAATTTGCCCATATTTAATGCACACACAATATTGCTGGCGTTGTCCGATGCCACAAATCCACAGGAGAGTCCAATTGGGGTATGCCATTCCGCGATGATCTTCCTCAGTTGCCGTAAGAGGTTTTCAGCTGTGTGCGTATTCTGGAAACCGGTGATACAAAGCGTAGCCTGCCTAGGAAAGAGTTGGCGTTTGCGAGATGCTGCTACTGGTGCCGCCGCTGCTGTTCTTGCGGCGGGAGTCCATACATCTACCCAGTGGGCTGTCACAGTCATATAGTCCTGACCCTGCCCTGCTCCACTTGTCCACATGTCCGTGGTTAAGTGGACATTGGGTACAGCTGCATTTTTTAGGACACTGGTGACTCTTTTTCTGAGGTCTGTGTACATTTTCGGTATCGCCTGCCTAGAGAAATGGAACCTAGATGGTATTTGGTACCGGGGACACAGTACCTCCAACAAGTCTCTAGTTCGCTCTGCAGTAATGATGGATACCGGAACCACGTTTCTCACCACCCAGGATGCCAAGGCCTCAGTTATCCGCTTTGCAGTAGGATGACTGCTGTGATATTTCATCTTCCTCGCAAAGGACTGTTGAACAGTCAATTGCTTACTGGAAGTAGTACAAGTGGGCTTACGACTTCCCCTCTGGGATGACCATCGACTCCCAGCGGCAACAACAGCAGCGCCAGCAGCAGTAGGCGTTACACGCAAGGATGCATCGGAGGAATCCCAGGCAGGAGAGGACTCGTCAGAATTGCCAGTGACATGGCCTGCAGGACTATTGGCATTCCTGGGGAAGGAGGAAATTGACACTGAGGGAGTTGGTGGGGTGGTTTGCGTGAGCTTGGTTACAAGAGGAAGGGATTTACTGGTCAGTGGACTGCTTCCGCTGTCACCCAAAGTTTTTGAACTTGTCACTGACTTATTATGAATGCGCTGCAGGTGACGTATAAGGGAGGATGTTCCGAGGTGGTTAACGTCCTTACCCCTACTTATTACAGCTTGACAAAGGGAACACACGGCTTGACACCTGTTGTCCGCATTTCTGGTGAAATACCTCCACACCGAAGAGCTGATTTTTTTGGTATTTTCACCTGGCATGTCAACGGCCATATTCCTCCCACGGACAACAGGTGTCTCCCCGGGTGCCTGACTTAAACAAACCACCTCACCATCAGAATCCTCCTGGTCAATTTCCTCCCCAGCGCCAGCAACACCCATATCCTCCTCATCCTGGTGTACTTCAACACTGACATCTTCAATCTGACTATCAGGAACTGGACTGCGGGTGCTCCTTCCAGCACTTGCAGGGGGCGTGCAAATGGTGGAAGGCGCATGCTCTTCACGTCCAGTGTTGGGAAGGTCAGGCATCGCAACCGACACAATTGGACTCTCCTTGTGGATTTGGGATTTCGAAGAATGCACAGTTCTTTGCTGTGCTGCTTTTGCCAGCTTGAGTCTTTTCATTTTTCTAGCGAGAGGCTGAGTGCTTCCATCCTCATGTGAAGCTGAACCACTAGCCATGAACATAGGCCAGGGCCTCAGCCGTTCCTTGCCACTCCGTGTGGTAAATGGCATATTGGCAAGTTTACGCTTCTCCTCCGACAATTTTATTTTAGGTTTTGGAGTCCTTTTTTTACTGATATTTGGTGTTTTGGATTTGACATGCTCTGTACTATGACATTGGGCATCGGCCTTGGCAGACGACGTTGCTGGCATTTCATCGTCTCGGCCATGACTAGTGGCAGCAGCTTCAGCACGAGGTGGAAGTGGATCTTGATCTTTCCCTAATTTTGGAACCTCAACATTTTTGTTCTCCATATTTTAATAGGCACAACTAAAAGGCACCTCAGGTAAACAATGGAGATGGATGGATTGGATACTAGTATACAATTATGGACGGGCTGCCGAGTGCCGACACAGAGGTAGCCACAGCCGTGAACTACCGCACTGTACTGTGTCTGCTGCTAATATATAGACTGGTTGATAAAGAGATAGTATACTCGTAACTAGTATGTATGTATAAAGAAAGAAAAAAAAACCACGGTTAGGTGGTATATACAATTATGGATGGGCTGCCGAGTGCCGACACAGAGGTAGCCACAGCCGTGAACTACCGCACTGTACTGTGTCTGCTGCTAATATATAGACTGGTTGATAAAGAGATAGTATACTCGTAACTAGTATGTATGTATAAAGAAAGAAAAAAAAACCACGGCTAGGTGGTATATACAATTATGGACGGGCTGCCGAGTGCCGACACAGAGGTAGCCACAGCCGTGAACTACCGCACTGTACTGTGTCTGCTGCTAATATATAGACTGGTTGATAAAGAGATAGTATACTCGTAACTAGTATGTATGTATAAAGAAAGAAAAAAAAACCACGGTTAGGTGGTATATACAATTATGGACGGGCTGCCGAGTGCCGACACAGAGGTAGCCACAGCCGTGAACTACCGCACTGTACTGTGTCTGCTGCTAATATATAGACTGGTTGATAAAGAGATAGTATACTCGTAACTAGTATGTATGTATAAAGAAAGAAAAAAAAACCACGGTTAGGTGGTATATACAATTATGGACGGGCTGCCGAGTGCCGACACAGAGGTAGCCACAGCCGTGAACTACCGCACTGTACTGTGTCTGCTGCTAATATATAGACTGGTTGATAAAGAGATAGTATACTCGTCGTAACTAGTATGTATGTATAAAGAAAGAAAAAAAAACCACGGTTAGGTGGTATATACAATTATGGACGGGCTGCCGAGTGCCGACACAGAGGTAGCCACAGCCGTGAACTACCGCACTGTACTGTGTCTGCTGCTAATATATAGACTGGTTGATAAAGAGATAGTATACTCGTAACTAGTATGTATGTATAAAGAAAGAAAAAAAAACCACGGTTAGGTGGTATATACAATTATGGACGGGCTGCCGAGTGCCGACACAGAGGTAGCCACAGCCGTGAACTACCGCACTGTACTGTGTCTGCTGCTAATATATAGACTGGTTGATAAAGAGATAGTATACTCGTAACTAGTATGTATGTATAAAGAAAGAAAAAAAAACCACGGTTAGGTGGTATATACAATTATGGACGGGCTGCCGAGTGCCGACACAGAGGTAGCCACAGCCGTGAACTACCGCACTGTACTGTGTCTGCTGCTAATATATAGACTGGTTGATAAAGAGATAGTATACTCGTAACTAGTATGTATGTATAAAGAAAGAAAAAAAAACCACGGTTAGGTGGTATATACAATTATGGACGGGCTGCCGAGTGCCGACACAGAGGTAGCCACAGCCGTGAACTACCGCACTGTACTGTGTCTGCTGCTAATATAGACTGGTTGATAAAGAGATAGTATACTACTAATATTATATATACTGGTGGTCAGGTCACTGGTCACTAGTCACACTGGCAGTGGCACTCCTGCAGCAAAAGTGTGCACTGTTTAATTTTAATATAATATTATGTACTCCTGGCTCCTGCTATAACCTATAACTGGCACTGCAGTAGTGCTCCCCAGTCTCCCCCACAATTATAAGCTGTGTGAGCTGAGCAGTCAGACAGATATATAATATATATAGATGATGCAGCACACTGGCCTGAGCCTGAGCAGTGCACACAGATATGGTACAGTATGTGACTGACTGAGTCACTGTGTGTATCGCTTTTTTCAGGCAGAGAACGGATATATTAAATAAACTGCACTGTGTGTCTGGTGGTCACTCACTATATAATATATTATGTACTCCTGGCTCCTGCTATAACCTATAACTGGCACTGCAGTAGTGATCCCCAGTCTCCCCCACAATTATAAGCTGTGTGAGCTGAGCAGTCAGACAGATATATATAATATTATATATAGATAATAGATGATGCAGCACACTGGCCTGAGCCTGAGCAGTGCACACAGATATGGTATGTGACTTAGTCACTGTGTGCTGTGTATCGCTTTTTTCAGGCAGAGAACGGATTATAAATAAAACTGGTGGTCACTGGTCACTATCAGCAAAACTCTGCACTGTACTGAGTACTCCTAATGCTCCCCAAAATTAGTAAATCAAGTGTCTCTCTAATCTATTCTAAACGGAGAGGACGCCAGCCACGTCCTCTCCCTATCAATCTCAATGCACGTGTGAAAATGGCGGCGACGCGCGGCTCCTTATATAGAATCCGAGTCTCGCGATAGAATCCGAGCCTCGCGAGAATCCGACAGCGTCATGATGACGTTCGGGCGCGCTCGGGTTAACCGAGCAAGGCGGGAAGATCCGAGTCGCTCGGATCCGTGTAAAAAAAGCTGAAGTTCGGGCGGGTTCGGATTCCGAGGAACCGAACCCGCTCATCTCTAGTATATAGTTGCATTGCATGATATGTATCTGGTGAAAGGTTACAACGGATCTAGGGGATAATTCAGACTTGATTGCTGCTGTGCGTTTTCACACAGCGTGCGATCAGTTCTGAACTGTGCATGCGTATGCACCACAATGCGTTAGCGTGACGGAGGACTGCACCGGGAATCAGTGCCGAGCGGCGGGATGGTGCGAAAAAAGCGATCCACAGTTCAGCTCATGCATTTAAAAAAAACTATGGCTTCTTCTGCATGTGCATTGTATAACCATGATTATACTATCTAAACATTTGTATACGATGGCAACTAGCCATCGCATTGCATGAATAGATGTCAGAAACCCGGAAAACATTCAATGCCAGGCTTTTAAGGTCCATCCTTGCTCTATTGTGCCCACCAACAGAGTAATTATGAAAAGTTTGAAAAGTTGTGAATTCATTTTATTCAATCTCAAACTGAGGGCAGATCCAAGAGGGGACAATAACCCCCCCCCCCATCCCTCTCCCCCCCAACACTTGCAGGGAAAGTGAGAAGACAGCTGCGTGTGCTGGGCTGGGGAGAGCAGCAGTAGTTTTCTCTCTCTACCTACCCAATATGCTACTGAGTTACTCTGGGTTTAAAAACTTGGCACAGGTCCGGGTAAGTAGTAGACTAGAAATACAGAAGACTTCTTAGCAAAGCTTATTTACAAGGTAATCTAAAAATGGACTCCCTGCCCTGGTGTCTCAGGGTAGTTGCCCTTTTTACCCTCTTGTCACAACAGATCTGAAGCAAAGTATATTCATCCAATTGCTGGACGAGTCCAAACTACAACCACCCCAGTTGTCTACAAACAGTGGTCAGTACGCAGACTGGTCATTTTTTGTTTCTTCTAACAAAATTGACTAGTAATTGAAGAGAGTTACATGACTTGTTTATATTGCATCACGTTTCTCTTTACTCTCACAGGACCACCCAAGTAAAGGCTGTGTTATGATGATCAAGATGCAGTGACTCAAATGATTCTTTTGCCTGAGTGCCATATTATGCAGGATGCACAGTAATGACATACTGCATTTGTTGTGTCATTGGAAAATATGATTTTAATTACCTGCCGGTAGATCCTTTTCTCGTAGTCCGTAGAGGATGCTGGGCTCCACATTATTACCATGGGGTATAGGCGGGTCCACTAGGAGCTATTGGCACTTTAAGAGTTTGAGAGTGTGGGCTGGTTCCTCCCTTTATGCCCCTCCTACCAGACTCAGCATAGAAACTGTGCCCGAGGAGACGGACATCTTCGATAGAAGGATTATACACAGATAGTGGCGAGATTCATACCAGCTCACACATACAAGGCAAATCAAGCTACTGTAACTAGCTTGAAAACTCAGCAACCACTGAAACATTACTTATCGAGTAACAATGCAGTACTCAACTAAAAACAAAGTTGTACTGAACCATATAACTACTGCAGGAAAACGAAGCGCTGGGCGGGCACCCAGCATACTCTACGTACTACGAGAAAAGGATTTACAGGTAGGTAATTAAAATCCTATTTTCTCTTACGTCCTAGAGGATGCTGGGGTCCACATTAGTACCATGGGGATGTACCAAAGCTCCCAGAACGGGAGGGAGAGCGCGGAGGCTCCTGCAGAACTGATTGACCAAACTTTAGGTCCTCCGAGGCCAAAGTATCATACTTGTAGAACTTTGCAAACGTGTTCGACCCAGACCAAGTAGCCACTCGGCAGAGTTGTAAAGCCGAGACACCCCAACCAGCCGCCTAGGAAGAACCCACCTTACGAGTAGAGTGGGCCTTAACAGACGTAGGACGCGGCAATCCTGCCATAGAATACGTATGCTGGATAGTGAACCTGATCCAGCGAGAGATCGTCTGCTAAGAAGCAGGACACCCAATTTTTTTTGGATCATACAGGACAAATAGAGAGTCCAATTTTCTGTGACGAGCAATCCTCTTCACATAGATTTTTAGAGCCCTTACAACATCTAAGGACTTTGATGAAATTGAGGAGTCAGTTACAACTGGCACCACAATAGGTTGGTTGATATGAAATGCCGACACAACCTTCGGAAGAAACTGCTGACGTGTCCGAAGCTCAGCTCTATCTTCATGGAAGATCAAGTAGGGGCTTTTACAGGACAAAGCGCCCAACTCCGACACACATCTAGCAGAAGCTAAGGCCAACAAAGTGACAGCCTTCCACGTAAGAAACTTGACCTCAACCTCCTGTAGAGGCTCAAACCAGTCCGACTGGAGGAACTGCAGCACCACGTTAAGATCCCAGGGCTCCGTAGGTGGTACAAAGGGAGGTTGGATGTGCAGAACTCCCTTCAAAAAAGTCTGAACTTCAGGGAGGGCAGCCAATTGTTTCTGGAAGAAAATGGATAAGGTTGAAATCTGGACCTTCACGGATCCCAACCGCAGGCCCATATCCACACCTGCTTGCAGGAAGAGGAGAAACCGTCCCAGTTGAAACTGCACCGTAGGAAACTTCTTGGACTCACACCAAGATACATATTTTTCCAAATACGATGGTGATGTTTAGACGTTACTCCCTTCCTAGCCTGTATCAGGGTAGGAATAACCTTGTTCGGAATGCCCTTCCGAGCTAATATCTGGCGTTCAACCTCCATGTCGTCAAATGTAGCTGCGGTAAGTCTTGAAAGGTGAATGGCCCCTTCTGCAGAAGGTCCTCCCGAAGAGTAAGAGGCCTCGGCTCTTCTAGTAGTAGATCCAGAAGAACCGCGTACCAAGCCCTTCTTGGCCAGTCTGGAGCTATGAGGATTGCCTGAACTCTTGTTCTCCTTATGAGCTTTAGAACTCTTGGAATGAGTGGAAGTGGAGGAAACACGTACACCGACTGGAACACCCACGGAGTCACTAGGGTGTCCACCGCCATGGCTTGTGAGTCCCTCGACCTGGAACAATATCACCGAAGCTTCTTGTTGAGACGAGAGGCCATCATGTCTATTTGGGGTACACCCCAAAGATCTGTTACCTCCTTGAACACCTCCGGATGGAGACCCCACTCCCCTGGATGGAGATAGTGCCTATTGAGGAAATCCGCTTCCCAGTTGTCTACTCCTGGAATGAAGATTGCTGACAGCGCCATCGCATGTTTTTCTGCCCAGAGGATGATTCTTGTTACCTCTGACATTGCAGCTCTGCTCTTCGTTCCGCCCTGTCGGTTTATGTAAGCCTCTGTTGTCACATTGTCCGACTGCACTTGAATGGCTCGATTTCTTAGAAGATGGGCCGCTTGTAAAAGACTGTTGTAGACGGCTCTTAGTTCCAGAATGTTTATCTGCAGGCCGGCTTCCAGACTTGACCACCTTCCTTGGAAGGTTTCCCCTTGAGTGACTGTGCTCAAGCCCTGGAGGCTTGCATCCGTGGTTAGACGGATCCAGTCCTGAATCCCGAACCTGCGGCCCTTCAGAAGATAAGGTGATTATAGCCACCAGAGGAGTGAAATCCTGGCCTTTGGCGACAGACGTATTCTCTGGTGCATGTGTAGATGAGATCCCGACCACTTGTCCAGGAGATCCAGTTGGAAGGACCGAGCATGAAACCTCCCTTACTGGAGAGCCTCGTAAGAGGCCACCATCTTCCCCAGAAGGCTAATGCACTGATGAACCGACACCCGGGCTGGCTTCAGGACATCCCGGACCATTGTTTGAATCACCAACGCTTTTTCCACTGGAAGAAATATCCTCTGCACTTCCGTGTCGAGGATCATTCCCAGAAAGGACAACCTCCTTTCTGGGAATTTGGTTAGTTCCAAATGTGATTTTGGAAGATTCAGGATCCAACCGTGGTCCCTGAGTAGATGGGTCATGAGAACAATGGACTGTAACAGCTTCTCCTTGGACGATGCCTTTATCAGCAGATCGTCCAGATAAGGAATTATGTACACCCCCCGTCTGCGGAGGAGGACCATCATTTTTGCCATCACCTTGGTGAACACCCTCGGTGCTGTGGAGAGGCCGAATGGCAGGGCCTGGAATTGAAAGTAACAGTCCAACAGTGAGAATCGGAGATAAGCTTGATGCAGCGGCCAAATCGGAATGTGGAGGTACGCATCCTTGATATTCAGGGATACCAGGAATTCCCCTTCCTCCAGACCTGATATTACTGCCTCCATTTTGAACTTGAACTCCCTCAGGAAGAGGTTTAATGATTTAAGTTCAGAATGGACCCGACCGAACCATCCAGTTTCGGTACCACGAAAAGGTTTGAATAGTAACCTTTGTTTTGCATATGGGGTGGAACTGGTACAATAACCTGTGCCTCCACCAACTTCTGGATGGCTTCCTGTAGGATAGCCCTGTCTGCCAGCAGAGCTGGCAAGCCTGATATGAAGAATCGGTGAGGAGGGAGATCTTGAAATTTCAGCCTGTACCCCTGGGACACAATATCTTGCACTCAGGAATCCAGGCCGGACGACACCCAGACGTGACTGAAATGCCTGAGTCTTGCCCCCCCTTGCCCCACCTGCAGGCCGCGTGGTCCACCGTCATGCTGAGAACTTTGGCGTACCTGAAGCAGGTTTCTGTTCCTGGAAACCCGCAGCAGCAGGTTTCTTGGATTTTGGCCAACCTCCTCTAAAGAAGGTGTTGGACGGTTTGGCCTTTCTTGCTTTGGCATTCCGAAAGGACTGTGATGCAGCTGAAGAACAGGGTTTCTTTGTAGCAAGTGCAGCTGAGGGAAGAAAAGGAGACTTACCCACTGTAGCCATGGAAATCCACGCATCCAACGCTTCCCCAAAGAGAGCCTGACCTGTGTAGGGTAGTCTCCACACCTCTCCTGGATTCCGCGTCATCAGACCACTGGCGCAGCCAAAGTCCCCTACGAGCTGAGACAGACATGGAAGATATCCCTGCAGCCATGGAACCCAGGTCTTTCATGGATTCCACCATAAATCCTGCAGAATCCTGAATGTTACACAAAAACAATTCAACATCACTTTTGTCCATTGTATCCAAATCCTCAAGTAACGTGCCTGACCACTTTACTTTAGCTTTGGAAATCCATGCACTGGCAATAGTGGGACGTAGTATCGCCCCTGAAGCTGTGTATATGGATTTGAGCGTATTATCAATTTTGCGATCAGCCGGCTCTTTCCTGGAACAGGTAAAACCACCTTTTTTGAGAATCTGGATACAGATATGTCAGCTATGGGTGGGTTTTCCCATTTTTTTTCTATCCTCCTCAGGGAAGGGAAAAGCAACCAGAACCCTTCTAGGGATCTGGAATTTTTTCTCTGGGTTTTCCCATGCTTTGTTAAATATAGCATTCAATTCTTTAGATGCAGGAAAGGTTAGCGAGGCTTTCTTATTGTCAGTGAAGTAAGCCTCCTCAATCTGTTCAGGCGTTGCATCAGCAATATTCAACACATCTGTGATAGCCTCTATCATCAACTGCACCCCTTTTGCAAGAGATGCCGCCCCCCTCAGCACATCCCCATCACCTTCACCGTATCAGAGTCGGTATCCGTGTTGTCTTTCATAATCTGGGCAAGAGCACGTTTGTGGGAACATACAGTGGGGGGGCCTGAGGTAACAGAACCGGACCAAACTGCCATAGAGTTCTGTAAAACCTGAGTTGCAGATTCATTCTGCACAACCCTAGAAGAAATCTGAGAAATCATAGTTTTGATAGAGGATAACCACTCTGGCTCCCTTGTTGGTATCTGCGCTAAGACATTGCAATCCTGATTACATGGAATGGAATCATGCTGAGAAGACATATCCTCAGCAGCATTTGACACAGAGTACCTGGACATAGCTTTACGGAGACCACAAACACTCCACCCACACACACACACACACCACACACACACACCACACACACACACACACACACACACACACACACACACACACACACACACACACACACGGAACGGCAGACAGTTTCCCCCCTAAGAATGGCAAGAGAGACACAGAGTTGGAGCCAACCCACGCACAGCGCTTTTTAAGATAAAGGACACCCCTTACTAGCGCCCACTGTGTACTGTAATCAGTTACACAGACTATTTCACTGCCTCCCCCCTTCTACAACCCCCTGGTACTGCACAGGATAGCTGGATTTGATTGGAGGGACAGCTCTGTCAGCGTCTGTGTACAGGAACTGCAGGCAAGAAAATGGCGCTGAACGCTGCTGGGTCCGCTCTGAGGAGGATCTCCGCCCCTTGAAGATGGCATGTCTTCCCGCACAAATTCTTTATATTGGCCTGAGGATTCCATCGCTAGGTGGGGGATTCCGCCCCCTGTTAGCGTCTGTGTACGGAGGATTCTGATGCTAGCCTGGGGATTCAGTCTCCGGTTAGCGTCTGTGACCAGTGTAGGGTATTTAGACGCTGACTCAGGACACCCCTCATAGTGCCAACACTGTGTGCCGCTGAGCCTTCCCAGAGTGCAGCTGCTCAGAGCTGCACTCCTACCCTTGTGACACCATATCTCGCCATCTTCTGATCTTCTGGCTCTGTAAGGGGGTGGGGGCATCCCCTCAGGAGCTCAGTGTCCTGTCAGCTGAGATAGTGGCTCAGACCCCGCAGGGCGAACACTACTCCCCCCCTTAGTCCCTCGAAGCAGGGAGGCTGTTGCCAGCAGCCTCCCTGTGCCTAAACTCTAAATAAAATAATAAAACTAAAAGAACTCCTATGGAGCTCCCCTAGCTGTGACCGGCTCCTCTGGGCACATTTTCTAAACTGAGTCTGGTAGAAGGGGCATAGAGGGAGGAGCCAGCCCACACTCTCAAACTCTTAAAGTGCCAATGGCTCCTAGTGGACCCGTCTATACCCCATGATACTAATGTGGAACCCAGCATCCACTAGGACGTAAGAGAAAACTTCTCTGCTTAAAGGGGAATTATAATTCCCGCTTTGGGGTGGCTAGACTTGGTAGGAAAATCTGTTGCCACTGGGCATGTGCAGCAGGTCCATTCTGGTCTTTATACTGCATGTAGTGGATGCTGGCCAGGCTGTGGGGAAGAGGGCTTTCTGGACAACTGGAACCTACTCTCCGCTCCTCCATTTGCCAATGGAGGTTTTAATTTTAAAAATGGCTGTTGTGTCCATATCCAGCCTGATATTCCATTAAAGTAAATATCTATTCTAAACTAACATTGCATGCATGCAGGAATAAAAGAGGGAGAGTTATGCAAATACAACCATTACAATCATCCATTTCTTAATTGTTTTTGCAGTGACACATGTATAGTATTTTAGAGTGCCCCAAGTGCCATCATGTCTACTGGTTATAGTTCTTTTTATATATTTTTTAATTATTGAAGCAAAACACTGTGGGTCAAACATTACAGCCAGCATTCACATTGAAAAAGAATATTCCATGAACAATCCATGGCGCGTTTCCAAAGACATACATTGTGTAGACAAGATAGCAAATAAAGATATACATATACAAAAAAAAGCAGAAGTTAGAAGACATGTACAATATAGGGGCGCTTATGTAGCTTAAGACATGTGTAGATTATAGGTAAGTATAGTGATGAGCGGATTCGGTTTTACTCGGTTTTACTCGGTTCTCAAAACCGAATCTTATTGGCTCACTGATGTCACGTGTTTTGGATAGCCAATAAGATTCGGTTTTGAGAACCGAGTAAAACCGAGTAAAACCGAATCCGCTCATCACTAAAGTATACGACACTCGAACACAAGTGGCGATAATTTCAACAACTAATAATGGAAGAGAAAGAAAGAAAGGTGCAGGAAAACTACCAAGGTAAGGATTGGCGCTGGCGTGAGCTGTTAAACTATCAGCTGCTGAATAAATAGGGTTAGTTAGACCCTGACAGGCAATTGATTATGTTACAAAAAATCAGCGCTAATAAGCTGGGTAAGATAAATTTCACAATGTTTATTACATATTATATTTTATAAAACATATAATTATAAATTCATTTATATATATATACTGTTGCAACAGAATTTAAAAACCAGGGCAAAGCACAGCACTGCTATGTATAGTATAGAATTATGCTGGGAAACAATTCATAGAAGATGCCTCAGTCCTAGGGAGATAGTTAGTTGCACATATTACCAGTTCCTTGCAAAGGGTTAGTCCTCCAATAGGTTAGCACTTCTGTTATAGCAATGGAGGTCCTCTTAATGCTGGATTCGGCTGATGTTTGTGCCAAGGATGTGCGGTGAGCTAAATTGCTCAGGAGGCACTGGCTAGCACCAGAGCCAGATTTACATGCAATTTATGAGCCAAAATGTACATCTGGGCATTATACACAGGTGCAGCAGTAGAAACTCCTGGAAATTTGGTGAGTTTTGATCAGAGATGAGTGGAAAAGTTAGCCAGGTGAGGCACTGCCTCACCTGCCATAGACTTTTTACTCCAGACTTTTGGCTATATAAATTATTAGAATAATGCAAAAAAGATATTTCAAACATATTCCTTGTATTTTTCATATACTTTATACAGTCAAACCTCTGGCACAAACGTTAGTATGACAGGAAAGGCTCTGCCTCACCTGCCTCACCCCACCGCACGTCCGTGGACTTTGTGCTGTCCTGTTGAAGATGGACCATAGCAGGTCCTTTGGCAGAAATTCCAGGACGTCTCCTACAGTGGTAGTAGTGGCTCCCAATATCGTACTTCCAGGCAAATCACAGTTGTTTTGGTTGTCCCAGGCTTGTCACCAACACGTTTCACTGCTTCAGCAGCTTTGTCAAGGCATCTTCTATGATTTGTTTCCCAGCATGATTCTATACTATACATAGCAGCGCTGTGCTTTGCCCTGGTTTTTAAATTATGTTGCAACAGTATATATATATATATATATATATAAAAATTCATTTATAATTATATGTTTTATAAAATATAATATGTAATAAACATTGTGAAATTTATCTTACCCAGCTTATTAGCGCTGATTTTTTTGTAACATAGGGAAAGAAAGGTGTCTGGAGTTCACCCATCAGGCAGCGTAATAGGAGGATCACCCTACAGATGGTTATCATTCTTTTTCATATTTACAAAACATGGCATTATGTTCCCCCACTTCAGATAAAGTCTACAATCTCCCCTCACCGGGGCCAGACCTCAGGGTGCGAGAGGTGCCGTCGCACAAATTACATGGCTCTTGGGGTGGCATCATCGCTGCACCATGGCTCCTGCTTCTGGCTAGCAGGGTCCCTGGAATGGCGCCCTGCAGCCAGTATCATTGCTGGACACTGCAGACATATACATTATGTGGCACCCCTGAAAGTGGATTGTGGCACCACAAGTGCTAGCATGACCCTGTGTGATCTAGAGGCATGGAGCATACAGCTGTGGCACTACAGATCCCAGCCTGCCCTTTTATATTGAGACAGACCTGCAGGCAACAGCTAAAGAGTTTAACAGAGGGTTAATGCAGCCCACATCTAAAGCAATGTATCCAGCTAGCCTGTGGTCTCCTACCTGATTGGCTGCCTGCAGTGAGGGAGAAGGGAACCTAGCCCTAGACAGGACAGGGGGGAGGAGAGGAGCTCCTGCTTTTGTAGACAAAAGTGTGCTGAAGTGTGTGCAAGTGGAACACTGTGAGGAGAAAAGTGCAACTGGCCAAGAGGAATCCCAGGTGAAAAAGCAGCCCTGCATTTAAGAGTGAGACTGCAGCCGAAGTGTGCCAGATCGAGACCGGGCGTAAGTGGAAGATAGCATTCTTTAGCCATGAGTAACCGATATGCCCCGTACTTTGGAACATTTAAGGGAACACCTTAAGCTGGTGTTATCCTCTTTATTTAACGGAGTCCTCCCATCTTTGCCCATAGTGAGAGACAATGGGGGTCATTCTGAGTTGATCGTAGCTGTGCTAAATTTAGCACAGCTACGATCTTCTTCCCTGACATGCGGGGGGACGCCCAGCACAGGGCTAGCCCGCCCCGCATGTCAGTCCGGCCCCCCCTCGCAGAAGTGCAAAGTGTCAATCAGGCAGAGGCGATCGCATCCCTGCTACGGCCTTCGGCCGTCTGGCATGCGCCGGCGCACTACGGCGCCGGCGCATGCACAACAGGGACACGTTCGCTCTGCTGCATTAAAACGCAGCAAGTAAGCGGGTCAGAATGACCCCCAATATACATTGTGCATTTATACACCCACATTTACGTTGCTATCCAAGGGTCCATTGTACAGCGTGTACAGCGTGTTACTTCATGCTATTTAGCCATTTATTATTTGCGATAGTGAATATCAGACTTGTATATTGCCTTAGTAAATGTTATACCGTGATTTGACCATGGTCAATATGCAGGGTAGTGTTTTTTTCCTAATTCACCGCATGAACGTATGTCATGATCTGCAGAAAAGTCTCTGATAGGTGTGTTGCTTAACTTCTGCCGAACCCTAATAAAAACTCATTCCTCTTGAGATGAGACCTGACTCAGCGTGTCTTTAAGTGTTCCCACAATTCTCACCTCTCTGCATTGGAGTGAAGTAACCGAAGTGGATCTCAAGGTAAACACACCTAACACATTATGTTCCGCCGTGTAGGAGTACTTCACACAGCAGCCTGTACAGCTACACAGAGCATTTTCACAATGATCTGGGCAGTGCTGTTCTTCCAGGTGCCTGGAGGCCCCACTCCCTCAGCATGACATCATGCTCTCAGGGGGCATAACCAGCACAGGACACCGCAAAGCCCGGTTACGGAGCAGCTCTTCACCATTTAGTGGCAGCTTTTCATTGGCTGAAGGTCCGGCGATCCATGATTGCTTCAAAAGGGCGGCCCCTTTTGAATAGCAGGCAGTGACAGTTTGCCAGGCAGCCGATGCATGACTGAAAGTCAGGACTGTCTGCCGGCCGCTGCCAACAGCCATGACCTGATGCACCAGGCTCCGACGAGGAGGGGATGTGTAGGACTAGGACAAGGGGGGGGGGGGTGAGGGGGAAGATGAAAGCAGCAGGGGATGAGATGGCGGGGCCAGGGGGATGATGAAAAAGCTGACGGCAAGATGGGCGGAGGGGATGGCGAGAGAAGCAGGGGGTGAGATAGGTGGAGGGAATGATGAAAGGAGAAGGAGGTGAGATGGCAGGGGATGATGAGAGGAGCAGGAAGTGAGATGGCAGGGGATGATGAGAGGAGCAGGGGGTGAGACGGCAGGGGATGATGAGAGGAACGGAGTGAGACGGCAGGGGATGATAAGAGGAGCAGGGGGTGAGACGGCAGGGGATGATGAGAGGAGCAAGGAGTGAGACGGCAGGGGATGATGAGAGGAGCAGGGAGTGAGACGGCAGGGGATGGTGAGAGGAGCAGGGAGTGAGACGGCAGGGGATGATGAGAGGAGCAGGGACTGAGACGGCAGGGGATAATGAGAGGAGCAGGGAGTGAGATGGCAGGGGATGATGAGAGGAGCAAGGAGTGAGACGGCAGGGGATGATGAGAGGAACAGGGAGTGAGACGGCAGGGGATAATGAGAGGAGCAAGGAGTGAGACGGCAGGGGATGATGAGAGGAGCAGGGACTGAGACGGCAGTGGATGATGAGATGAGCAGGGAGTGAGACGGCAGGGGATGATGAGAGGAGCAGGGGATGATGAGAGGAGCAGGGACTGAGATGGCAGGGGATGATGAGAAGAGCAGGGGGTGAGATGGCTGGGGATGATGAGAGGAGCAGGGAGTGAGACGGCAGGGGATGATGAGAGGAGCAAGGAGTGAGACGGCAGGGGATGATGAGAGGAACAGGGATTGAGATGGCAGGGGATGATGAGAGGAGCAGGGACTGAGATGGCAGGGGATGATGAGAGGCGCAAGGAGTGAGACGGCAGGGGATGATGCGAGGAGCAGGGAGTGAGACGGCAGGGGATGATGAGAGGAGCAAGGAGTGAGACGGCAGGGTATGATGAGAGGAGCAGGGAGTGAGACGGCAGGGGATGGTGAGAGGAGCAGGGAGTGAGACGGCAGGGGATGATGAAAGGAGCAAGGAGTGAGACGGCAGGGGATGATGAGAGGAGCAGGGACTGAGACGGCAGGGGATAATGAGAGTAGCAGGGAGTGAGATGGCAGGGAATGATGAGAGGAGCAAGGAGTGAGACGGCAGGGGATGATGAGAGGAACGGAGTGAGACTGCAGGGGATAATGAGAGGAGCAAGGAGTAAGACGGCAGGGGATGATGAGAGGAGCAGGGACTGAGACGGCAGTGGATGATGAGATGAGCAGGGAGTGAGACGGCAGGAGGTGATGAGAGGAGCAGGGGATGATGAGAGGAGCAGGGATTGAGATGGCAGGGGATGATGAGAGGAGCAGGGAGTGAGACAGCAGGGGATGATGAGAGGAGCAAGGACTGAGACGGCAGTGGATGATGAGAGGAGCAGGGGGTGAGATGGCTGGGGATGATGAGAGGAGCAGGGACTGAGACGGCAGTGGATGATGAGATGAGCAGGGAGTGAGACGGCAGGAGGTGATGAGAGGAGCAGGGGATGATGAGAGGAGCAGGGATTGAGATGGCAGGGGATGATGAGAGGAGCAGGGAGTGAGACAGCAGGGGATGATGAGAGGAGCAAGGACTGAGACGGCAGTGGATGATGAGAGGAGCAGGGGGTGAGATGGCTGGGGATGATGAGAGGAGCAGGGAGTGAGACGGCAGGGGATGATGAGAGGAGCAGGGCGTGAGACGGCAGGGGATAATGAGAGGAGCAGGGAGTGAGACGGCAGGGGATGATGAGAGGAGCAGGGATTGAGATGGCAGGGGATGATGCGAGGAGCAGGAGGTGAGATGGCTGGGGATGATGAGAGGAGCAGGGGGTGAGATTGGGGTGGGGGTGGTGAGAGAAGCGTGGGGTGAAATGGGAGAGTAAGAGAAGCTGGGGCTGAGATGGGGAATGAGAGGAGCATAGAGTGAGATGCTCACGGGGATAGATAGGAGAGTGAGAGGCACAGGGGTGAGATAGAAGCAGAGGCGGAAAGGGTAGCAGGGAGTGAGAAGTGTAGGGGTTAAGTAAAGGAGAGAAAGATTCAGGTGATCAGAAATAAAGGTATATAGGGAATACGGGTTGCCTAGGATGAAGATATGGACACGAGGAGAGTGACAGACAAAGGAAACAAGAAAGCAGAAAGGACACATGAAAGACATAGAGGTGAGCAAAGGTTGTTCAACATATCCTGATACATTGTGCATTTCTAAATTTAAACACATTATAAAAATACCTATAGATTCAGTGGGGCACTACTACTACTGTGGGCATTGTGTGTGTAAAAGGGCACTAATATGTGGGGGGATGTGAATTAGATTGTGCTACTGTGAGGCGTTATTTTAAATTGGTACTATTGTGTGGCCACGCCCATCCCTAGTGAGGTCACACCCCCTTTTTTGCAGCGTGCGCCTTTGGCGCACTGGTGATGAGTTACCTCACCTCTCCAGGACCACTTTAAGCCCTGCTGTACAGTGTGGGTCTCTTATACTGGGGTGTGGATCATTAGATCGACATTGTCTAGGTCAACAATGTTTAGGTCGACCACTATAGATTGACAGTCACTAGGTCGACAGGGTTTGAAGGTCGACAGGGTTTCTAGGTCGACCTGTTGTAGGTCGACAGGTCAAAAGGTCGACATGAGTTTTTCATGTTTTTTTGGTGTCGGTTTCTCTGTACAGTGACCGGGAAGCACAATTAGTGCACCGTGTCCCCTCGCATGGCTATCTTCGCTCGCCATGCTTCGGGCAAGGTGCCTCGCTACGCTACCGCTGTGCTCGGCACAGGTTACTATTCCCAATCGTAGTCCGCGTGGATCGTTAAGTATGAAAATGTTCAAAAAAGAAAAAAAAAGTGAAATACTCATGTGACCTTTTGACCTATGCACCTAGAACATGTCGATCTAGAAACCCTGTCAACCTTCAAACCCTGTCGACCTAGTGACTGTTGACCTATAGTGGTCGCCCTAAATATTGTCGACCTAGACACTGTCGATCTTCAGACCGGATCCCCTTATACTGTACAATCCAGTGTAGTGGAACAAGTGTAAACTTTTTGGATCTCACTATACATATATAAACAATAATATGAGTCACTCTAAAGTTTACACTAGACCCACAGATTCAAACAGGTATATCCCCTCCAACAATCAACACAATCCAAATTGGATAAAGGGAATTCCTAAAGGACAATTTCTTAGATCAAAACGAAACTGTAGTGAAAACATCCGTTATGAAGAACAAATGGAAATCATGCGAAAGAAATTCTTAAATAAACTTTATGCTCCACAAGTTTTAGAAAAAGCAGAAAAGGAAGTAAACATTATCGATAGAGCAGATATTTGAAAGGGTGCAAATAAAAAAGATAGCAATGTTATGCAGTGGTCTTTTTTATCTGACTTTGGAACCATTATTTATCTACTGAAAGGCAACCAAATTAAGAAAATAATTTGGTCCATTGCACCTAATTCAAGGTTGATTGCAAAACAACATTTTCCTCTAATGGGCAAAACCATGTACAGTGCAGGTGGGGCAGAGAGAGTTAGACTTGTGTGGGTGATTTTGTTTCTGTGCAGGGTAAATACTGACTGCTTTATTTTTACACTGCAATCTAGATTTCCGTTTGAACACACCCAACCCAAATCTAACTCCCTCTGCACACGTTATATCTGCCACACCTGCAGTACACATGGTTTTGCTCATTAGAGGAAAATGTTGTTTTGCAATCAACCTTGAATTAGGCCCATAGTGCATTAAAATATGAGGTTTCTAAATCCATTAGAACCAAGGGATGTCATTGTTGTGGCGAACAAATTTTGACTCATCAGTCCAGAGCCCCTGTCGCCATTTTTCTGCACCCCAGTTCCTATATTTTCGTGCATAGTTGAGTCACTTGGCCTTGTTTCCACATCGAAGGTATGGTTATTGGGCAGCAATTCTTCCATGATGACCACTTCTGGCCAGACTTCTCCGAACAGTAGATGGGTGTATCTGGGTCCCACTGGTTTCTGCCGGTTCTGAGCTGATGGCACTTCTGGACATCTTCCAATTGCAATGGGAAGTAAGTATGATGTGTCTTTCATCTGATGCAATGTTGCCTTGGCTGACACCGCATCTACGGTCCTCAATGTTGCCCGTTTCTTTGTGCTTCTTCAAAGGAGCTTGAACAGCACATCTTGAAACCCTAGTCTGCTTTGAAATTTTAGCCTGGGAGAAACCTTGCTGATGCAGTATAACTACCTTGTGTATTGCTGCTATGCTCAGTTTAACCATGGCATATGACCTGTAACATAAAACTGTCTTCCACAACCTCACCTTTGAAGCAGAGTTTGGCTGTTCCTCACCCAGTTTCAAGCCTCCTACACAGCAATTTCTGTTTCAATTAATTACTGTGTTTCAACCTACTGTACATATGAAAAAGATGATCATTATCACCTGTTTAGTATGATTGGCTAATCATACACCTGACTATGGGGGTAATTCTGAGTTGATCGCAGCAGAAAGTTTGTTAGCAATTGGGCAAAACCAAAGGCAGAACTCTGGGAGGCAACGGAGTCATCTGCCGCCGGGCTTCTGCTCTGAAGGGGGGCACCTCTACTCCCATTATGTGACACCACTGAATTAAATTAATTGATAGCTGTCGCTGTCTTTTCAGTGGCCGAGTCCTCACTGGTCCCTGCACCTTACATATCACACCCTCTTTATTATACTGAATACACACATTTTACAAGTATCACACCCAGGATTAGAAACCACGCCCTATTACACTGGAAGCAGACACCTTACTGATGAAGCGGTTTGCTCCTGTATAGGAAATAAGATAATTCTAACTATATGAAGATACTTCTCTGACAATTACACGTAACTTCATATAGTTAGAATTCTCATGTTTCCTCTACAGGAGCAAATAGCTCCATCAGTAAAGTGTCTGCTGTTAGTGTAACAGGTCAACTCGGAATGAGGGCCCATGTGCACTGCAGGGGGGGGACAGATATAACATTTGCAGAGAGAGTTAGATTTGGGTGGGTTATTTCGTTTTTGTGCAGGGTAAATACTGGCTGCTTTATTTTTACACTGCAATTTAGATTTCAGTTGAATACACTCCACCCAAATCTAACTCTCTCTGCACATGTTATATCTGTCCCCCCCTGCAGTGCACATGGGCCCTCATTCCGAGTTGTTCGCTCGCTAGCTGCTTTTAGCAGCATTGCACACGCTAAGCCGCCGCCCTCTGAGCATGTATCTTAGCTTAGCAGAATTGCGAACGAAAGATTAGCAGAATTGCGATTAGAAATTCCTTAGCAGTTTCTGAGTAGCTCCAGACTTACTCCTACACTGCGATCAGTTCAGTCAGTTTCGTTCCTGGTTTGACGTCACAAACACACCCACGTTTCTTCAGACACTCCCGTGTTTTTCCCAGAATCGCCAGCGTTTTTACGCACACTCCCATAAAACGGCAAGTATCCGCCCAGAAACACCCACTTCCTGTCAATCACACTCCGATCACCAGAACGATGAAAAATCCTCATTAGGCCGTGAGTAAAATACCAAACTTTTGTGCTAATTTACTTGGCGCAGGCGCACTGCGAACATTGCGCATGCGCAATTTGCGACTAATCGCTCCGTAGCGGAAAAAAATAACAAGCGAACAACTCGTAATGACCCCCATGGTTTGCCCAACTGCTAACAAATTTGCTGCTGCGATCAACTCAGAATTAGGCCCTACGGTGGTCATTCCGAGTTGATCGCTTGCTATTTTTCTTTCGCAATGGAGCGATTAGTCGCTAATGCGCATGCGCAATGTCCGCAGTGCGACTGCGCCAAGTAAATTTGCTATTAAGTTAGGTATTTTACTCACGGCATTACGAGGTTTTTTCTTCGTTCTGGTGATCATAGTGTGATTGACAGGAAGTGGGTGTTTCTGGGCGGAAACTGGCCATTTTATGGGTGTGTGCGAAAAAACGCTACCGTTTCTGGGAAAAACGCGGGAGTGTCTGAAGAAACAGGGGAGTGTCTGGGTGAACGCTGGGTGTGTTTGTGACGTCAAACCAGGAACGAAACTGACTGAACTGATCGCAGTGGCAGAGTAAGTCTCGAGCTACTTAGATACTGCTAAGAACTGTCTATTCGCAAATCTGCTAATCTTTCGCTCGCAAATCTACTATGCTAAGATTCACTCCCAGTAGGCGGCGGCTTAGCGTGTGCAAAGCTGCTAAAAGCAGCTTGCGAGCGAACAACTCGGAATGAGGGCCCATATTACTTCAAAATCCTGACTTTGTGCAAGTGTACTTAGAAGAATTGATGCTGCTTTGAAGGCAAAGGGTGTCACACCAATTATTGATTTGATTTAGATTTATTTTCTGTTCATTCTCTTTGCATTTTGTTAATTTCTAAAAATAAACTTTTTTTAGGTATTTTAAGTGGTTTATTATTGTTATTAGTAACCTGGACCCAGGAGGGTTTATATAGAGATATCCATGGAGATAAACCACATCCCCTGATGATGTCCCGATTGGACAAAAAACGTTGGGTGTGTCTAAGGACGTGGACGCTGTGACATCACCCGCTGGGTCCAAAGTTTGTGTGGAGGAAAGCCTGACTGTTCAAAGCTACTGACAGCTCCGATAAGTGGCAAAGTGGCTGCTACACTTGTGATTTTAAACAAGTGATGTGCACCGGAAATTTTTCGGGCTTTGTGTTTTGGTTTTGGATTCGGTTCCGCGGCCGTGTTTTGGATTCGGACGCGTTTTGGCAAAACCTCCCTGAAAATTTTTTGTCGGATTCGGGTGTGTTTTGGATTCGGGTGTTTTTTTACAAAAAACCCTCAAAAACAGCTTAAATCATAGAATTTGGGGGTCATTTTGATCCCATAGTATTATTAACCTCAATAACCATAATTTCCACTCATTTTCAGTCTATTCTGAACACCTCACACCTCACAATATTATTTTTAGTCCTAAAATTTGCACCGAGGTCGCTGGATGACTAAGCTAAGCGACCCAAGTGGCCGACACAAACACCTGGCCCACTAGGAGTGGCACTGCAGTGTCAGACAGGATGGCACTTCAAAAAAATAGTCCCCAAACAGCACATGATGCAAAGAAAAAAAGAGGTGCAATGAGGTAGCTGTGTGACTAAGCTAAGCGACCCAAGTGGCCGACACAAACACCTGGCCCATCTAGGAGTGGCACTGCAGTGTCAGACAGGATGGCAGATTTAAAAAATAGTCCCCAAACAGCACATGATGCAAAGAAAAAAAGAGGTGCACCAGGGTCGCTGGATGGCTAAGATAAGCATCACAAGTGGCCGACACAAACACCTGGCCCATCTAGGAGTGGCACTGCAGTGTCAGGCAGGATGGCACTTCAAAAAAATAGTCCCCAAACAGCACATGATGCAAAGAAAAATGAAAGAAAAAAGAGGTGCAAGATGGAATTGTCCTTGGGCCCTTCCACCCACCCTTATGTTGTATAAAGCGGACATGCACACTTTAGCGAACCCATCATTTCAGCGACAGGGTCTGCCACACGACTGTGACTGAAATGACTGGTTGGTTTGGGCCCCCACCAAAAAAGAAGCAATCAATCTCTCCTTGCACAAACTGGCTCTACAGAGGCAAGATGTCTACCTCCTCCTCATCATCCGATTCCTCACCCCTTTCACTGTGTACATCCCCCTCCTCACAGATTATTAATTCGTCCCCACTGGAATCCACCATCTCAGGTCCCTGTGTACTTTCTGGAGGCAATTGCTGCTGGTGAATGTCTCCACGGAGGAATTGATTATAATTCATTTTGATGAACATCATCTTCTCCACATTTTCTGGAAGTAACCTTGTACGCCGATTGCTGACAAGGTGAGCGGCTGCACTAAACACTCTTTCGGAGTACACACTGGAGGGGGGGCAACTTAGGTAAAATAAAGCCAGTTTCTGCAAGGGCCTCCAAATTGCCTCTTTTTCCTGCCAGTATACGGACGGACTGTCTGACGTGCCTACTTGGATGCGGCCACTCATATAATCCTCCACCATTCTTTCAATGGTGACAGAATCATATGCAGTGACAGTAGACGACATGTCAGTAGTCGTTGGCAGGTCCTTCAGTCTGGACCAGATGTCAGCACTCGCTCCAGACTGCCCTGCATCACCGCCAGCGGGTGGGCTCGGAATTCTTAGCCTTTTCCTCGCACCCCCAGTTGCGGGAGAATGTGAAGGAGGAGCTGTTGACGGGTCACGTTCCGCTTGACTTGACAATTTTCTCACCAGCAGGTCTCTGAACCTCTGCAGACTTGTGTCTGCCGGAAAGAGAGATACAACGTAGGTTTTAAATCTAGGATCGAGCACGGTGGCCAAAATGTAGTGCTCTGATTTCAACAGATTGACCACCCGTGAATCCTGGTTAAGCGAATTAAGGGCTCCATCCACAAGTCCCACATGCCTAGCGGAATCGCTCTGTTTTAGCTCCTCCTTCAATGTCTCCAGCTTCTTCTGCAAAAGCCTGATGAGGGGAATGACCTGATTCAAGCTGGCAGTGTCTGAACTGACTTCACGTGTGGCAAGTTCAAAGGGTTGCAGAACCTTGCACAACGTTGAAATCATTCTCCACTGCGCTTGAGTCAGGTGCATTCCCCCTCCTTTGCCTATATCGTAGGCAGATGTATAGGCTTGAATGGCCTTTTGCTGCTCCTCCATCCTCTGAAGCATATAGAGGGTTGAATTCCACCTCGTTACCACCTCTTGCTTCAGATGATGGCAGGGCAGGTTCAGGACTGTTTGCTGGTGCTCCAGTCTTCGGCACGCGGTGGCTGAATGCCGAAAGTGGCCCGCAATTCTTCGGGCCACCGACAGCATCTCTTGCACGCCCCTGTCGTTTTTAAATAATTCTGCACCACCAAATTCAATGTATGTGCAAAACATGGGACGTACTGGAATTTGCCCACATGTAATGCACGCACAATATTGGTGGCGTTGTCCGATGTCACAAATCCCCAGGAGAGTCCAATTGGGGTAAGCCATTCTGCGATGATGTTCCTCAGTTTCCGTAAGAGGTTGTCAGCTGTGTGCCTCTTATGGAAAGCGGTGATACAAATCGTAGCCTGCCTAGGAACGAGTTGGCGTTTGCGAGATGCTGCTACTGGTGCCGCCGCTGCTGTTCTTGCTGCGGGAGGCAATACATCTACCCAGTGGGCTGTCACAGTCATATAGTCCTGAGTCTGCCCTGCTCCACTTGTCCACATGTCCGTGGTTGAAGACAGAGGCGGTCGGTAGGTGGGAGGGGGCTGAACGGTGGCGTTTAGCCACCGTTTAGGGGGAGCGGTCCGGCCAACGCATGCGTGGCCGGACCGTTCGGGGAGCGGGCCGCTGCGGCCAGCGGGAACGACGAGAAACTCCCGGCCAGCCGCAGGAGCTGCGCTGGCCGGGAGTTACTCCTCAAATACAAACTTTTGTATTTGTTCGGGGGGGGGGGGGGCGGCGGCACTGACATGCGGGGCGGACATCCCCCCGCAAGTCTGAGTTAAGGATCGTAGCTGTCAACTCGGAATGACCCCCTATATACAGTGCATGTATATGTAAATATATATATATATATTTGTTTACATATATTTTTATTGTTATTATCTTTTTATTTTTTTGCAGATCTTGCCCGCTGTAAACTGGCCATCCAGTTTAGTTCTCTTAATACTAGTTCCTTATCGAGCAGGCCAATGTTTCTCGTTGTCATATCTCAATATACAGTATTTAATTCTACTATAGTTCTCCTATTTTTAATAAGACCATAATGTGGCCTCTAAGTGGTATTTTAAATACAAGTGTTACTAAAATATCACCTGTTTCCATTCTATCCCATTATTCTTTATTTTGGGCATTTCAATTACATACAAAAATATAAGAACTGTTACGTATGTATCCTGTGACACAGTGAAAAGAGCATGTCCTTACAAACATAGGTAAATCCTACAGACATCAGCAGATTGATAATCTGGGTATAGTGTGCATTGCTCTGGTCCCTGCAAATTACCTTTCTTCTGGATATACACATTTTTGCAAATTCATGGATGCAGGGCTTAAAGTGGTCCTGGTGAGGTGGTGGAAGTCATGGAGGAGGACCATGGCGGCACCAGAACCTGAGGAAGTAGTAGGTGGTTGCAGCTCATCAGCAACACTAGTGCCGCCTGTATCATCGATTGACGCAGATGATGGGGCAGGCTTTTCTGTTGGAATTACTGTGCAGGGCAATGGAGGTGGTAGAACTAGTTCCTCCTACCATTGCAGGTGGTGGAACTCAGTTCCACCTCGTTCCCCCCCACTTTAACCCCTGCATGGATGGGATAGCTATGTACCCTGTACAGGTTTTGGTCATAGGCTAGTGACACTTATTAGAATCACCCTGTGAGGAACTAAAGTAAAATTTTGTAGCATTTTTTTTAAAATAGCGAATGATCAGAAATGCTAGTTACATATTTTAGTATGCTATTTTATCTCTCCTAATTTCACTGGTAGCCCACAGGTTAAAATCACTGTCACTCCTCCATTACGCTCCTATTGTACTTAGTTCATCAGTCAGCAACTTAGAATATAGGGGTGTCCTAATGTTTTCAGAACCTCTTATGGGAAAACTGGCATGTAGAATGTAAGGATGGTGCTGGCATGTGTCCACCGATTCATAGTATGTGTAGAGGTGGGTGTTAGGGCTGGTGAAGGTACACATGTGAGACTGGAAAGTCTGACCTAAATCCAAACATTAAACTCCAAGAAGAGCAATCTGGTAAAAGGAGGTTATGTGCTGGTAATTTACTGGATGAACGAAAATAACTCGGCATTCATTTTTAACGATGTTCTGCTTATGGGAAGCTTAGTTCCCCTCAGCACAGAAAATCCAGATGTGAAATGTGAAAACCTCTCGCTATTTTTGTTAGAGAAGCTTCCAGGTCTATGACCCCTTATTCAGCTGAACTCTGGACTGGAATTAGCCTGTCGCTGCAAGACCCCCGGAATAGTCCTTTACAATGTGGGGGTCAGACAGTCAGCAAGAAGTTTATTTTGTCCTGGTAAGCATCACTACAATAGCTGCAATATCACTGGAACACAGTTCAGAAATGATAAATATCTAGACAGCTATTATTTCAAAAAAAAGAAAGAAAAGTAGAAAAAATATAATTCCATTTGCATAAATCAACCCTTTCCATAATAAAGGATTTAAAAATGCAAAAGATATTGTTGATTTTAAAATAAACTGTACCCAAATAGAAAGAATGACTGTAGAAATCACAAGACACCTGCAGCTACAAACCCAATGCATAGTTTTATATATATATATATATATATATATACACACACACACACACACATGTTTATACATACACGGGTGTAGTTAATTTACGGAAGAATGGTATCCCAGCGGTCAAAATACCAATGCCGGAATCCCGAAGGACGCAATAATATAGGTCGTCTAAATCCTGACAGAGGTCAAAATACCGGGATCCAGTCTTTAGGTCGACAGCAAGTAGGTCGACAATGTTTTGGTTGACCACTATTGGTAGGTCAACAGCAAGTAGGTCTGCTGGGTTTCTAGGTCGACAGGGTCTTTAGGTCGACATGTTCTAGGTCGACAGGTCAAAGGTCGACATGAGTTTTTCAAATTTCTTTCCTTTTTTTGAACTTTTTCATACTTTACGATTCACGTGGACCACAATTAGGAACGGTAACCTGTGCCGAGCACAGCGGTAACGGAGCAAAGCACTTTGCCTGAAGCATGGCGAGCAAAGCGAGGGGACACGGTGCACTAATTGGGGTTCCCAGTCACTGTACGGAGAAAACAACACCAAAAAAACATCAAAAACATATGTCGACCTTTTGACCAGTCGACCTAGAACATGTAGACATAAAGACCCTGTTGACCTAGCATCCCTGTCGACCTACTTACTGTTGACCAATACTGGTTGACCCAAACACTGTCGACCTACATACCACACCCCAAAATACTGACGTCTGGAATCCTGATTGTTGGTGTCAGGATTCCGGAATTTCGGGTGTCCTGTGCTGGCATCCTGCTGCGGGGGCTGGGTTGTTAGGTTAAGGCATTAGAATGGGGGTTAGGGTGCAAGGAAGGGTATGGTTAGGTACTGGGGAATGGGGGTTAGGGTTAGGCACTAAGAAGGGGAGGTTAGGGTTAGGCACCAACAAGGAAGAGTTAGGGTAGGGAACAGGTGAGGGTTACAGTAATTTCTGGGGGCTGTCAGGATTCTGATGGTCGGGATGCCGCTGTTGGTATTCTGATCGCCGGCATCCCCTCCATTGGGATATCATACTGAAACCACATTATTATGCTAAGACTAAATGTCTTAGAATGCAGCAGGGTTTGCTGAACTGTCTCCCATTTTAGAAACACGTCTGGTAGCCCCCAGGATCATTTTGATGGTGATCTGCTCCACTGTAGCGTGTTGGTCGTCCCTCACGCACCTTCGTAGCTGACGTTCACTTCTCACATCAATGGCACGTGGTGCTCCTCAGTTTCCATGTCGGTTATTCGCAATGGTGCCATTTGTCCAGTCACGATACACCTCCCAACTGTCTTGAGTCCAGCGGAACAGTCCCGCTATTCGGACGATGTCCCACCCGTGGGCCACAGTGTCCCGCAGGCAGGGGGCAGTTGGGGGAGCCCTTGATCACTGCACCGGTGATCAATGAATAGATGCCGGGTGCACACCATCTATACAGAGCAGAAAGGTAAACGAAGGGCTGCCCAGCTGCTCAGGGAGCGATGGGCATACCCCCCAACATGAGAGAAACGGGTCCTTGGTGCAAGGACACGCCTATCCGACTGAGACCACGCCCCATCCAACCCAAGGCCGTGTCCCCTTTTCAGGTCACATGCGCCGTTGGCGTGCGAAGGTCCCGACTTGAATGCCTGAAAAGTTGGGTGGCATGGGTTAGGCATTCTCAAGCAGGATTTTCATGGAGAAGCAGCCTGCACCAGCATTTCAGCAGCAGTTTACAGAGAAGAAGCCCACAGAAGCACTAGACATGGCAGCACACGGCTGAAATACTAACAGTGCCAGCATGCAGTTCACTTCTGTACATGGTGATTCAAAAGTCGCAGTACACCCTTTTGTTTCAAAAACTGTGCAGGAAATGGGAAAACTGAATACTCCAGTAAGGTATGGGTGAGGTGGGATATCTTTTAGGGTATGAATCGAACATGGGCTCCATCTTGAAATTGGCCATCGTGAATCTAAGTCATTTTTTACAGATGGAAAGGGTCGTGTAACATGTCAAACAACATCAGAATTTGCTGAAAAGTTTATTGCTGCAAACAGATTTGAAATAGCAGTTATGGTTAAAAAGTTACAACACTTTTTGTTGGAATTACAGGCTGAACTGTTCTCCATAAAGGACAGTCATTTAATGTGTTCAACATGTTGTCCCTCTTGGCCAACACAAATTTGAAGGCGCTGGATCCAATCGTCATGCACTCACAGAAGGATTTCCGAAGAAATGCTGGCACATGCTTCTTCAATGCTTTGCAGGAGATGATGTCTATTTCTTTTTCTCTCCGCATACATGATGTTGTTTGACATGTTACATGACCCCCTTTCCATTTAAAAAAACTGACTTAGATTCAAGATGGTCAATTTCTAGATGGCGCCCATGTTCAGTACATACCCTAAAAGATAGCCCATCTCACCCATACCTTACTGGAGTATTCAGTTTTCCCATTGCCTGCCATTGTTTTTAAACAAAAGGGTGTACAGTGACTTTTGAATCACCCTGTATATTGGGACTGAGAGATGCTGCCAGCTCAAGGGTACGTACCACATATCTCAGCTAATAAAGGAAACTGATTTAGTAAATGGGAGAAGTGCATCTACTGTGTGAAAGTAGCTTAGTCATTGAGTGTGATACTGCCTAAACACTATGGACCTGTATCTGGAAGAGTAGCTGTAAATAAGTGTCCGGAGTTAGTGAGATCCATCACAGTTTGAGAACTTCCAGAGGTGAGTGAGGGTGATTTAAAACTGTCACAACATGGAGATATTGGGAGAACAGACATGTCATGCGTGGAGCCAGTAGCTGCGGGGTACAGGAAATTGCCAGACCAGGAAGTTAGTTTCAGCCCCATTTAAAATATGTTTCACTCACTCCCTGCAATTCTGCACCTTATGCTTTTCTAAGAATTGATTTGACAGTGAACTGTTATTTATTGTATGCATGGACATAATTTACCATATGTGTATCCCTAAGGGTGGGTACACATCAGGCCGGTATCGGCATGATTTGCTGTATCAGAAAGACAAATTGTGCATATTTTCTGATATGTACGCTCAATTCCACACACTCCCACGGGTCACATATGACATCTTCTGGTCAGCCGTGCTGCATGGCCAACCAAATGATATTGCATGCAGCGCCATGCATATTAATGAAGGACGGAACAGTGATCATTCCATCATTCATTAAATCTTCCTTTTGTGTACCAGCAATCTGACATGGTCCGGGGCAAAGGGAAATCACCCTGACCATCGATCCGTCTGCCAGTCGTTCTGATGTGTAGCCGGCCTTAGTATCATTTTGTAAGGACCTCCATGAACTTATTCTGATCTCTTCTGGCTTTCTGAAGCTCCCTGAGCTTATCAATACACATCTGGAAACACCCTACTCTGCTGGCCAATCATAGGCTTATTTTTGGTTATTATCGTAGCAGCAATTGCTGATCAAGAGAGGGAGCTTCAGTAAGTTGGAGGAGGTGAGAAAGTGTCTGCAGCCCCACTGCTGCTGCTGCTGCATTGGGTTTTGACCATAGCAACTGAACCCCTGTCAGCAAAGCAGTTCTGCTCCAGATTGTATGACTGTAATGACATTAATAGGCAAGTTGCTGCCAATTGTAAAGTCTGGAGAAATATGAGGTGTTATACCAACATGGATGAGTCTCTAAGTAAAAGTGGATGCAGAGTACCATGCAATGGACTTAAAGATAATGAGAGTCAGATGTTCATTGCATACCTCCCGACATGACCCTCTTCAGGAGGGACAGAATGCTCCTGGGCAGGGGTGTATCTAGCAGTCCGAGCACCCCTGGCAAAGTATAGGACTGGCGCCCCCCATATTTCAAATATGGAAGGCATGTGTGCCAACAAGGGGGCGTGGCCACAGAAAAGTACTCCAAATTCAAATGACACCACACAGTAGTGTCCCTTACTCACATTGAACTGCACAGTAATGTAAATTTTTCAAGTTATGCTACACAGCTGTACCCCTTATAGGCATTACGCCACACACTAGAGCCCCTTATTAACATTATGCTACACAGTAATGCCCCTTATTAACATTATGCTACACAGTAGTGCCCCTTACACACTGTGTGTGCCCTCCAGCTCCCGCTGGGATGTTGTCACCTCCCTGTTCTCACTTCCCATGCCACTATATATATATATATATATACATATATATATATATATATATAAAAATCTGTATACGTATTATCTCTCTCTCTCTCTATATATATATATATATATGCACATATACATATACATGTATGCACATATACATGTACATATACACACATATACATATACATGTATGCACATATACATGTACATGTACATATACACACATACATATGGCCTCAATCCAACACTCTGGCAATCTGTACTAGTGGAATCGTAGTTCCCCTGGTGCCCTCCTTACGTATATGTACATGTGTGTGTATATATATATATATATATATATATATATATATATATATCACAAGGTGCAGCACTCCAGGCGATTTAAGAATACGTAGTTACAGCAGCATATGCTTTGGTAATGTTTCAGTGCCGTTTATGTATACAGTATATGCCACGTGTGTCTGTATACATATATATAATATATGCCTATATTTCAATATATAATAATGGCATCAGCCAGAGTGCCGTACATTGCAAATCTCTCTCTCTCTCTCTCTCTCTCTCTATATATATATATATATATATATATATATATATATAGAGAGAGATTTATATATATATATATATATATATATATACACGTAGACTATTGCAGGCAGCACTCGAATAAAAATGCAGAATCTAAGCAGGTTTATGTCAACATTTCAAAGTATTTATTCACTTCGTGTCGGCTTCCTGGTGTGCGGTTCCGGCATGCAGACGTGTCTGCATACTGGACCCGCATGCCAGGAAGCCGACACAAGGGGTTCTATAAAGGTATGTTTTGTATGTTAAATAATTGTCCTGAAGACGAAGTTAATAAATACTTAGAAACGTTGACATAGATCTGCATTTTTATCTGAGTGCCGCCTGCGATGGTCTACGTATATGTGTAACCCTACCAGGTTACTAAGGAGGGCACCGGTAAAGTTATTCTGCCGGCACTTGGGAGTGTTGGCAGTATATATATATAGCAAACAGGTACCTTATAAGGCAAGGATCAGGCGGCACTCCATGGTCTTTAGAAGCAGTGAAAGGATTCATTATATATCCTGATGAAAAGCCCAACTTGGTCTTGAGACGGTATGCGGGAATAAACCCTTTCAATGCTTGTAGAAACCATGGAGTGCCACCTGATCTATGCTGTATAAGGACTCTGTTTGCTGTGTATCTGAGGAGGAAGGCACCCTCCCATGCCAGGGCAATACTAATAAATATAAAGGTGGCACTCACAGACTTGTATATAATATAGGGTCAAATGTCTTTATCCTGATGAAAATTGAATGAATCTAAATGTTGAAAAGCTATCTACCCTTGTTTGTATACAAGTTCGTGAGTGCCACCTTTATATGTATTTGTATTGCCTTCACGTGGGAGGGCACCTGGCAGTTTTGAACAGTCAATTTGTACCTGTGTCCCCCCGCAGTGACACCCGCCAGCGGCAGCTACAGTTACTGGCAGCGGTGTCCGGCACTGCGCACCACATACGCTATTGAAACTGTAACTAAACTACAGCTCCCAGCAGCCCTTGCTGCAAGCTGTAGTTTAGTTACAGTTTCTATAGCGTATGTGGTGCGCAGTGCCGGACACCGCTGCCAGTAACTGTAGCTGCCGCTGGCGGGTGTCACTGCGGGGGGACATAGGTACAAATTGACTGTTCAAAGCTGCCAGGTGCCCTCCCACGAGAAGGATGCTGTGCTTATTGCCGGGCGTCACTCTGCCCTCTGGCCATGGGTGGCACCGGCGGGTGGCGCCCCTCCTCAGCTGGCGCCCCTGGCGAGTGCCATCCTGGCCAATGGGTAGATACGCCCCTGCTCCTGGGCTTCCCTCTTAATTTATGATTGCCATCACCTGTGCTGAAACACCTTTCTTATACATTAACCTGTTCAAAACAGGTGTCGGCAATCATACATTAAGAGAAAAGTCCAGAAGCAAAGCATTTTGTCCCTCTTGGGTCATATTGGGAGGTATGTCATTGGACAGACACTTTGCGCAATGTATATTGGCCAGCCCTCATTAACATTGCAAAACGCCTATTTCCCAGTTGCAAATGCCAGTAACATTGCACCAAACCCTTTGTAAGCATCATAACCAGTCACATTGATTGCAGAGGTCTCTTTCTAAGGGCCTAATTCAGACCTGATTGTAGCAGCAAATTTATTAGCTAATGGGCAAAACCATGGAGGTCATTCCGAGTTGTTCGCTCGCAAGGCGATTTTAGCAGAGTTGCTCACGCTAAGCCGCCGCCTACTGGGAGTGAATCTTAGCATCTTAAAATTGCGAACGATGTATTCGCAATATTGCGATTACACACCTCGTAGCAGTTTCTGAGTAGCTTCAGACTTACTCAGCATCTGCGATCAGTTCAGTGCTTGTCGTTCCTGGTTTGACGTCACAAACACTCCCAGCGTTCGCCCAAACACTCCTCCGTTTCTCCGGCCACTCCTGCGTTTTTTCCGGAAACGGTAGCGTTTTTTCCCACACGCCCATAAAACGGCCTGTTTCCGCCCAGTAACACCAATTTCCTGTCAATCACATTACAATCGCCAGAACGATGAAAAAGCCGTGAGTAAAATTACTAAGTGCATAGCAAATTTACTTGGCGCAGTCGCATGCGCATTAAGCGGAAAATCGCTGCGATGCGAAGATTTTTACCGAGCGAACAACTCGGAATGAGGGCCCATGTGCGCTGCAGGTATGGCAAATATAACATTTGCAGAGAGAGTTAGATTTGGGTAGGTTATTTTGTTTCTGTGCAGGGTAAATACTGGCTGCTTTATTTTTACACTGCAATTTAGATTTCAGTTTGTATACACCCCACCCAAATCTAACTCTCTCTGCACATGTTATATCTGTCCCGCCTGCAGTGCACATGGTTTTGCCCATTAGCTAACAAATTTGCTGTTGCGATCAGGTCTGAATTAGGCCCGAAGCTCACTAGCAGTTCTTGTCATGGACATTTTTAACTGTTGTTCTTCTTTAAGAGACATAAAGTACCACTAAACACAAAGTTTATATAACACAGGAAGAAAGGAAAGCAGGAAACTACTTATTAAATTAGGCTGCAGACACAATTTGTGCCTGTGATAGACAATAACGTTATTTTATAAAGACAATAAAAGGATGTTAAATGCTGTAAGATACTCTCATAAGGTATATTTATAAAAATGCTCTTCTTACAATTAATCACATTAAAGCCAAATAAAAATGCAGGTGATGTTATTCGCTCATTCCCTGGTCCTACAGGGGCTCCTCGTGTTACTTTGTTTTGTGTTTTAGATCAATCTACATTCAAATTCAATCATTTCACATTTTTTCACCAAAACACTCAGCAGAATAAAATCCTCTGTCTCTCTTGAGTTCTGAAGCCCCAGAATCCTCGGGGAAGCGGGAAAACATTCCAAGGAAACGCTGCAAAAATGTCTCATTAATCACCCAGCAGGTGTCCCAGTGAGCAGTGTCACAAACCCTACAGGGGCTGGTATATATGCACAATCTATCCATAACGGGTAATCCCGCAGAGAAAGGATCTAATTCATAACTAAAACTGATGATTAAATCAGAATTTTAAAGTATGATGCACCTTTTCCTGCCTGAAAACTGACATGAAATTATGTAACTGAAATAAATCCACACTTAATGTTTCTGTGCATAAACATTCAAAGTTTTTTTAAATTTTTATTAATGAATACAAGTTTTTTAATAGTCCCCATATAACAACAATATACTGTATAACCTATTCATTACTCCCTAAAGCGCTTATGTACGCCTTTCAGTATTACTATGTCTGAATTTACTTTCCAATGCAATGCTGTTATGTATAACTAAATTAGCTAAAAGAGCAATCAGGTAAAAATAGAACCAGGGTCATATCCCTAATCCCTACTGATGCTAACATTCTAGTTAAAACTAGGCTGAATCAAGTTATTGCTACCACCGTCCATCAAGACCAGACTTGGGAGGTCATTCCGAGTTGTTCGCTCGCAAGGCGATATTAGCAGAGTTGCTCACACTAAGCCGCCGCCTACTGGGAGTGAATCTTAGCATCTTAAAATTGCGAACGACGTATTCGCAATTTTGCGATTACAAACTTCTTAGCAGTTTCAGAGTAGCTTCAGACTTACTCGGCATCTGCGATCAGTTCAGTGCTTGTCGTTCCTGGTTTGACGTCACAAACACACCCAGCGTTCGCCCAGACACTCCCCCGTTTCTCCAGCCACTCCTGCGTTTTTTCCGGAAACGGTAGCGTTTTTTCCCACACGCCCATAAAACGGCCTGTTTCCGCCCAGAAACACCCATTTCCTGTCAATCACACTACGATCGCCTGAGCGACGAAAAAGCCGTGAGTAAAAATCCTAACTTCATAGCAAATTTACTTGGCGCAGTCGCAGTGCGGACATTGCGCATGCGCACTAAGCGGAAAATCGCTGCGATGCGATGAAATTTACCGAGCGAACAACTCGGAATGAGGGCCATGGTTCATGCAGGGGCAAAGGAAGGGTGGAGCGAGTGGAGCTCGAGCTCCTGGCGCCGCTGGGGACAGAAGGCGCCGGCTCCCTGTAACAGAGCTGAGAGTCGGGATCTCGGGGTAGGAGGAGATGGCTTGAAGAGAGGGAAGGGGTGGCCACCACACTGCCTGCATGTTCCATGTCACGTATTGCAGTGCAGAGTCCAGTGCAGTGTGATGTTTTGTTAGGGAAGTGGGGAGGTTTGGAGACTTGTCAGAGGAACTTTCCTGACTGTCAGGTATCTGCATTCAGAGATCTGGAACATGCAGGCAGTATGGAGGCCACCCCTTCCCTCTCCTCAGTCCTTTCCTTCTACCCACGGAGGCCCAGCCTGTCAATCTCATAGAAGCTCCGGCCCTCCAGGCTAGAACGAGGAGCTGCTCTGCCCTCTTGGTGAGAATTAATGTGTGCATACTGTGTGTTTATGTCTGTGTATACTGTGTGTTCATGTGTATATGTCTGTGTTTGTGTGTGTAACTGTAAATGTGTGTATATGTCTGTGTTCATATGTGTGTTAATGTGTATACATGTATGTGTGTGTTTATGTGTATATATCTTTGTATACAGTATGTGTGAGTATATGTGTGTGTTTATGTATGTCGGTGTGTATATGTCTGTATATATGTGTGTGTTTATGTATGTCTGTGTGTATATATGTATGTCTATGTAATATAGTAACATAGTAACTAAGGTTGAAAAAAGACAATTGTCCATCGAGTTCAACCTATTTGTGGTCTTCTATGCAGTCTTATTATAGGACTAGTTATTTTTATGTTAGGACTAGTTAAATTAACTATAATGCGTGCCTACGCACCATAACCCTGAATATCTTTATCCAATAGGAATTTATCTAACCCATTCTTAAAGGTGTTGACTGAGTCCGACGTTACTACTCTCTCAGGCAGGGAATTCCAAACACGTATTGTCCTTACTGTGAAAAATCCTTTTCGCCTGAATGTGCGGAAACTCCTCTCCTCTAACCTAAGCGAGTGACCACGTGTCCTCTGTGCTGATCTTATAGAAAACAGGTCCCTCCCAAGCTCTGTGTATTGACCCCTTATATATTTGTAGATGTTGATCATGTCCCCTCTTAGGGGGTCATTCCGAGTTGTTTGCTCGTTAGCAGTTTTTAGCAGCCGTGCAAACACTATGCCGCCTCCCACTGGGAGTGTATGTTAGCTTAGCAGAAGTACGAACGAAAGAATCGCAGAGTGGCTGCAAAAAAATGTTGTGCAGTTTCAGAGTAGCTCCAGACCTACTCAGCGCTTGCGAACACTTCAGACTATTCAGTTCCTGTTTTGACGTCACAAACACGCCCTGCGTTCGCCCAGCCACGCCTGCATTTTTCCTGGCAAGCCTGCGTTTTTTCGAACACTCCCTGAAAACGGTCAGTTGACACCCAGAAACGCCCACTTCATGTCAATCACTCTGCGACCAGCAGTGGACTGAAAAGCTTCGGTTGTCCTTGTGTAAAACTACATCCTTCGTTGCAATAGTACGATGCGCATGCACATTGCGCCACATATGCATGCGCAGAAGTGCCGATTTTTTGCCTGATCGCTACGCAGCGACCGAAATCTGCTAGCGAACAACTCGGAATGACCCCCTTAGTCTCCTCTTTTCCAATGTAAACATGCCTAGCCTTGCAAGCCTTTCCTCGTATTCCAGCGTCTCCATGCCCTTGATTAGTTTGGTCGCCCGCCTCTAAACCTTTTCTAGCTCCAGGATATTCTTTTTGTAATATGGTGCCCAAAATTGCACACAGTATTCAAGATGTGGCCTCACTAGTGATTTATATAATGGGAGTATAATACTCTCGTCCCTTGCATCAATTCACCATTTTATGCATGCTAATATCTAATTAGCCTTCTTTGCTGCACTCCTACTTTGGGTACTGCTGCTTAATTTGTTATCTATGTGAACCCCTAAGTCTTTTTCCAGCACAGAATCCCCTAATATTACTCCATTTAGTATGTAGGTGTTATTTTTGGGCTTGCCCCCACAGTGCATTACCTTACACTTGTCTGTGTTGAATCTCATTCTCCATTTTGCTGCCCATGCTTCCAGTTTAGTTAAGTCATTCTGAAGAGACTCAGCATCCCCCTCCGTATTTATAACCTTACACAATTTGGTATCGTCTACGAAAAATTGACACCATGCTCTCTAGACCTACTGTTAGGTTGTTGATGAAAATGTTGAACAAAAGTGGTCCAAGTACAGACCCTTGTGGCACACCACTTAGTACTTTAGTCCAATTTGAAAATGATCCATTACCACAACGCGCTGCTCCCTATTATCTAACCAATTACTGACCCAAGTGCATATTGTGCTCCCTAGCCCTATTTCTTGTAGCTTATAGATAAGACGCATGTGTGGTACAGTGTCGAAAGCTTTGGCAAAGTCTAAAAAGATTACATCCACCTCCTTACCCTGATCAAGGTTTGAACTTACTGTTTCATAAAAGCCAAGTAAGTTGGTCTGACATGATCTGTCCTTCACAAATCCATGTTGGTTCCTTTTAATGAGCTTATTTGCTTCAAGGAACTTTTGAATACTGTCCCTTAGAATACCTTCCAATACTTTCTCCACTATAGATGTAAGACTAACTGGTCTATAATTTCCTGGTTCAGCTTTGCTCCCCGGTACTACCTCCGCTATACGCCAGTCTTTGGGAACCATACCCGATTTAACTGAATCCATAAAGACCAAAAATAGAGGTCTTGCTAGTTCAGCGTGCAGCTCCATAAGAACCCTCGGGTGAATTCAATCGGGACCAGGTGACTTATTAATCTTTAACTTTTTTAATCGGTTACAGATTACCTCCTCACATAAATAAGCATTAAGCAGTAGGACATTATCTTTGTTGAGATTTTGTGTTAGACCCAGCATTTGGTCCTCTCTGGTAAATACCGTTGAAAAAACTTGTTTAGTTTGTTTGTTATGTCATTATCATTTTTGATTAAGACTCCCCTCTTATCCTTTGTGTTTGTGTGTGTATATATATCTGTGTATATGTGTGTTTTTATGTATGACTGTGTATATCTGTGTGTATATTTGTATGTTTATGTATGTGTACAGTATATATGAGTGTGTATATATCTGTGTATATGTGTGTGTTTATGTATGTCTGTGTATATCTGTTTGTGTATCTGTGTATGTATCTGTGTATATGTGTATGTTTATGTATATCTGTGTGCATATTAGTGTGTTTATGTGTGTATATGTGTATATATATCTGTGTATGTGTGTGTGTTTATGTATGTCTGTGCCTAAATGTGTGTGAATGTATGTATGTATGTATGTATGTATGTATGTATGTTTGGTGGTGGGTGGGGGCATCGTGACATGACCCTGCTCCAGGTGGCATGTCTCCACACTACGCCTCTGGGTTCATGCCAGGGAAATCCAACTCATAATACATTAGACGCCTATCTTTACACTCAGACCTATCACGGGGAGGAGTGATTATCTTAAAATATATCCCAACCCGACTTCTTCACTCTTTACAAGATCTACGTCTATTTACCTATAGCTTGCGAGCAGGACCTTCTTACCTCTTTGACTGTTTATTATCACCTAATTTTGTTTTATCATTGTGTCCAATTGTAAAATGCAACGGAATTTGCTGCACTATACAAGAAACTGTTAGTAAATAAATAATAAATAGATGCTGCAAAGGCATTTGATTCTGTGGTGTGGCCCTTCCTAAGGGTAGGGCCACACAGAACGAGACCCGCTTGGCCAGAAGGAGACTGCACATGGGTGCCTATGCAGGCGCTCACACATGTGCGGCAGTCCCGCCGCCGCCGGATCCGACCACAGCATGCTGCAGTCAGGCTGGATGACAGGCCGGCAGGAATTCAATGAGAACACATACATTTCAATGTATGTGTTCACACAGTGCGGCTGTGCACTGTGTTCTATTGAAATCCTGTGTGTCAATGACCGGATCCTGTTCTGCGACATCCCGCAAAACAGTGTCAGTGAGCACACAAAACCCCCCTCCCGGCCAAGCGGGTCCCGTTCAGCAGGACCCGCTTGGCCGCTATGTGTGGCCTCAGCCTTAGAGAGGTTATGCTCTGCTTTGGAGTCGGCTCGGTGTTCCTACAATTTATTCAGTTGCTCTATACTTCACCTAGCACAAGGGACGTGCGGTGAGGTAAATGGCTGAGGAGGCACTGGCTAGTGCCAAAGCTAGATTTACACACAATGGGGTATATTTACTAAGCTCCCGATTTTGACCGATTTGGTGTTTTTTCTTCAAAGTGTCATCTCAGGAATATACTAAACTCAAATCTCGGCAGTGATGAGGGCATTCGTATTTTTTTTACGGCTGTGTTTTAAAAATACGAATGAATACACCATCGTTCAAACGCGGCTGTTTAGGTATAGAACTCGGTCATTTACTATGCATTCGTATTTGAAATCTCTAATGTGAAAGAGCATTTGCGGTCGTAAAAAAATACAATTCGTAAAAAAACACGGGAAAAATGTAGACCTGCTTTTGAGAAGCGTGTTTACATGTGTTCCGACTTCATCATTAATCACACCTACATTTTTGGCCCTTTTAAAGGTGGGCCAGCACATTTGGCATATCAATCACTCTGAAATGGCTGCTGCTGTGTGTAGCAGTGAATTTGGTTTTTCTGTGGGATTCCTGAGAGTGCTCCATGAGGCTACAAGAAACCAGGGCAAGGAAACTGAACATGGTCAGCAGGATGTACAGGTGCCGCGGAGGCTGCGCAGGCCTCGGTTTTTTAGGGGGCGTTTGAACTTAAACGCATTGGCCGATGACCAGGTCATACAGATGTTCAGGCTAAATAGGACCAACATTTTCCGTCTGTATGACCTAGTCAAACTGGACCTAGACCCTGAGACAGCACGCTCTCACTCTGTCTCAGGCCTGCACAAACACCTGGCTGTGTTGCACTTTATGGCTACTGGCAGCTTTCAGGCTGTGACAGGCGATGTAATAGGAATCTCACAGCCCACCTTTTCAAAATATTTAAATCATGTGAGGCAAAACATACATACTCCTCTATGCCCCATTTCTGTATTGTGTAATGTGAATTTATAACAGTAGATTTGAACAAAGTGCTTAAGACACTCACCTTATATTTATGACTGTACACTCAGGTTTTAGATGCATTTGAACCCCACATAGATGCCTCTATCTGCTTCCCTACCCAGGAGTCTCAGTGGCATGCAGTCAAGGTAGCTTTATATGAGCTTGCTGGCATGCCAAATGTGCTGGGTGCCATAGATTGCACACACGTTGAGCTGAGACCACCTAGGGGCAGGCAATATATTTATATAAATAGACATTTTGGGCAATCAGCTAATGCCCAGGTGGTTTGTGATGCAAATCTCAAAATTATGAGTGTTGTTGCGGGTTACCCTGGCGGCTGCCATGACTCCTTCATCCTCAGTCAGTCATCCCTCTTTGATAAATTTGAGGCTGGAGAAATGCCGGATGGCTGGCTGCTGGGTATGTACCAAGTATTTGTGTTTAATTTTGTGCTTACCTCAACCTGCACATTATGTTAGCACTGTGTTTGTGCATCAATATTTTACAATGCTGCTAATCTCTGTTTTTCAGGTGATGGGGGTTATGGCTGCTACTCTTGGCTTCTGACTCCATTGTCCGCCCCTGATTCCCCTGCTGAACACAATTACAATCATGCACATAAGTCTACGTGGAATGTGATAGAGCGATGTTTTGGTGTACTAAAATCAAGGTTTCGGTGTCTGGATAAGTCTGCCGGGCTTTTGTTGTATAGTCCCTTAAAGGTGACTAGGATTGTGTTCTGCTGCTGTTTTCTTCATAACATGTGTTTGCAGCAACATCTGCCACATGATGATGATGATGAAGAAAACAGTCAGCAAGCAGAGGAGTTAGAAACATCTGGCGACACTGTGAGTACAGATATAGGGAGGCAGGTAAGGCAAGACCTGATTTTGGCACATTTTAGCGGTAAGTAAATTTGCCTGTGTGCTTTGTATATGAACAATTAAGGCACACCAATGTATTTTCTGTAGTAATGTGGCTCTTGCTCCCTCTTGAGCTAGTCAGCTGGGTGTTGTTTATTTGCTTGATATGTGTTTATGTCTAACTGTTGGGTATCAGTTACTTAGCTATTTGTATAGCATTTTTGGTTAGTAATTATGTGTTTATAATGTTAAAAGTTTCTTTTTCACATTCAAAGGTAATGTTTGCCACAATACTACATAATAATTTAGTATGCACTAACAACCATTATTGTTTAGCCTATTGTTTGTGTTTGTTGTGTGTCGACTTTCTTCTAAAGCTGTGTTTGAAATATGTTACCTCATTATCACAACATAATGGACATTGAGTAATGTGTGCCAATTAGCCAAACATACATTGACTAACAACAACCTTACAAAATTGTTTACACATAATTATGGCTGTGATGTGGTAAACGTTCATGTTAGTAATGATGCTAGAATATTCCCAACACATGTGAGTGTTAACTCTAAGAATTTTGCTCTTACACTGACAGTTTTTTGCACATAACACATTGCACATCAATCAGTTTTCACATTTATTACTGTACAACATGTGTTTTCATTACAAATAACTGCTATTGTGTAGACCTAGTATTGTCAACAATGTGTCTCCAGCTGCAGGGTGGCCTATTTCTTAGGCTGTCCTTTGGTGGCTGACGTGGGTTTGGTTTGGGCAGTGGAGCGGGTTCGGCTTGATCTTCGAACTGGTGATGAAATTGCGGTCTGTGTAGGTGTGTTGGTCCCTGAGCTGGAACCTTGTTGGTGTTGTGCCAACAAATTAATATTTTGACTGAGGTTAGCCAGGGTTGCCGTAAGTTGTGTTGTGGCTGTTGTGTTGTTGTCTATGATGCGAGACATGGTTTATTGATATAATTTGATTACTTTGAATTAACTGAATGAGGGCCTGTTGATGGCGGTGTTGCTCATCCATTATGCGCTGAAAGGTAACAATAAGTTGGCTGTTATCTGCTCTCATCTGCTCCATACTGTTTGCGACTCTGCATAGCTGGACATTGAGCCTGCTTGTGTTTCTACACAATCTCGGGAGATGATGGGGCAGACAGGCTAGGTATTGGGTGTGTGTGCGTAGGCAATCAATATTCTGTGCCTGTTGTTGGTTCCATGTTACCCAAAATGATGGTTCAGGTTGTTGCGGGGGGGTTGTTTGGCTCAATTGTGGGTGTAGTGACATTTGAGGTGGCGGGGTACTTTCCTGAGGAGTGCTTGGTTGGTTAACGTCTATTGCTTGCAGATGGAGGGTGTATGTTTCCTGTTCAGATTCCTGCTGGGCTTCCGGGGGCATGATGTCTGGTTCTGTATGGGGTTTAAGGGGACAACATTTGAGTGTATTCGAAAATTATGCTGGTTTTCATATTTAGTTTAACTTTCTAGACTTGTTTGTCAAACATTTTTCTAAAGCAAATTAGGATGTTCACCAAGACTCGTATACACAATCAAAAAGGCCAATTATGTTGGTTTTTATGTTGAAAAAAATGACTTCAAAACAAAAGTGGACACATGTTTGACAAATACCACACTTACGAAACAAACACACAGGGGTACAAAGTTTACACCATGAAAAAAAGTGATTTGTCACCCGCCATATCGTACTTGCATTAAAATATCAAACAGTAAATGACAATATGAATTCTATCACCATTGTGAAAGGGTGTGAATCTACCTGAAGCTCAATATTTTACTATTCAAATAAATAATGACAACACAATACTACTGTAAGGCGCAAGAGAACACTCTAAATTTGCATAACTTTTTTAGTGGTTTTTTGTTTTTAACAATTTGCAAGCCATGTGCTTGCTCCTGTGGATAAGTACTAGGATTATTTCATTTTTTGGCTGATGTGTAATTTGTGTTTTGTGTTTACTCACCAGACAACTGAGGGGAATGTGGTCCTGGTGTTTGAGTACTCTCCAAAATGTGTTCTGGTGGCTGAGGCAACACAGTTGAAATACGACGTGGGGGTGTGCTTAATGCTGGTGTTGGTGCGACATCAGGATGACGTCTCTTGCTAGGCCTGCTCGTGTGGCTGCCAGACCCCTGTGAAGGACATCTTTGTGGACTGTGATGCGATGTTGAAGTTCCTTTGGACTAATGCAAACATTAGATTATTTTGAATTTTTGTGGTGGCCACATTAACAGGTGTCATTTTTGCGTTACCTGTATCGCCAGCATCCACAGCTCTTGACAGTGTTGCTTGTGTTCTGGAAGTGGTGGCTTGCTTTCGTACTGTAAAAATAATACATTGGTGTTTATGACCTTTAATTACAGTGTGTACTTTTGTAAGCAGCAACATTTAGTGATGTGGACATATGATTACCATTATGGGTACAGTTTCTAACAATAAATTTTGAAACAATGGGTTGCTTAATTTTTTGTAAACAGGCTAATGAGGTTCCATTTCCAAAGACAAAAACATAGCCAAGTAGTCTAATTTTCCATGGCCAACAGCTGAATATACACACATGTATTACCATATATTTTAAATTATTACATTAATGAGTAAATTTGAAAATTAAATTTAAAAAACCAAAAAAATTGAAAAATTAAAAAAAAAGAAAACATACAATACTTAGCCATCTACACTAACATATTGGCCACAAAGACAAGTAAAATACAGCAGACATTAAACAAAAAACAAAAAAAAAACCCATTACTACCTAACACCTCACTATACAAACACAAAATATTTTAAAAACAAACACAAATAGATAATCAATTTAGAACATAAAAATATATTAACAATACGATATCATTTTTAAAATACTAATTAGACATAAACACATATGCAGATATAACAGATTGGTAAAAAAAACTCACCATCAGGCCTAGGACGATCCGAATCCCGCACATTAGTCGCACCAACAACTTCATGCGGAATAAGGGTCCGCACAGGTGGCCACCCCCTGTTTGCCTGGCTGACTTAGCCTCCTTTGCCATCTTGGCCTTGACACGGCACTTGATGTCGTAGAATCTCTTCCGACACGTGTCCTCGGTCCTCTTCACCATACCCTCACTGTTTACTGCCACTACTACCTTCCCCCACAGAACAGTTTTCCTGCGCAAAGGCACCTTGGCTGCATCACGCCCAAAAAGCTGGCGATGATGGCGCATCAACTCATGCACCAAAGCCATATTTTCCGCAAAGCTAAATTTAACATTTCTGCCCGTCTTGGTAGTGGTGCGTGGCTGCGGAGCAACACCACCATAACTGTCACTATCACTCAAGGCCACAGCAGCAACCTCACCCTCCTCCACTTCACTAACCTCGTACCACTCACTCACCTCCTCCACCTCACTCACCTCCTCCGTGAGGCAGGGCCGAAACTAGGATTTTTGTCACTCGGGGCAAGGTAGTCATTTGACAACCCCCCCCCCCCCCCCCCCTCCCCAAAAAGAGAAAAAAAGATTTTTTTTTTACAATAAATAAATAAAAAAAATAAAAAAAATAAACATTTTAAAATAGATAAATAAATGAATAAAAATATTATATATATATATATATATATATCTTTCAGAACCTTTTTACCTGAAAAATTGCCTTTTCTAACATAAATTTCATATCCAGGAAAAAGTGTCCCCATTTTACACATTGCGGCAAACAGGTGACCCCATTTTACACATTGCGGCAGACAGGTGACCCCATTTTACACATTGCGGCAGACAGGTGTCCCCATTTTACACATTGCGGCAGGAAAAAGTGTCCCCATTTTACACATTGCGGCAGGCACGTGTCCCCATTTTACACAGTACGACAGGCAAGTGTCCCCATTTTACAAATTGCGGCAGGAAAAAGTGTCCCCATTTTACACATTGCGGCAGGAAAAAGTGTCCCCATTTTACACATTGCGGCAGGAAAAAGTGTCCCCATTTTACACATTGCGGCAGGAAAAAGTGTCCCCATTTTACACATTGCGGCAGGAAAAAGTGTCCCCATCTTACACATTGCGGCAGACAGGTCCCCATTTTACACATTCCGGCAGGTGGTGGGGAGAGGGAGGGAGAGAGAGAGAGAGAGAGAGGGAGGGAGGGAGAGGGGCTGACTTACATTTGAAGCGGTTCTCGACGCTCTTCAGCCGCCTCTCCCTCCTCGTCTGCGCGGCTCCCCCTTCTCCCTCCTCCCGAGTGCCCAGCTCGGGGGGCGGGGTTTTGTGGAATGACGCGTTTGCGTCGTGACGTCACGACGCAATCGCGTCATTCCGCGAAACCCCGCCCCCCGAGCTGGGCACTCGGGAGGAGGGAGAAGGGGGTTTCAAAGTACAAAGAAGTGCCGCAGCGGGCGCCCCGTGCGGTTGCACGGCTCGCCCGCCGCAAGAAACGGCACTGGCGCATAGGGAGAGGGTGTTAGGGGGTCTCGGCGCCCCCTCCAATCCGGCGCCCAGGTCGCCTGCCCCCCTAGCCCCCCCCTAGTTTCGGCCCTGCTCTCACTTAACTCCTCCCTCTCACTCACCTCCTCCCTCTCACTCACCTCTGACTGGGACATAATAATGACAAACAACAAATAACACTAATAGAAAAAAACACAAAACACACTCCTCCACTACCACTGCACACCAACCACACACACACACACACACACACACACACACACACACACACACACACACTCACAAACAATGACAATAGACTGAAAGTAAAATGCACAAACACTAAAAATGACACAAACTTTAAAGAGACTACACAACAATTACCACAAGACTACTTACACACACAATACAGCACTCAACAATCGCAAGAAACCTCCAAAACCGACCAACATATCACCAACTCCAAAACACCAACTTCCTCTCACCTCTCCACTAGCTAAACCAACGAGGGGCGGCTGGTTGGGGGCGTTTTTATACTAATGAGCACAGACACTCCTCCATGACAAACACAACCAATCACAAACGAGTGACGAAAACGAAAGTAAGAAAATAACGCGGCCGGGAAGGGTCAAAAACACTGCCGCGGAAATTAAAGATACAAATTCGTAAAAAGCCCAACAAAATACGGCCGCAAAAACAAGAGTCGGCCGCGATCACATAAAATATATTACGAATGACATCGACATCGGAAAATACGAAAACACAAATTACGAACGCTTAGTAAATGAGTCGTAAAAAACCCAAAAAGTTGCAAAATCACACTACCGATGTCAGTCGTGTTTCAACTTCAAACAAATTCTGAACATTACGGATCTTAGTAAATATACCCCAATATATGAGCCCAAGGGTTCCTGTGGGCATTTTACACAGTATATACTGCTGGAAATTTGGTGAGTGTTGATCAGAGATGTGCGGAAAAGATAAGCAGAGAGGGCAATGTCTCACTTGCCATAGACATTTTACTCCAGAGTTTTGATTATAAAAATGATTAGAATAATACAAAGAAGATATTTCTAATATATTCTTTGTATTTTTCATATACTTTATATAGTCAAAACTCTGGCACAAATGTTAGTATGAAAGGAAAGTCTCATCCTCACCGCACATCACTGCCTAGCACCCAGGTCTCTATTATGGATTTGTCTCTGCTTCCTTCCCATTGTTGCATAGCATGAGGCAGTGATGCCCATTATCACCATCCATTTTTGCATTGGCATTTGAGCCTCTGGCGTGCGTGCTCACCCTGATATCATGGGATTCTGGCTGGGGAAAAGGATGGATATTGTTGCAACGAAGCTGTGTAGTGGAAGCATACACTGATTCTGGAGTTGTGCACTACGGTTTATTTGTCAGGATAACTTCAGACCAGTATCCGTCATACAGTTAGTGTTCACACAAGACACTAACAAAGGTCCTCAGCTTCATGCAGAAGTTTCACAAATGGCCCTATCACTAACTGAGACCGTCTCCCAAGTCACCGGCCAGCTTTTCCGACTTCGGTCTCTTCATGTAATCCCAGACAGACTCGATGATGTTGAGATCAGGGCTCTGTGTGGCCATATCACTTTTTCCAGGACTCCTTGGCTGTATGTTTGGGGTCATTGTCCTGCTGCAGAATATATTTGGAGTCAATCAGGATGATGGTATTGCATGATGGATAAGTACCTGACTATACAGGTGAACCACATTGGGGTACTTACCTTAGCGGTGCCTACCTACCTCCATCCTGATCACAGAACCATTGGAGTCACTCTGGACTTTAGGATCACACTGGACTTTGCAAACCCTGAAGGGTGATTGTGACAAACCTACATCACGCCCTCGAATCTGGGAATGTAAACTAAGCTCTTTTTTATCTGTCACTTTTTTGTTTATGTCTTCATATTCAGTGTATGTATTTATAAATAAATGGTCCCATTTGGTATTTATATACTGTATACTTCACTATGGAGCAACATTTTTTTGATTATTGATTTTTTGAAACTGAAGGAGTTACAAGTGGATATTGTGAATCCCTCTGACTGACATTGAATACCGTGATCTGCTGCATGAGAGAAAGAGGAATTCTTTGATGTACATTAAGTAATAAGAAATCTGGTACACAGACTATATTTTATTTCTGATATATACCAAAGGTCAAAAATATTACACTATCAGGCGCTTGTTCTGTCTCTATTATCTACATACTTGTTTGATGGTTTACCTGTCAGTATCCTGATGAACTGAGCTGCCTACCACAAATACACAGTGAGAGTTTTTACTAGGATGACCTGGAGGGACTAATTGCCTTACCAACAGATTGACTATATCTGGTGTATGACTGAATTTACTTTATAAGGAGAGCAAAGCAGTGCATATACTATTTATTTGAGCAAGAAATACATACATATATATATATATATATACAGCAATAAAAGCTCTACATGATCAGTAATTTATCTAGCCAGCCATAATTTTTCCTGCTGTGTTTTGGCTCCTTACATTCAGAATTAAACTAGGAAGGAAAGAGTTAATATATTTTATTAGAGCTAAAGTCCGAAAACAATCATTTGAAAGTCTGGAATTCGTAATTTATCTGTGTTGATTGTAAATCTGGGAGAGTGAAAGATTTTAAGGGATTTAGCAGATTTCTTGGCAGTTTTTGATCCACATAATACGTTTGGACATGGATGATATTCTAGCCCCCACATATGTGCGCTGACCACTGCAATCTGATAGCTTCTCTGCACACAGTAGAACAGCTCAACAGTTCAGTTCACAGTGTCCCTAACAATCACATTGTATCACTAAATCTGGGCCACAGCATGGAGCAACGGGAGGCTCTAAGGATATCTATGAACTGCAAACTTGGGTACTTTCACTTCTGTCAACTTATACTAACTAAGTGATTATTTTTGTATCAGTATTTTATTGTAAAAAGTCAGAATAAAATGAAAAATTCACGGTGGTGAGATATTTTATTGAAATATTATTACAATGGAAAATGTGTTTTGAGGTTTCTTTATCTTACATTGTGATTTGGCTGCAACTAACTACATGGATATCTAGGTCTCACACAGTGGGAGCAGGCTCTTCTATAATGTGAAATCTCATTTTATGGGTCCTTGTACGGCCCTTTAACCTACAAGGAGACAGCCTCCTGGTGACACCATCTGAGGAGATGACACCAAACTACTGTAGTTCTGCTATTTTGGTGTCATTCCCTTGGATGGTGTCATTAAGCAGCTCTGCCAGGGGAGGCTGGGGGCTACCCCAACATGACAAGATCGGGGGTGTGACATGTGGTTACACCCCCAAAATGACACATAAAGTTGTGTGGTTTAGTGGACATAAGGGCCACACCCCTTTGTACGTGTGCATGCAAGTAGCCCTCACGGTGCCACACTGGGTGTCACCCACCCAAGTGATACCACTATAAAAACAACTGTGAACGGCAGGAAACTGAGATTCACAGTATTTCTGAAGGTAAAAATAGATAAGGTCAAATACATGATACAAGCTAAAGTAAAACTGGAAAATCAGGCAAAGAATGCTTCTTTATGTGGATAGAGCAGGAATTGCTGTCCCTGATGGACATTGTGTCCATTTGAAGATTCCTCCTCTTGGCAGAAATTATGTTCAAGTATAATATCCTAGATGCGGATCTGTTTTGTTATTTCTCCGTTGCCCCATTTTTACAGCAGGTACTGCACTCTCCGTGTTCTATGCTTGAACCCTATATTGGCTATGGGCATATGCTAAAGGACTTTTAGTCATCTTTTATTGACTCCTTTTGTCTACTGTGCTGCCACTTAAGGACTCTCATTAGCTTACTTGAAACCATGACATGGGAGAGGCCCTTGTCATAGATATATCGACAAACTCAAACTAAAGTTGCTTTGTCCTCAAGTTGTGTGCACTTTATAGAAATGCCACAGTCTCTTTCATGCTCTTTGCTCCTGCAACCTATTTTTTTACACACCACAACACATAAAAAAGGGTAATATGTCACATCCTAAAAGTTGTCTGATTCAATATAACTCCATGTTGTAGAAATCCTACTCCCTCCTCCTCTTTAGCAGTCATCTTAGAGATACTGTACTTTGGTTAGTCTATAAAATGGAGCCTAGAGTATGTCTTGTATCATTTCTAACTCTGAAGTTAAACTTTTGACCATATGGTCCCCTTGGCTGGAATATCATGGCGCTCTTCTCCACTAATAAATGGTCCATAACCCATTGGAATGCTTCAACGTGGACACTGAGCAACTCGAGGCCTCTCAGCTATTCCCCCCTCTCATATCCTTGTACATTTCTATAGTATCCATAAGGAATATTGGGGACAGATTAGTACGATGGGGTATAGACGGGTCCAAAGGAACCAGTGCACTATGAATTTCTTCAACTGGGTGTGCTGGCTCTTCCTCTCTATGCCCCCTCCCAAAGGTAGTTTAGAAAAAAGTGCCCTCAGGAGAGGATGCACACTCTGCAAGCTCCAGAGTTTTTCTTCAATTTTATTTAAACTTTTACTTATTTCGGTATGCTGTTTGGGCAACAGCATACCTGCACCATGGGAGTTAGGGGGGGAAACGGTCACCGGCCTCATGAGGTGCTGAGCTGCTTTTCCGCTGCAGGACCACCATTCTGAGGGGCTGTTTGTTTAGTGGGGCACTGCGCCTTAGCTGTCGCAGCCGCAGTTTGACGCACATCCCTCACAGAGCCTGAAGGTGATCGTCGTGGTGAGTACAAACCGGGGGTTCGCTAGGGGGCCCCCCGGTTCATTGTGCAGCAGAAGTGTGGGTGAGGCATACGGGTTCCTCCTGGGAAGTACCGGTGGGTGCCCCTGCATGAGACTGGCGGGAGGTGTGTTGTACCAGGCATTTATGTGAGTCTACACAGCTTGTGGAGACATAGCCAGTATAAAACTTATTAGTAGCTCCGGCGCCATAGCAGGGGTCGGAGCTACATCAGAGTGGGCTCAGCTGCATTTTGGCGCCTTCCTCTGCATATGCAGCAGCAGCATCATACAGCTCCTCCAAACGGTCACAGGATCACTGGTACCAGGTATAGAGGGGAAGAGTTGCTATTAGTGCACAGTTTACATTCCTCTGGGGAATTTTCTGTGCAGCAGTATAATTGTTATACAGTATATTACTACATAAAAGGCTGACAGTCTCATTGGGGCTGTACAGCGTTGGGTGCGCTGGTGTCCTCTCTTCTGTGTCTCCTCTCACATGCAATAGGGCAGGCTTGTACTGTATTCAGTCTGTGTTGTATGTGTATTGTTTCTGTATTTCATTATGGTGAAACAGAAGTCATGCAATGTGTGGAGTGCCAGATTCTCCTCTATTTCATAGGGCTCCATATCCTGTGAGCAGTGTAGTCAGTCATCACAAAATGCTAATAACAACATGGGGGAGAGCCCAGAGCCTTCCTGGCTGGGGGCTATAAAAACTATGATGTCGGATATGTCACCTCAACTCGCTGCCAATGCCAACAAAACACAAGAACTGCAACAAGCAGTAGCTAGCCTAACTGCCAAGGCTGATGCTTCCTATCCCCCACTTTCTACTTCAGGTGCACAAAAACGTGCTTTACCTGCAATTTTATCAGATTCTGATGATGATGTACAGGTGGATAGGGATCATGTGGATTCCATTAGTGGGGATTCCACCCCTACACAGGGTATCAAACCCCTCATATTGGCCATTCGGGATGTGTTAAAGCTCCCCCTGGAGGACGCTACTGATCAGCAGTGATTTTTCCTCCCTCAAGATAAACTGACAGTTACATTTCCTGATTCCAAGGAATTGGATGATTTATTTAAATTAGCCTGGAAAAATCCAGATAACAAATATCAGGTATCCAAAAGGTTTTTAAATAGCTTCCCATTTGCCCCTGAAGGCAGGAAATTCTGGGAAGAATCTCCAGCAGGAGACGTCTCATTCTCTTGCCTTTCTAAAAAGGCGGTGCTCCCTGCTCCGGGCTCTTTTACGGTAAAGGACCCGGGGGATAGGAAAATTGAGACCACTCTGAAATCTAACTACACTGCAGGTGTAGCTCAAAGACCGGTCATTACTGGTTGCTGGATGATGCATGCCATTCATACATGGGCTACTCAGATTCAGGAGGGTCTTTTGGGTGATATGACCTTGGTTACTACTGTACCTTTCCTAAAACACATTCAGGACACGGCAAGAGTCCTCTGTGACTCCCTTAAAGAGATTGGCAATATAAATGCTAGAACCACTGCTATGGCTGTGCCTGCGCGCAGAGCCATATGGTTGCATCAATGGATGGCAGACACTGACTCCAAACGTAATGTGGAATCTCTTCTCTTCAGAGGTGAATGGCTCTTCGGAGCTGAATTGGATACATGGATCTCCAAAGCTACTGGTGCGAAATCTCCGTTTCTCCTATTTGGGGCTCCGCCTGCTAGGCGTACCTACCCGGGACCATCTACTCAGTCCTCCAGATTTCGTTCTAGGGCCAGGGGTGCCTCCAATGCAGCTAGAGGCTCCAGAGGTAAGCCTAAGAAATCAGCCATTGCTGGCTCTCAGGAATAGAGCACCAGTTCAGCTTCCACAAAGACTTCGGCATGACGGTTTCCACTCACCCCAAGGGGATCTCATGGTGGGAGCTCGGTTACGTCACTACAGCCACGTCTGGGATGACTCCTGCCAAGATGCCTGGGTAAGGGACCTTATCTCTCCGAGTTACAAGATGGAGTTCGATGGTGCTCCTCCCCAACGATTTTTCAAATCAGGCTTGCCAGTTTTGGAAGATATGCGTGTTACGCTACTACTGGCCATCGACAAGTTGTCCAGTCCCAGGTCATTGTTCCAGTACCTCTGCTACAGCAAGGACAAGGTTACTACTCCAGTCTGTTCATAGTGCCAAAACCAGACGGGTCTTTGAGACCCATTTCGAATCTGGAGTCCTTGAATCCTTACCTGAAGGTTTTCAAATTCAAGATGGAATCTTTGAGAGCTGTGATCACTGGCCTGGAACAACAGGAATTCCTCGTGTCCCTGGATATCAAGGATGCCTACCTACATATTCCAATTTGGTCTCCTCATCAGGTCTATCTGCGGTTCGCCCTACTGAACGATCACTACCAGTTTCAGGCATTGCCCTTCGGCCTGTCTATAGCTCCGAGGGTGTTCACGAAGGTGTTGGTGGAAATGATGTTCCAGCTCAGAGTCCAGGGGGTCAACACTGTCCCTTACCTGGACGATCTCCTGATAAAAGCAAGTTCCAGGGAGCTTCTACTGCTCCATATAGATCGTACTATCCAACTTCTGTCTCACCATGGGTGGAACCTCAACCTACAGAAGTCTCAACTGGAACCATCTCAAAGGCTCTTGTTTCTGGGTATGATACTGGATACTGTAGCTCAGGGAGTGTACCTCCCAGAGGACAAGGTGAGAACACTTCAAGAGATGGTTCGCATGGTTCTCCGACCTGCTCGAGTTTCCATTAATCTTTGCATAAAAATATGGAAAAAATGGTAGCCTCGTACGAGGCGATACAGTTCGTAAGGTTCCATTCCAGACCCTTCCAATTGGACATCCTGAACAAGTGGTCCAGTTCACATCTTCAGATGCACCGGATGATTCAGCTGTCACCCCAGGCCAGGATTTCACTCCTGTGGTGGTTACAGTCTTCCAACCTGCTGGAAGGTTGACGTTTCAGGATTCAGGATTGGATCCTCCTCACGACGGATGCGAGCATCATAGGATGGGGAACTGTCACCCAGGGGGCGCAGTTCCAGGGCAGGTGGTCTGCCCAAGAGGCCCTACTTCCGATCAACATTCTGGAACTTTGGGCTATCTACAATGCTCTGATTCAGGCCTCCCCTCTACTCAGGGATCAGGCGATCCAGGTTCAGTCGGACAACGCCACGGCAGTGGCATACATCAATCAACAGGGAGGGACAAAAAGCAGGGCCTGCATGTGAGAAGTGTCAAAAATACTTCTCTGGGCGGATAGAAATGCAAGAGCACTGTCCGCAATTTTCATTCCAGGAGTGGACAACTGGGAAGCTGACTTCCTAAGTTGCCACGACCTCCACCTCAACAGATTGTCGACAGGTGGGGATACCCGCAGATCAACATGATGGAGTCTCGCCTCAACAAGAAACTTCGCTGCTACTGCTTGCGAACCAGAGTCCCGCAGGCAAGTGCAGTGGATGCCTTACCGGCTGGTCTACCTATTCCCTCTGATTCCATTGATCACAAGGGTGCTCCAGCGGATCAGACATCACAGAGTACAAGAAATCCTGATTGTGACGGATTTGCCCCAAAGGGCATGGTACATAGCTCTTCTGGACATGTCTGCCGCTAAAAAAGGATCTTCTTCACCAAGGGCCGTTCGTCTACCCAGATTTATGGCGGCTTCGTTTGACGGCATGGAAGTTGAGCAGAACATCCTTGCTCATAAAGGGCTTTCCAAAATAGTCGTTGCCACTATGGTGCAAACCAGAAAACCTGTGACGTCAAAACGCTATCATCATATCTGGAGGAGATATGTCTCTTGGTGCAAGAAACGCACGTATCCACCTGCAGAGTTTCACTTGGGACGTTTCCTCCATTTCCTGCAGGCTGGTGTCTGTGGGGCACGCAGGGGGGGGTTTCTGGGTACCCAGAAACCCCCCTGAGGGACCACAAAAAAAACTTTTTTAGAGCTGCCGGCAGGAAGTGTCAGGCAGCTCTGAGCGCGGGGTGCCGCGGTTGGTGCAGACGGAGACAGCCGGAAGGAAGTGTCAGGCAGCTCTGAGCGCGGGGTGCCGCGGGTTGTGAAGACGGAGACAGCCGGCAGGAAGTGTCAGGCAGCTCTGATCGCGGGGTGCCGTGGGTGGTGCAGACGGAGACAGCCGGAAGGAAGTGTTAGGCAGCTCTGAGCGCGGGGTGCCGCGGGTGGTGCAGACGGAGACAGCCAGCAGGAAGTGTCAGGAAGCTCTGATCGCGGGGTGCCGTGGGTGGTGCAGAAGGAGACAGCCGGAAGGAAGTGTCAGGCAGCTCTGAGCGCGGGATGCCGCGGGTGGTGCAGACGGAGACAGCCGGAAGGAAGTATCAGGCAGCTCTGAGCGCGGGGTGCCGCCGGTGGTGCAGACGGAGACAGCCGGAAGGAAGTGTCAGGCAGCTCTGAGCGCAGGGTGCCGTGGGTGGTGCAGAAGGAGACAGCCGGAAGGAAGTGTCAGGCAGCTCTGAGCGCGGGATGCCGCGGGTGGTGCAGACGGAGACAGCCGGAAGGAAGTGTCAGGCAGCTCTGAGCGTGGGGTGCCGCCGGTGGTGCAGACGGAGACAGCCGGAAGGAAGTGTCAGGCAGCTCTGAGCGCAGGGTGCCGCGGGTGGTGCAGACGGAGACAGCCGGCAGGAAGTGTCAGGAAGCTCTGATCGCGGGGTGCTGTGGGTGGTGCAGAAGGAGACAGCCGGAAGGAAGTGTCAGGCAGCTCTGAGCACGGGATGCCGCGGGTGGTGCAGACAGAGACAGCCGGAAGGAAGTGTCAGGCAGCTCTGAGCGCGGGGTGCCGCGGGTGGTGCAGACGGAGACAGCCGGAAGGCAGCTCTGAGCGTGGGGTGCCGCGGGTGGTGCAGACGGAGACAGCCGGAAGGAAGTGTCAGGCAGCTCTGAGCGCGGGGTGCCGCGGGTGGTGCAGATGGAGACAGCTGGCAGGAAGTGTCCAGCAGCTCTGATCGTGGCGGCGGGGATGCCGCGGCTGGTGCAGAGACAATGCTGTCACCATCTGCATCAGCCGCGGCACCCCGCGCTCAGAGCTGCCTGACACTTCCTTCCGTCTGTTTACGTCTGCACCACCGTCAGCACAGGCAAAGCACCTAGAGGGAGAAAGAGCGGGAGGAGGATCTGTACCAATCAGGCAGCCCGGCAGCGGGAGCAACGGGAGGATCACTGCAGCTGGAGAACAGGAGGAGGTCCGCAACTACACTTATCAAAGGACAAGCTGCAATCTGTAATGTGTATGTAAGTATGCTACAGTATGTGTAATGAATGCTGGGGGTCATTCCGAGTTGTTCGCTCGTTATTTTTTTCTCGCAACGGAGCAATTAGTCGCTAATGCGCATGCGCAATGTCCGCAGTGCGACTGCGCCAAGTAAATTTGTTATGCAGTTAGGAATTTTACTCACGGCATTACGAGGTTTTTTCTTCGTTCTGGTGATCGTAATGTGATTGACAGGAAGTGGGTGTTTCTGGGCGGAAACAGGCCGTTTTATGGGTGTGTGCGAAAAACGCTACCGTTTCTGGGAAAAACGCGGGAGTGGCTGGAGAAACGGAGGAGTGTCTGGGCGAACGCTGGGTGTGTTTGTGACGTCAAACCAGGAATGACAAGCACTGAACTGATCGCAGATGCCGAGTAAGTCTGGAGCTACTCAGAAACTGCTAAGAAGTGTCTATTCGCAATTCTGCTAATCTTTCGTTCGCAATTTTGATAAGCTAAGATTCACTCCCAGTAGGCGGCGGCTTAGCATGTGCAAAGCTGCTAAAAGCAGCTTGCGAGCGAACAACTCGGAATGACCCCCGCTGTGTATAATGTATGTATGCATGTATTGTGTGTAAGTATGATGTGTGTGTTTGTGTTTGTGCAATAATGCTGTGTGTCTCACAAATTATTTTTATATACATATATCCGGCACTCCACCCACCAACATAAATATACTTCAGTGTCCCCTGGAAGAGGTGTAGTACAAATATAGAAAGGCAGCGGCACTCAGATAACTTTTTCATTATTCAAATTTTATTTAAACATTACAAAATATTACAAAAGTATGCCAACGTTTAAGGGCTTAAGCGCCACAAAGGTCCGCTTGAACCCCAAAACGTCTGCATTAATACAAATTGATACAATTTGAATATTGAAAACAATTCTGAGTACTGCTGCATCTATCTATCTATCTATCTATCTATCTATCTATCTATCTATCTATCTATCTATCTATCTATCTATCTATCTATCTATATCTGAATATGTGTGTGTATAATATGGATACGGAAACCCCCCCCCATAAAAATCTGCGTTTGCCACTGGGTGTGGTCCAGATTTCAGCTCTCTCAATTTTCTTTCAGAAGGAATTGGCTATGTTGCCAGAAGTTCAGACCTTCTTACAGGGGGTACTCCACATACAACCTCCCTTTGTGCCACCTACGCCACCCTGGGCCTTGGATGTAGTGTTGAAATTTCTACAGTCCTCCTGGTTTGAGCCTCTGATGATAGTACATCACATGGTACCATGATATATATATATATATATATATATATATATAGTACCTTACTAGGAAGACGGTGATGTTATTGGCCCTGGCTTCTGCTAGTCGCGTCTCAGAATTGGGGGCCTTATCATGTAAAAGTACCTACTTGGTCTTTTACCAGAACAGAGTGGAGCTCTGGACTAGACAGCAGTTCCTGCCGATGGTTGTCTCCGCATTCCACCTGAATCAACTTATTGTGGTTCTGTCCTGTTCTGATGCTTCGGTTCCTCCGGTGTCTTTGGATGTTGTGCGTAATTTGAAGATCTATGTCAGGCGCACTGCTTGGGACAGGAAGACGGATTCCTTATTCGTGCTTTATAATGCTTAGAAAAAGGGTTGTCCTGCTTCAAAGCAGACCATTGCTCGCTGGATTTGGCTTACTATCCAACAGGCCTATGTGTCGGCAGCCTTACCTGTTCCTCAGTCTCTGAAGGCCCACTCTACAAGGTCAATGGGCTCTTCCTGGGCAGCTGCCCGTGGAGTCTCGGCCTTACAACTATGCCGAGCGGCTACCTGGTCAGGGAAGAACACTTTTGTGAAATTCTACAAATTTGATACCCTGGCCAAGAGGATACCCAGTTTGGGCAGGCGGTGCTGCAGCAGTCTTCGCATGTTCCCCCCCATTCTGGAAGCTTTGGGACGTCCCCATCGTACTAATCTGTCCCCAATATCCCTTATGGATGCTAGAGAAAATAGGATTTTAAATACCTAATGGGAAATCCTTTTCTCGTAGTCCATAAGGGATATTGGGCATCCGCCTCTGTGCGGTGACTTTCTGCAGGTTTTCTGTTATGTGTTACCTGTTCAGTAGTTGCTGTTTTCTGTTGCCAGCTGTTGCTGGCCCGGTTATGTTATAGTGTGCTGGTGTGTAAATCTCACCACACTTCTCATTGTTATGTTCCTTCTCTCAAGTATGTCCTTTCTCCTTCGGGCGCTATTTTACCTATAACTGCCTGTGGGAGGGGGCATACAGGAGAGGAGCCAGCACACCCAGTTAAAGAAATTTAAAGTGCACTGGCTCCTTTGGACCCATCTATACCCCATCGTACTAATCTGTCCCCAATATGGACTACGAGAAAAGGATTTACCGGTACGTACATAAAATCCTATTTTTATAACAGAACATCATTTTAGAATGTTCTCTGATATAGTACAACTTTTTCTCTCATATTTGATTGTACTTAAGAAGGTTATGTTTAGAGAGGAGCGGGTTCGGTTTCCTGAGAAATTAACTTCACTACCCGAGCCCGGCTCGGGTTTTCCCGCCTGACTCAGAAACCAGAATGAGGCAAAATTTCATCATCCAGCGCTCATATTCTCGCGGATTTTGGATTCCATATAAGGAGCCGCGCGTCGCCGCCATTTTCACTCCAGCATTGGATAGTGTAGCAAAAGGACGTGTCTCCGTCCTCAGTGTCTGTGCGGGAGGGAAAGTGGGGTGGCAATTCCAGTGCTATCTGGTGCTGCTCAGTTCAGTGTAGTGTTTTATGCTGCATCAGTCCAGTCACAGTGGTGGTGTCCTCTGCTGCCATATGTCCAGTGTAGCTGTATAAGTCCAGTGCAGTGGTGCTGTGTTGTCCTGCATCAGTACAGTGGTAGTGACTTGGGGTGCATCAGTCCAGTCACAGTGGTGGTGTCCTCTGCTGCTGTATAAATCCAGTCCAGTCGTGCTGTGTTGTGCTGCATCAGTCCAGTGGTGGTGTCTTGTGCTGCATCAGTCCAGTCACAGTGGTGGTGGTGACCATATGTCCAGTGCTGCTGTATAAGTCCAGTCCATTGCAGTGGTACTGTGTTGTTCTGCATCAGTCCAGTGGTGGTGTCTCTGTGCTGCTGTATAAGCCCAGTGGTACTGCCGTATATGTCAAGTGATACTGCCGTATATGTCCAGTGATACTGACGAATATGTCCAGCGGTACTGCCGTATAAATTCAGTGATACTGCCGCATATGTCCAGTGGTACTGCCATATAATTTCAGTGATACTGCTGTATAATTCCAGTGGTACTGGTGTATATTTCCAGTGATACTGCCGTATAATTCCAGTGATACTGCCATATAATTCCAGTGGTACTGCCGTATAAATCCAGTGATAGCGCTGTATAATTCCAGGGGTACTGCCGTATAATTCCAGTGATACTGCCATATAATTCCAGTGGTACTGGCTAATAATTCCAGTGATACTGCTGTATAAATCCAGTGATACTGCTGTATAAATCCAGTCCAGTCCAGTCCAGTGGTACTGCCATATAAATCCAGTGGTACTGCCGTATAATTCCAGTGGTACTGCCGTATAATTCCAGAGATACTGCCGTATAATTTCAGTGGTGCTGACGTATAATTCCAGTGATACTGCCGTATAATTCCAGTGGTACTGGCGTATAATTCCAGTGATAGTGCTGTATAAATCCAGTGATACTGCTGTATAAATCCAGTCCAGTGGTTCTGCCGTATAAGTCCAGTGGTACTGCTGTATAATTCTAGTGGTACTGCCGTATAATTCCAGTGATAATGCCGTATAAATCCAGTCCAGTGGTACCGCCGTAAAATTCCAGTGTTATTGCCATATAATTCCAGTGATACTGCCGTATAATTTCAGTGGTACTGGCGTATAAATCCAGTGATACCGCCGTATAGATCCACATTTTTCTATTTGGTGTATATCTATTAAGTGGGACCACGGTGAAGGTTTCCTCTGTGGGACGAGGGGCTGACATTTGTTCTGAGCGCAAGAAAAATCGTTTTTTGCTTGTCCAGTCCAGTGGTACTGCCGTATAAGTCCAGTGGTACTGCCGTATACTTCCAGTGATACTGCCGTATATTTCCAGTGAAGTGCCATCCTGTCTGCCACTCCTAGATGGGCCAGGTGGTTGTGCCGCACACTTGTGTCACTTAGCTTAGTCATACAGCTACCTCATTGCACCTCTTTTTCTTCTTTGCATGATGTGCTGTTTGGGGCCTAGTTTTTTTAAGTGCCATCCTGTCTGACACTGCATTGCCACTCCTAGATGGGCCAGGTGTTTGTGTTGCACATTTGTGTCGCTTAGCAATCCAGCGACCTTGGTGCACCTCTTTTTTTGCATCATGTGCTGTTTGGGGACTAGTTTTTTTAAGTGCCATCCTGTCTGCCACTGCAGTGCCACTCCTAGATGAGCCAGGTGTTTGTGCCGCACACTTGTGTCGCTTAGCTTAGCCATCCAGCGACCTCACTGCACCTCTTTTTCTTCTTTGCATCATGTGCTGTTTGGGGCCTATTTTTTAAATCTGCCATCCTGTTTGATACTGCGGTGCCACTCCTAGATGGGCCAGGTGTTTGTGCCGCACACTTGTGTCGCTTAGCTTAGTCATACAGCCACTTCAGTGCAGCCTTTTGGCCTAAAAACAATATTGTGAGGTGTGAGGTGTTCAGACTAGACTGGAAATGAGTGGAAATGCATGTAGGATCAAAATTACCCCCAAATTCTGTGATTTTAGCTGTTTTTATGTTTTTTTCAAAACTCATCCAGATCCAAAACCAAAACATCAAAGGGTGGTTTTGGCAAAACCAATCCAGATCCAAAACACGAGCATGGAACCAGAACCAAAACACAAAAAGTGCCTGCCGCGCATCTCTAGTTACTGTATGTTGTACTGTACCAGATTGCATTATGGTTACTGTCAATTATACTGTACCCATCCTCCTTTACTTCCCCTCCCTTTATACTTCTGTTCCCCCTCCCCCTTAAATGTCTTCTGAAACTTCAATAAATTAAAAAAAAAAAAAAAAAAAAAAAAAACATGCAAACAATATGTTCTCTCTTGAAGAGAGTATGCTACCCATTACTCAGTTTACTATCCGTTACAGTGCAGTGTACGGCCGCATAACTTACAGAGTTTCTGATTAGTGTCTACCGAAATGCACCTAATTATGTGCACCTGTATGCAACCAGAGGTTCATACTGGGAACAAATACATCTGACATGGACTACAGTAGGTACTACTAGTGACTTCAGCTTTCATGACTATACTAGAGGGATAGGGAATAAATGTTCAAGATGATGGTACTATGGATAGTATGTCCCATTCAGTAGGAAAGATGAGTACATGTAACTGCTATGTAATGGTGTGCTAAGCATATATGCTAGGTTATGGACTTGCAGAATATTGGGGTCCCTTGACGTGGGCTGCAAGCTTAAATGTTTTGATCAAAATATGACCAAATCCCATCTGTTTTATTTGCTACATACACACAGATTTGAAGTATATTATTGTTAGTGCCAATAGCAAAAGTATTTCTGTTCTGTAAACATATATGACATTAATACTGCCATGCAGCTGGTACCATGCACAATATGGGTAAAATCAAGCATTCTGTTTTGTTTAAAAGAACACTTGCCTAGGCTATCATGGCAGCTTTCTATTAAGGCTATAAAGCAGGCATGTCAAACTCAAAATCCTAACTGGGCCAAATCACCAAAGTCTAGGGTCTAGGTCTTCTGTGGGTTGGAAGGGTTGGAAGAAATATATATATATATATATATATATATATATATATATATACACATTATATGTATGTATATATATATATACACACACATATAGCAAATGGGGGTCTGAGGGCACTAAGCTGATACCAGTAATGTGTAATGTGTGCGCATCTTTGAGACTGTACTTCCAAGGCGAAGTACAGTACTAATTGTATGGAATACTGGTATGTATGGTCTGCACCAGTGTGTCCTCATAAAATGGAGGATTAATAATCTTTTGTGTTCCCCCTAAGAATATATTTACCTTAATCTCTTTTTAGGATAGATTCCATCCGGTCCCTGATTGGGCCATCTTTAGCCAAATTCTTGTAGAACGAACCTCAGAAATAGGTTCAACCTTACAGGAAGAGGTATTTACCTCAAATCACTCATAATGTACCTCTGCTTACACCATTACAGCTTGGGGTATGTATTGCCATCATCTTCACCTGTTAGTCCTTTTATTGGTGTTACTCACCTGTTCTTTAGTACTAAATGGTGTTTGTGTCACTCTCAGTTTATTCTTCAATACACTGGTGTGTAATATCTATGTCATTGTTAATCTTGTTATGATACATTGTTTTACTGTCATATGCATGAATATGTGTTAGTGAGTGGCATGTTTTACCACCTAGATTTACCACTGAGGAAGTCATTTTGATGAAACGCGTTGGATTTTCTATGAATTTCATCTGTATTACATGAGCCAATGACATGAGTGCAAATTCCTGATTTCTCCATGATTTGATTACACAGGGATCATTGGATGTCTCTTACATCTGTACAATATATGGATGTTTTTTGATGTATCTGCACTCAGCTTGGAATGTTTTAATGGACATTTTAATAAATTAAAAGGTAGTGTTTATGTTAAAATGCCTTTGAATTTATAACACTGATGGTGGTATTACTGTACACATTACTGGTATCAGTTTAGCGCCCTCAGATCCCCATTTGTCTGTGGAGAAGTTGACCATGGCAACCAATCAGCTGTCCCGTACAATTGCATAGTATGCAAATTCTAAATCTTACTTCAATGCTGATTTTTTGCCATGGGCAACTTCTCCACTGGCTCACTTTTCCACACTTTTCACTGCTTCATGAATAGACCTCAATGCACAGTGCCAGTTACACATATTGTCACCTAGTATAGTGCAAGTTACACATAATGTTTCCTAGTAAAGTGGTAGTTACACATAATGTCCCACAATAAAGTGCCTGATACACTTAATGCCTCCATTGCATCCCCATCCCCTGCGCATCATGCCCCAGAGACTTACATTAGCAGGATGCTACTTCGTGGGCATGCTGCTTCATGGGTCAGGATGTCAGGGCTCCGGCTGTAAGGGCTGTAGCTTTAAGAGCTCGGACAGTCAGGGCTGTAGCTTGAAAGGCTGCAGCTGTTTGTCTGGGCTCCCCGGCTCCCTGCTGGCTGCTTCACACCGCTGCATGCGTACCAGTGGATGGTGCAGGTGGTTGGGCAACATCACCAAAGGTGGATTGAGGCGGGACGCCGGGGATGCAGTTCTGCATCATTCCAGCCCAAGCTAACCCCTGCCAATGGGCCACAAATGGACCCCTCCAAGTTTGAGAGTAAAGGGTCTAGTTGGGTGTGGCTCACAAGCCATCCCTGTATAGATGATTCCTTCTGTAGCTGGGAGGAGAGTACATGTAACTGCAATGTAATGGTGTGCTGGGCATAAATGTGAGTGTAGGAACTTTCAGAAATTTGGGGTACCTTAACGTGGGCTGCAAGCTTAAATAATTTAATCAACATATGACAAAATCCCATCTGTTTATCCTTCCCTATTCTTTTTCAGGCATTAGACAACTATGGCGCTTTATAGGGTTATAAGATAAACTTTTCCAAAACAGAAGCTTTAGCTCTTAATTTAACATCACCAGTCTTAAACTGCCCATACACCAAAAGATTTATCTTCCAATCTGGCTGGTTGGAACGAAAATATGGTAATGGGTGGGAGCAAATGACATGCCAGATTGGAAGATAAATCTTTAGGTGTATGGGCACCTTTTGCATGGCGTTCCTCTAAGATTAAATACTTAGAGGTATACATAACAGGTCAGTACGATACTCTCTATACAGTTAACTTTGCCCCACTGTTTAGGGCTATTAAGATGGACCTTTTTCGCTGGCGTCACCTCACAATTAGAATTGTGGCTCTTAAAATGAATATTTTACCTCGACTGCTTTACCTTTTCCAAACTCTCCTTGTTCAGGTCCCCAGATCTTCCCTAGTACAACTGCATAAATGTTTTGTGCAATTGTCTGGAGGCTCAAACCTCCCTGTATTAACTTCACAACCCTAAGACGTCACACCGCCAATGGAGGAAATGGGTTTCCTGATGTCAAGTTCTATTACTATGCAACTCATCTAAGACAGGCAATAGCTTGGTCCGCTTCCTCTCAATCTCCTAGATGGGTCTCAGTGGAGGCTAACTCATGTAATGTTCCTTCAATGTCCTCTATTACAGGACTAACTCCCTCAGTTAGGCTTGCAATCGCGCACTCACACCCTGTTGTTACCTTTACCTACTCAATATGGGATTATTGCAAAATCCACTTTGATATTACCTCCTGCCCCTCTCCCATCATTTATTACCCTCTGGCAGGGGCGTATTTACCTATTGGCCAGGATGGCACTCGCCAGGGGTGCCAGCCGAGGAGGGGCGCCGCCCAGCGGTGCCACCCGCACCCAGTAGGTAGATTTAATATTAAGCAACTGTCCACTCCCGCCCCCCAAGGTGTGTCTCCCCCCCGCCCCGGTAGTTCGTCACCCCGAACTGAAACCTGCACTGAAGACCATAGCAGGCAGCCGCAGCAGCGGCAGTCACTGTAATTGGCCGCGGCGCCGGGGTCCGACACAGCGCTACAATCAGGAAACTACATAAACTACAGCTCCCAGCAGCCTTTGCTGCCGGGAGGTCACTGCAGCAAGGGCCGCAGGTAAGGTGTAGTTTCTTGATTTGCGGACTCCGGCGCCAATTATTGTGACAGCGGCTGCCTGCTATGGTCGAACCTGGGCGTCAGTGTGGGTGAGGGACTAACGGGGGAGGGGGGGGGGAGTGCTCGGGGGTACAAATATATAAAAAATGTATAATATATATGTATATATACGTATGTGTGTATATGTATGTATACATATATATATATATGTGTATATGTATATATATATATATATATATATACATATATATGTGTGTGTGTGTGTATATATGTGTGTGTGTGTATCTGTGTACACACACACACCTGCGTTCCGGCACTCAGTTGATCCAACCAAGGATCTTGCTTGCTTCGGTGCCCTCCACAGAAGACACACGCCTCATATAGACAGCAAAACGAGGCGGCACTCGGAGTCGGTGTAAACAAATATAACATGTATTAAGAATGAATGTCAACGTTTCGGGGAAGATGGGGAGTTGGTCCCCGAAACGTTGACATTTATTCTTAATACACGTTATATTTGTTTACACCTACTCCGAGTGCCGCCTCGTTTTGCTGTGTATATATATATATATATATATATATATATATATATCGCAGGGTGGTGGCGGCACTCATCAGACTTGCATAGGGTCCTTAAGGCAGTGTCCGTTTATTGACCATTAGGCCGTCATGTTTCGGGGATATACCACGGACACTGTGCAAGTCTGAAGAGTGCTGCCACCACCCTGCGATTATTTAGCGGCACTCAGTGACTCGAAAATAGTGAAATGTCCCAAGAGGGTGCTTTTATTAATTTATGTTTCGGGAGTGATTTCCCCTTCTTCAGGACCGGAAAGGAAGACCATCCCCGAAATGTAGATTAATGAAACCACCCTGTTGGGATATTTTACTATTTAGGAGTCTCCGAGTTCTGCCTGTTCATTCCTGCCTGCATATTTTGGGGCACATACCCCCTAGGAGTGCCCTGGGACACGTTACCCTAAGGGGATCCTGACGTGCTGGGGAATATTGTGTGTGTGTGTGTGTGTGTGTATATATATATATATATATATATATAATGCTCAAAGTGGGCCGGTATACACATCTCCACACAGCCGCTGCCCTGGGCTTCCTCCTCTTCACGGCTGCCGCCCATGTCCTCCGCCGCTGCCGCCCATGTCATCCTCCGCTACGCCACCCAGGGCCTTCTCCTGGTCACCACCACTGCCCAGGGCCTTCTCCTCACTGCCGCTGACTTCAGCCTCTGCACCGCCGCCGACCACAGCCCCATCAGCTGCTCAGGTACTGTCCCTCTGTCACTGTTTCTGTCCCTCTGTCACTGCTGTCACTCTCCCTGTCACTGCTGTCACTCTCTCTGTCACTGCTGTCACTCTCCCTGTCCCTGCTGTCACTCTCTCTGTCACTGTCTCTCTGTCACTGTCCCGGCTGTCACTCTCCCTGTAACTATGTCCCTGCTGTCACTCTCCCTGTCCCTGAATTTTGGATCATACTGTGTGGGGTAATGTGAATTTTGAATCATACTGTGTGGGGTAATGTGAATTTTGAATCATACTGTGTGGGGTGATGTGAATTTTGGATCATTCTGTGTGTGGAAATGTGAATTTTGGTGGGTAATGTGGGTGGGGTAATGTGAATTTTGGCTCATACTGTGTGGGGTGATGTGAATTTTGGATCATACTGTGTGGGGTAATGTGAATTTTGGGGGGTAATGTGGGTGGGGTAATGTGAATTTTGGCTCATACTGTGTGGGGTGATGTGAATTTTGGATCATACTGTGTGGGGTAATGTGAATTTTGTCTCATTCCGTGTTGCATAATGTGAATTTTGGCTCATGCAGTGTGGCATAATGTGTAAGGGGCACTAGTACTAGATGGTATAAGGGGTCCTACTATTGTGGTGCATAATGTGTATAAGGGGTATATGATGTGGTACACTACACTTAAGGACATGCCCCCTTTTGAGTGGCCACGCCTCATTTTCCCTGAGTGCACACGCCTTCGGTGCGCACATAATTACAACCTTCACTTTTCCATACCCCTACTTCACAATTTCCACTATGACCACTATATATAATAGGTGTGTGTGTGTGTGTGTCTTCTACTGGTGGGATGTCTTGAGAAAGGTTACGTTAAGTTTTTGTCTACATTGGTGATGTGAGTAAATAAAACCTGCTGAAAAGTCCCTGGTGAGTGCACCCCTTCTTATTGGAATGGATATATATTATGGTATAATGGGTTAGCATTTTTTGGAGATATATATATTAGTGATGAGCGGGTTCGGTTCCTCGGAATCCGAATCCGCCCGAACTTAAGGTTTTTTTACACGGGGCCGAGCGACTCGGATCTTCCCGCCTTGCTCGGTTAACCCGAGCGCGCCCGAACGTCATCATCCCGCTGTCGGATTCTCGCGAGGTTCGGATTCTATCGCGAGACTCGGATTCTATATAAGGAGCCGCGCGTCGCCGCCATTTTCACACGTGCATTGAGATTGATAGGGAGAGGACGTGGCTGGCGTCCTCTCCGTTTAGACTAGAGTACTAGAGAGGGACACAAATTTTGGGGAGCATATTATTAGGAGGAGTACTACTTGCTGCTGATAGTGTGACCAGTGACCACCAGTTTAATTAATCCGTTCTCTGCCTGAAAAAAAACGATACACAGTGTGACACAGTCACATACCATATCTGTGCTCAGCCCAGTGTGCTGCATCATATGTAATACTGTATATCATTATCTGACTGTGCTGAGTGCTCACTGCTCACACAGCTTAATTGTGGGGGAGACTGGGGAGCAGTTATAGCAGGAGTACATATTTTAAGTACAGTGAGTGCACACTTTTGCTGCCAGAGTGCCACTGCCAGTGTGACTGACCAGTGACCACTGACCACCAGTATTGTGATTGTCTGCTGACCACCAGTATATTGTGATTGTCTGCCTGAAAAAGTTAAACACTCGTCGTGTGGTGTTTTTATAAACGCATTCTGCAGACAGTGTACAGCAGGTCCGTCATTACATAATATATACCTGTCCGGCTGCAGTACTAGTGTGATATATATATATATTTTAATTTTATCTCATTATCATCCAGTCTATATTAGCAGCAGACACAGTACGGTAGTCCACGGCTGTAGCTACCTCTGTGTCGGCAGTCGCTCGTCCATCCATAATTGTATACCACCTACCCGTGGTTTTTTTTTTTTCTATCTTCTTGATACTAGTAGCTTACTTTAGGAGTCTGCAGTGCTGAGTCTGACAGACAGTGTCCAGCAGGTCCGTCATTACATAATATATACCTGTCCGGCTGCAGTACTAGTGTGATATATATAGATATATATTTTAATTTTATCTCATTATCATCCAGTCTATATTAGCAGCAGACACAGTACGGTAGTCCACGGCTGTAGCTACCTCTGTGTCGGCAGTCGCTCGTCCATCCATAATTGTATACCACCTACCCGTGGTTTTTTTTTTTCTATCTTCTTGATACTAGTAGCTTACTTTAGGAGTCTGCAGTGCTGACAGACAGTGTCCAGCAGGTCCGTCATTACATAATATATACCTGTCCGGCTGCAGTACTAGTGTGATATATATATATATTTTAATTTTATCTCATTATCATCCAGTCTATATTAGCAGCAGACACAGTACGGTAGTCCACGGCTGTAGCTACCTCTGTGTCGGCAGTCGCTCGTCCATCCATAATTGTATACCACCTACCCGTGTTTTTTTTTTTTTTCTATCTTCTTGATACTAGTAGCTTACTTTAGGAGTCTGCAGTGCTGAGTCTGACAGACAGTGTCCAGCAGGTCCGTCATTACATAATATATACCTGTCCGGCTGCAGTACTAGTGTGATATATATATATATTTTAATTGTATCTCATTATCATCCAGTCTATATTAGCAGCAGACACAGTACGGTAGTCCACGGCTGTAGCTACCTCTGTGTCGGCAGTCGCTCGTCCATCCATAATTGTATACCACCTACCCGTGGTTTTTTATTTTTCTATCTTCTTGATACTAGTAGCTTACTTTAGGAGTCTGCAGTGCTGAGTCTGACAGACAGTGTCCAGCAGGTCCGTCATTACATAATATATACCTGTCCGGCTGCAGTACTAGTGTGATATATATATATATTTTAATTTTATCTCATTATCATCCAGTCTATATTAGCAGCAGACACAGTACGGTAGTCCACGGCTGTAGCTACCTCTGTGTCGGCAGTCGCTCGTCCATCCATAATTGTATACCACCTACCCGTGTTTTTTTTTATTTCTATCTTCTTGATACTAGTAGCTTACTTTAGGAGTCTGCAGTGCTGACAGACAGTGTCCAGCAGGTCCGTCATTACATAATATATACCTGTCCGGCTGCAGTACTAGTGTGATATATATATATATTTTAATTTTATCTCATTATCATCCAGTCTATATTAGCAGCAGACACAGTACGGTAGTCCACGGCTGTGGCTACCTCTGTGTCGGCAGTCGCTCGTCATCCATAAGTATACTAGTATCCATCCATCTCCATTGTTTACCTGAGGTGCCTTTTAGTTGTGCCTATTAAAATATGGAGAACAAAAATGTTGAGGTTCCAAAAAAAGGGAAAGATCAAGATCGACTTCCACCTCGTGCTGAAGCTGCTGCCACTAGTCATGGCCGAGACGATGAAATGCCAGCAACGTCGTCTGCCAAGGCCGATGCCCAATGTCATAGTACAGAGCATGTAAAATCCAAAACACCAAATATCAGTAAAAAAAGGACTCCAAAATCTAAAATAAAATTGTCGGAGGAGAAGCGTAAACTTGCCAATATGCCATTTACCACACGGAGTGGCAAGGAACGGCTGAGGCCCTGGCCTATGTTCATGGCTAGTGGTTCAGCTTCACATGAGGATGGAAGCACTCAGCCTCTCGCTAGAAAAATGAAAAGACTCAAGCTGGCAAAAGCACAGCAAAGAACTGTGCGTTCTTCGAAATCCCAAATCCACAAGGAGAGTCCAATTGTGTCGGTTGCGATGCCTGACCTTCCCAACACTGGACGTGAAGAGCATGCGCCTTCCACCATTTGCACGCCCCCTGCAAGTGCTGGAAGGAGCACCCGCAGTCCAGTTCCTGATAGTCAGATTGAAGATGTCAGTGTTGAAGTACACCAGGATGAGGAGGATATGGGTGTTGCTGGCGCTGGGGAGGAAATTGACAAGGTGGATTCTGATGGTGAGGTGGTTTGTTTAAGTCAGGCACCCGGGGAGACACCTGTTGTCCGTGGGAGGAATAGGGCCTTTGACATGCCTGGTGAAAATACCAAAAAAATCAGCTCTTCGGTGTGGAAGTATTTCAACAGAAATGCGGACAACATTTGTCAAGCCGTGTGTTGCCTTTGTCAAGCTGTAATAAGTAGGGGTAAGGACGTTAACCACCTCGGAACATCCTCCCTTATACGTCACCTGCAGCGCATTCATAATAAGTCAGTGACAAGTTCAAAAACTTTGGGCGACAGCGGAAGCAGTCCACTGACCAGTAAATCCCTTCCTCTTGTAACCAAGCTCACGCAAACCACCCCACCAACTCCCTCAGTGTCAATTTCCTCCTTCCCCAGGAATGCCAATAGTCCTGCAGGCCATGTCACTGGCAATTCTGACGAGTCCTCTCCTGCCTGGGATTCCTCCGATGCATCCTTGCATGTAACGCCTACTGCTGCTGGCGCTGCTGTTGTTGCTGCTGGGAGTCGATGGTCATCCCAGAGGGGAAGTCGTAAGCCCACTTTTACTACTTCCACCAAGCAATTGACTGTCCAACAGTCCTTTGCGAGGAAGATGAAATATCACAGCAGTCATCCTGTTGCAAAGCGGATAACTGAGGCCTTGACAACTATGTTGGTGTTAGACGTGCGTCCGGTATCCGCCGTTAGTTCACAGGGAACTAGACAATTTCTTGAGGTAGTGTGCCCCCGTTACCAAATACCATCTAGGTTCCACTTCTCTAGGCAGGCGATACCGAGAATGTACACGGACGTCAGAAAAAGACTCACCAGTGTCCT